>NC_133331.1:60604193-60939118 GCF_042186555.1 Aquarana catesbeiana | reverse complement strand
TACACACTGCCCTGCAATTAGGCCTGAAACTAGTTGCTCACTGAAGTCAACTTTTAAGGTAAGTGAAGTTTATATTTTTACAATGACATTAGTTTTATTATAATTTTCAAGTAGATCTCTACCTCTCAAAGGTTGCCTACCCTGCTCTAAATGCTGCATGACCCCTGGTTGTTGGGAACTTGCAGTGCAGACCATTTATTTTAATGGGTTGTGTTTGGTGAGCGGTAGTGCAGGCTTGTGGATGCCCAGTGCATTACTTTGCCCAGGGCCCATGCTGCTATTAAGATGGCCCTGTCCTGTGGACAGATTCTCCACCTGAGCTGTGGGTCTCTGCAGCTCCTCCAAAGTTACCATGGGCCTTTTAGCTGCTTCTCTGATTAATGTTCTCCTTGCCTGGCCTGTCAGTTTAGGTGGATGGCCATGGTCTTGGTAGGTTTGCAGTTGTGCCATACTCTTTCCATTTCCACATTATGGATTGAACAATGCTCCTGAGATATTGTTTTATAAAATAACCAGTGGCGGCTGGTGCTCAATTTTTTTTGGGGAGGGGGTGCGGCGCAAACAAACTGAAAAATACTGAAAAAAAAAACCCATCAAATGCGGCCTCTTGTGCCCCATCATGTGCGGCCACTTGTGCCCCCATCATGTGCGGCCACTTGTGCCACATCATGTGCGGCCACTTGTGCCCATCATATGCGGCCAATTGTGCTCCATCATATGCTGCCACTTGTGCCCCATGAACTGCAGCCACTTGTGCCCACCAAGTGCAGCCACTTGTGCCCATCAAACCCATCAGAAAAGGGTCCAGATGCCTGAATAGGGGGTGGCAGCGTTGGCCATGGATAGATTCATGCAATACATGAATCTATCCATTAGTCATATGGGGGGGGGGGTGGCGTGATGAAAGGGGGCGGCGCCTGTGCGCCCTGAACCTAACCCTGCTTTAAACTTCTCCACAACTTTATCCCTGACCTGTCTGGTGTGTTCCTTGGCCTTCATGATGCTGTTTGTTCACTAAGGTTCTCTAACAAACCTCTGAGGGCTTCATAGAACAGCTGTATTTATACTGAGCTCAAATTACACACAGGTGTACTCTATGTACTAATTAGGTGATTTCTGAAGGCAATTGGTTCCTTTTTTTTTTTTTTTTTTTTTTTAGTTAGGGGTATCAAAGTAAAGAATACAAATGCACACCATTTTTTGATATTTTTTTAGATATTTATTTGTAAAAAATTGAAAACCGTTTATCATTTAACGTCCACTTTCCAATTATGTGCCACTTTGTGTTGGTCTATCACATAAAATCCCAATAAAATACATTTACGTTTTTGGTTGTAACATGGCAAAATGTGGAAAATTGCAAGGGGTATGAATACTTTTTCAAGGCACTCTATGAACATGTTATAATTGTGAGACAGTCAAAAAGTTGAAAGGGCAGCAACTGTCAGACTTCATGTAGCCTCTGACCCTCATGCTGAAGTGTTAGACTCAGATAAACTGATTAAAATTAAGTAAATGGGAAAATATAAACCTTTTATAGGTAAGAAATCAGGTAAAGTCCGCCCTATAGGAGTTTTACCGCTACAGGGTGGCACCTTTGCGCCGGATCACGTATACTGTATATAGGTGATCTGACATCTCCTTGTTGGGGGCGTGCATGCACGCCGCCGGCGCCTCACTCACACTGGGATTAGACACAGCGAGAGCCTATCGGCGGGTACCGTGGACTCGATATCCATCGGCACCCACTGATGCTTTTGCAGAAAAACAGAACGGCGGTCTGCCTATGTAAACAAGGCAGATCACCGTTCTGACAGAAGGGAAGGCATGGATTCTGTATCTCTGCAAAGCAGGGACTAGGATCCATGTCTTCCCTTAGAAAAAGCACCTCCCACAGTGTAGTAAAACACTGGTTAGGCACACAGTTAACCCTTTGATTGCCCCTGATGTTAACCCATTCCCAGCCCAGTGTCATTAGTACAGTGACAATGCATATTTTATAGCAATGATCACTGTATTAGTGTCACTGGTCCCCAAAAAGTCTCAAAAGTGTTAGTTAGTGTCCTATTGTCTGCCACAATATTGCAGTCCCGCTATAAGTCTATGATCACCGCCATCACTAGCAAAAATTTAAAAAAATACAAATATTCCATAGTTTGTAGACGCTATAACTTTTGCGCAAGCCAATCAATATATGCTTATTGGGATTTTTTTTTTACCAAAAATATGTAGCAGAATGAAGAAATTTGATTTTTTTTTTTAAATTTTTAATTAGATGTGTTTTATAGCAGAAAGTAATAAATTTTTTTTTTTTTTCAATATTGTCGGTCTTTTTTTTTGTTTAAAGCACAAAAAAATTAAAACGCAGAGGTGATCAAATCCCACCAAAAGAAAGCTCTATTTGTGGGGAAAAAAGCATACATTTTATTTGGGTACAGTGTCACATGACTGCGCAATTGTCAGTTAAAGTAATGCAGTGCCGTATCGCAAAACAATGGTCTGGTCATGAAGGGGGTAAATTTTCCAGAGGTCAAGTGGTTAACTAGACACTTTATAGGTAGGGTCATGGTTGCCTAAACATGCATTCTATGTAATGACAAGTTGGTGTCCACAGGACACAGAAGTAGGACGTTGTCTGGCACAGGCCTTGGTGTCTGTATAAAAAGCCAAGACGTTTATCTGAGCTTTCCTTTCCCAAACTGCATCTCCAAAAAATGTATTTAGCAGCGTGTTTTATCTGGAGTTCTCCTTAATACCTGCATTATATTTATACTTCTTTAAACAACAATGTGACCTGGAGATTATCCTTCTACTTATAGAAAGTTCTTGAGGTTTTTTGTTCCTCTCAGTCAAGTACGTGTCACATGGGGTTCATACACTGAGTCACCTCGGCACGGTTCTGCAGAACAATATGTACAAGACGCGGCGGTGTCACACTCTGGTATTATATCTGAAATAAGGGATTTTAAGTGAAAATTACAATGTTTCTAAAGTGTAAGTAAAGAGAATCAATACAATCTCATAGAAGCTTTAACTTGTTAATGTCGTTTCACACTCCATGCAGGTACAACAGAGTGCAAATGCTCATTCCTGCGCGGCGCGTGTAAGGCAACCCATTCATTTTAATAGGCTGCCATATGTGCAAAAACACACAAAAGATGTCCTTGACCCCCTTGCAAAATTGTGCTGCGTTGAAACACATGATTCTGCGTCACCATGTTTTTGGCACATGCAGAAACGCATGCATTTGCAGATGCGTGGAGGAACCATTAAGGATTAATGGCACCATTGCATGTCTGCGGATGCACAAAAAGGAACCTAGCCTCAAGCTAAAACTCTAGCTCTGGCTCAGCAGGAGGGTGTTGGACCTCTGCATAAAGACAACTGCTTCCTCGCAGAAAGCAAGCATCCTTCTCTGTAGCAGGCTGGCGGGCCTTTCTACTCAAGCTTTTTAAAGAAAACAAACTGTAATGCCCCGTACACACGATCAGACATTCCGACAACAAAATCCATGGATTTTTTTCCGACAGATATTGGCTCAAACCTGTCTAGCATACACACGGTCACACAAATCTTGTTGGAAATTCCGAACGTCAAGAATGCAGTGACGGACAATACGTACGACGAGCCGAGAAAAATGAAGTTCAATAGACAGTGCGGCTCTTCTGCTTGATTCCGAGCATGCGTGGAACTTTGTGCGTCAGAATTGTGTGCACACGATCGAAATTTACGACAACGGATTTTGTTGTCGGAAAACTTGACATCCAGATCTTAAATTTTGTGTGACGGAAATTCCGATGGTAAAAAAGGTCAGATGGAGCCTACACACGGTCAGAATTTCCGACAACAAGCTCCCATCGAACATTTTCCGTCGGAAAATCCAACTGTGTGTACAGGGCATAAGACTTTGTGCACCTTTTATCATAGCTCCAAACTGTCCCTGATTTCGAGGGACTGTCCCTGATTTGGAACAACATCCCTTTGTCCCTCTTGCCTCCTCATTTGTCCCTCATTTTGGTCTGATCTATATAGTTGTATATGTTATCTTTCAAAAAGTGTTTCCCAGTGCTAAACCTTTCATCCAATTTCTAAATTGCTGCATTTGTAAAAGCCAATATAAAGGAACAGCTGTGGTAAAAAAAAACACTTGTGGATTTAATTAACTTTTTTTTTTTTTTTTGGTTAATTCTCCTTTAAGGGGGTGTGACAGGAGGCGTGTCCTATGCCTACATACATTTGCTAGTAGGTGTCCCTCGTTTCCATCTGAAAATGTTGGGAGATATGCTTTTATTTTGATGCACCTAAATGTATTTAGCTTCTTTAACCTGTTATGGACCGCCCCATGCAGATATACTGCAGCAGGGCAGTCCTCCTGCGCGAAATGTAAACAAGGCAGACCGCCGTTCTGTGAGAGGGGAAGATGGAGATCTGTCTTCCCCCAGTCAAAGCAGCCCCCCCCACACACACATACAGTTAGAAAGCACTCCCTAGGAGCACATTTAACCCTTTGATCGCCTCTGATATTAACCCCTTCCCTGCCAGTGTCATTAGTACAGTGGCCGTGCATTTTTTTTTTTTTTTTTTTTTTTAGAACTGATCACTGTATTAGTGTCACTAAGGCCCCTTTCACACTACAGCGACTTAGAAGTCGCACGATTTTGCTGCAATTTCAGGAAATGCCTGTGTAACTCGCATCAAAGTTAGAACAAAGTAGTGCAGGATCTACTTTGAAGTAGGCACGACTTGCAGTCATACTAATATAAATGGTTGTCTTTGGAAATCATGGGGAATGACTTGTCACGCTACTTTGCAGGCCCAAATCGTTGGACAAGTCATACAAGTCTGAAAGGGGCCTTAGTGTCAGATTTGTCCACTGCAATGTCGCTAAAAATCACTGATCTCCGCCATTACTAGTGAGAATAATTAAAAAAAAAATAATTTATAAATCTATCCCATAGATTGTAGACACTATAACTTTTGCGCAAACCGATCAATCTACTCTTATTGGGATTTTTTTTTTTTTTTACCAAAAATATGTAGCAAAATACATATTGGCCTAAATTGATGAATAAATTAGATTTTTTACATTTTTTTTTTTTATTGGGTATGTTTTATAGCATAAATAAAAAATATAGTTTTTTTTCAAAATTTAGTTTCTAGTGCAAAAAATAAAAATCTCAGAGGTGATCAAATATAAGCAAGAGAAAGCTTTATTTGTGGGGGGGAAAAAATACATCAATTTTATTTGGGTACAGCATTGCACGACCGTGCAATTGTCAGTCAAAGCAATGCATTGCCATATTGCAAAAAATGGCCTGGTTATGAAGGGGGTAAGCCTGAAGTGGTTAAGCTGAAACTTCAGTTGGGCTTTATCCGCTTGCTGACTGTATAACCTAGATATATGCCGGCAATGCAACTTGGCTGCGCCAGATCACATACCTAGTATGTGATTTGACACGCCGGCAACCCGGCCGTGCTGTGATAGAACACAGTAGATGTCGATCACTGGGTGCCGGCCAATGGATTACCGCTGACAACTCGCGGTCGTCATGAATTTACACAGGGCAGGGCTCTGCCTATGTAAACAAGGCAAAGCCCTGTCCTGTCATCTGGGAATTAATAGATTTTCTTTCCCCGCAAAGCAGGGAATAAAATCTATTACTTCCCCTAGTAAAAGCACCTAACACAGTATACCAAATCACTGGTTAGGCACACATTTAACCCTTTGATTGCCCTAGCTGTTTAACACCTCCCCAGCCAGTGATATTAGTACAGTGACAGTGCATATTTTTAGCACTGATCACTGTATTAGTGTCACTGGTACCCAAAAAGCATCAGTTGGTGCGCAATATCCCAGGCCCACTATAAGTCGTTGATTGCCGGCATTACTAGTAAAAATAAATACTGTATTTATTGGCGTATAACACTCACTTTTTCACCATGAAAATCGGGTGCAAATAGCATGTGCGTGTTATACGCCAATACTTAAATTTTAGCTGCCTCAGAGGGGACAGGGAGGGGGGGCGGGATGAGCGCCGTCAGATTACATGCAGTGAGAATCTCCTGTTTACTTGGCGGCCTCTGTAATAGGAAGTCCCGTCTCCTGGGCCGCCATTGGACCACTGTTCTGTCTATCATAGGATTCTCACTGCATGTAATCTGTCGGCACTCATCCCGTCCCCCTCCCTGTCCCCACTTGCTGCAGATGGGCATCGATCAGGCTGCACTGATGGCAATGGTGAAGCTGTTGCATTGAAGGCAATGGTGAGGCTGCTGCATTGAAGGCAATGGTGAGGCTGCTGCATTGAAGGCAATGGTGAGGCTGCTGCATTGAAGGCAATGGTGAGGCTGCTGCATTGAAGGCAATGGCAAGGCTGCTGCATTGATGGCAATTGCGAAGCTGTACTGATGGCACTTTTGAGGCTGCAGATGGGCATTGATCAGGCTGCATTGATGGCAATGGTGAGGCTGCAGATAGGCACTGACCCTTATTATGCTTCAAAGTTCCTTATTTAAAATTTAAGTTTTTTTCCTGAAATTTCCCTCTTAAAATGAATGTGCGTGTTATACGCCGATAAATACGTAAAATTCCAGTGTATATATATATATATATATATATACCATAATTTGTAAATGCTATAACTTTTGCGCAAACCAAACAATATACACATATTGGGATTTTTTTTACCAAAAATATATAGCAGAATACACAATGGCCTAAATTTATCAATAAATTTAGATTTTTTTTTTTTTTTTTTTTTTACATTTTTTATTGGATATGTTTTATAGCAAAAAGTAAAATTTTTCTTTTTTCAAAATTGTTTTTTTTTTTTTTCCTAGTGCAAAAAATATGCAGAGGTGATCAAATACCACCAAAAGTAAGCTCTATTTGTGGGGGAAAAAGGGTTTAAATTTTACCTGGGTACAGCGTTGCATGACCGTGCAATTGTCAGTTAAAGTAACACACTGCCGTATCGCAAAAAACAGCCTGGTCATGAAGGGGGGGTAAATCTTCCGGAGGTCAAGTAGTTAAACAAAAGGCACCAAAACTCCAGATTTTGATTTGATTACTCTTCAAGGGTAACGTAAAAAGCAAAAAGGATTTCTACATTGTGTTGTGGTGCTCTGTGACTCTGTGACATAACTTTGCCTGGGCAGGCTTGGTCTCAAAATGCAGAAATATAATTTATCATCTATTTGTCTATTTGTGAGTTTAGTCATTTGTGACAATCAGTGATACTCAGAGTATTAATAAGTGAGAGTCACAGCCTTGGAATGTGCACTTATCCCGCTTTCATATATGGTATAAGATCACACAAGACTCGAGGGTGACACACCCGCCAGCATTCCATATTCTGAGACATAATGATTTTGGCTTTGCAACATGTGAACACGGCCGACAGGTATGTAATGCGGTATTAAAAAGTTGTTCAAGCATGGGCCAATCCATTTGTATCTTTACTCAAATGATCAAGATTCTTCTTTGTGCAAAGCTTGGGATGCGCATGCATTTCTGCGCTGGTGTGTCTGCTTTGTAAAGCTTTGTTTTAACCACTTAAGGTCTGCCCTATAGCAGCTTCACTTGTGCACTGGATCGCGTATATATAAAGTACGTGATCTGGCTCTTCCGGGTGAGGGGCGTGCATGTGTGCTGCTGGCAGCTTGCTTCCGCTGTGAATACACACAACGAAAGCCGATCAACGGGTGTACGGTACCCTATGTCCGCCGGCACCCGCCGATCTTTAGGCAGAGAGTCAGGACGGTGATCTGCACATGTAAACAAGGCAGATCGTCGTTCTGACAGAAGGGAAGGCATGGATCCTGTGTTCCTGCAAAGCCGGGACTAGGATCCATGTCTTCCCCTAGTAAAAGCACCTCACACATGTATGTAAAACACTGGCTAGGCACACAGTTAAGCCTTTGATCGTCCTTTTTTTTACCCCCTTCCCAGTCAGTGTCATTAGTACAGTGACAGTGTATGTTTGTTTTTGTTTTTTTAGCACTGATCAATGTATAATGCCGCGTACACACGACTGGACTTTCCAGCAGTAAGGGTCCGACAGAATCATTCCGTTGGACATTCCGATCGTGTGTGGGCTTCATCTGACTTTTTCTTTCTAAAATTCTGACAGACCTAGAAATAGAACATGTTTCAAATCTTTCCGACGAAATCAGTTCCTATCGGGAAAACCGTTTGTCTGTATGCTAGTCCGACGGACTAAAAACGATGCAAGGGCAGCTTTTGGCTATTGGCTATTGAACTTCTTTTTTCTAGTCCCGTCGTACGTCATCACGTTCTAAACGATCGGACTTTGGTGTGAATTGTGTGTAGGCAAGTCCGTTTCAGCGGAACTCCGTCGGAAAGACCGTCGGAGTCTATTCTGACGGAAAGTCCGGTCGTGTGTACGTGTCATTAGATCCCACAAAGTGTCAGAGGTGTCAGTTAGTGTCCAATTTGTCTGCCGCAATATTGCAGTCCTGCTATAAGTCGCTGATCGCCGCCATTACTATTAAAATTAAATAAATACAAATATCCCATAGTTTGTAGACGCTATAACTTTTGCGCAATCCAATCAATATACACTTATTGGGATTTTTATTTACCAAAAATATTTGGCCTAAATTGATGAAGAAATTAGATTTTTTTTTTTACTTTTTTGTTGGATATGTTTTATAGCAGAAAGTAAAAAATATTGTCTTTTTTTTTTTTCAAAATTGTCGGGTTTTTTTGTTTATAGCGCAAAAAAACAAAAACCACAGAGGTGATCAAATACCACCAAAAAAAGCTCTGTTTGTGGGGAAAAAAGGACATCGAATTTATTTGGGCACAGCGTTGCATGACCGCGCAATTGTCAGTTAAAGTAACGCATTGCCGTATCGCAAAAATTGGCCTGGTCATGAAGGAGGGTAAATCTTCTTGGGCCGAAGTAGTTAAAAACAATTGTTCAATTATCTAATTATTAGTGGGGTAAAGACAACATTTGTTTTTGACTCTAGTGATGAGAAACTTCGAAGGAGCAGGATGGAAAACGTTTCTTGTATGAGCCCGGGTTCACACCATAATGGGCTGCGGATCGCACAGGAGCACTGTGCGTCCCTGTTCCCCGTTTCAGGGACGAATCAGGGCCGATTCTATGCCTGAATTCGGCCCTGAAACAGAGCCAAAGACGCACAGCGTTTTGGTGCATTGCGCTCCGCAGCCGCCCCGGAGATATGTGAACCGGCTCCATAGGGAGCCGGTCACATTCTCCTGCTATGCGAATTAGATGTGCGGAAACGCACATCTAGTTCACATAGGTGTGAACCCGGGGTGAATGTTTTTTTCTAACAGTGAATGTGATTTTCGTTTTGGAAATTACATTGATTTCAAAATCAAATGTCAAAAGCAAATGAAATTTTGAATGACATTCATCAAGCTGTCAAATGTACTGAAAATTTTCCTATGAATTTTTGTTAGAAAATCATAGTAGTGTACCCAGCTTAAAGCCTTAAAGAGGAGGTCCAGCCCCCCCACGAAAAAATATAAAGTCAGCAGCTATAAATACTGTAGCTGCTGACTTAATATTAGGACACTTACCTGGAATATAGTGATGTCGGCACCCCAGCCGATGTTTCCATCGGCTCTTGGGTGCTGCCGCTGCCATTGCCTGTAAGCACAGCTGGTTCCCTGCTGCGCATGCGCAAAGTGCGTTGCGCTTTTTGAATGGACCAGCGGCGGGGGAAGGAGGAGGGGGGCCAAACTTCCGGGGGACCTTGCCGCATCTCGCCACAGCCAGGTCTCCCGGAAGTGGGGAAGGGTACTTGTCAAAAACAGGTACCCCCCCCCCCCTCCTCCCTGAAAGGTGCCAAATGTGGCACCGGAGGGAGGAAGCAGATAAGTGGAGGTTCCACTTTTGGGTGGAACTCCGCTTTAAGTTTTTTTTACCTTTTTTAAAGTGGTTGTAAACCCTTACATATACCCAGTGAAATCATTGGTCTCAAGTGATACGCAGAGGTGAAACAAATCCTCCTACATACGTTGTACCTGTTTATCTGCGGTCCTCTCTTCTCTACATCCATTCAACGTGCTGAATTTTTAAAGCTTGTCTGAAAGTTCAGGAAAAAAAAGGGGGGCAGAGAGCTGCAGCCACATTTTATAGAGCTCAATAAAGAGAGCTCTGAGAGCTGATTGGAGGGAGGAGGTCACACCCCCCCTTACACAGCACACAGGAACAGAGCTGAGGCTGTTAATCAGCTGGAGATCCCTCCCCTGTCACCATTTTTCTCTTAGTGTCAGAAAAACTTGTCAGAAGTGATTCATGCTGATAGCAGAGGAATGAAGCAGCAGACAGAATTGACAGTTAGCCTGGGTTCACACTGTGATCCGCACAGGAATCGCACCGCATTTCTTTGCAAATCACATGTTATGTCTTTGTGGTGCCATTTGAGCCATTCATTTTGTATGGCTCAAATAGCACTGCATCGGCACCAAAATGGTGTAGGACCCTGTTTATTTGCCACGCCTGATGGGGATAAACGCCCATTCAATCCAATTCTGGTAATGGCATTGTGTTTTGCAAGCTGTTTCGGGGTATCATTAATTTAACATTGACATCCACAGCAGATCGCATGAACATCGTGCGATTTTAATGCGGTGTGGGAAACACACAGGATTCGCTGAGTTTCCCTCATCGTATCAGTGTGACCCGAGGGATAGTGCTCTTAATTGAGACAAGTACACACTATAAAGGGTAATGCTTTGTTCATTTTTCTTGTCTGAGGTTTACAATCACTTTAATGCATGTGTCATCATATTCTGACAGAATACACTGATCAGCATTAGATCGACATCTGTCAAGCAGGAATGACCATAGATGGATCGAAATTCGGCTAGTTTCTGCTGAACCAGTCGGATTTAAATCCATCTATGGCCAGCTTTATTTTAACCTTTACACTGTTTCAGTATTCTAAGTGAGGCAAATCAAAGAAAAGATTCTTTACGAAAGGGGCGTAATTTAAATGTATATCTATATCTTAATAGCCACAAAGAATATAAATCCACTTTGTGGCACTAAATTCCTTTTGTAAACTGAAATATGACCTTTGTGAAAGAAGCAGTGACATCATCACTGTGCTGTACATAGCCTGTGCAAAGTTCAGAGCTGTGGGCGGGACCCAGCAGGCTCCACCTACTCCAGGCTGCCAGCAGAAAACTACAGGAGGGGGCGGAGACAAGACCAGTCACCCTGCACAAGCAGAGAAAGCAGCAGTGACTGGTCTTTATTACAGGAAAAGTCTCTCAGACTGGTTTACACCACAGATCTGGAAGAAATACACTAAGCACAGATTCAAGGAAAATTACACATGATGAATGGATTTATACAATATTTCCTAATCTTGGATATCAGCTTTATTAAAATAAGGCTTTTGAAAGCAGACTTCCCCCTCGGATTCAGCCACACAGTGATTCACAGTCACACTCACTCTTTGTCAGTCGCTCAGAATCAGTGAGACTTTGTAATACTTTGAATCATACTGCTACACAGACTTTTCCGTAAGCTCTCAATATATATTGTTCAATATTCCTCACTGTCACAACAGACTTGTCCTAACTTGTCCTAATTGGTTAAAAATCCAAAGAGGATCAACTTAAAGGAAAGTGTAGATTATTTACTTGTAATTAGAGTTTGCCTTAAATGGGTCTTTGATGTGAATTTCACTTTTTTTATGTTCACTCTTCCATATTTTGTTATTGTATTAAATATAGAGATATGAAAATTAGCCACTAGAGGGAACTCTCACTGGTGCAGTGCTATCTTCAGGAGTCATTCACACAAACTCTGAGACCTGTAGTTCGTGAATGTTTATGCTGCTCAAGCTGTCATGTGCTGCGTACAGGTAGCCCATTCAAGTCTATGGTGACGCAGAGGCTGCATGAACACAGATGCTAGTCCCAATTTTACAGAAGTGCACTGTCAGGGCTGCTAACCCACAAGCCTTTCAAACTGGGACAAGCGGTTGTATTCATGCAGATGCGACCCATTGGCTCGGATGGACTGCCTTTAAGCAGCACCTGGGGGCTCAAGTCACATAACCATGCAGCCCATTTACAGACTACAGGTCTCAGCACCAGTGAGATTGAATCCTAAATTGGACCTTTTGATAATTTACAGGTCTGCGAGAATAAACTTTGTCACAATATACAGCAACAGTATCTTTTTCAGAAGAGCTCCACCTTGTATTACAATAAATCCATCTCTGAGCTCTAGTCCAGTGACTTTGCCTACAGTAGGCTGAGATGATGTCATCAGTCTGCTGCAGGCAGCAGGAAGCATTTACTTAGTCTTCTCGTCCCCAGCGATCTGACCGCAACACTGTAAGGATCTGTGTCGTTGGGCTTCGGGCTTGTGTTGATGGCATCAGTTTGACATTCTGAGGTTATTTAGAATTCATTGACAGGTGCATTTGACCTGCATCTTACCTCCTTCTGACCTGCATTTGAGCTGCTTCAAGTGGGTTTGCATTCCCATAGACAAATATGGGAATGGCAAAACCTGTATAACATGAACAAAAGCCCATTGGGGCAGACCCTTACTTTGTCAGTGGCCTTACTTTGTAGTAGAGCTGCATGATTAATCGTTAATAATTCTTTATCGCAATTTTTTTTCCCCGTTGCGACTTTGACAAAGTATTTCCTGATTCTTTCTATGCAGAGAATTCTCTCTGCTCTGCTAAAGCCGACACTCATCAAAAGAAAGGGAGAAAAAAACGGGCAGTCTGCCAAGAATCACAACATTCTTTAGCAGTGGAACTTAAGTATAAACATTGTAACAATTTGTCCTTTAGATCAAAGGAATAGACTTTGGTGTGTAAATGAAGGAAGTTTAACCACTTAAAAACTAAACCTTTTTCTGACATTTGTTGGTTTCAAGTTAAAATCATTTTTTTTTTGCTAGAAAATTACTTAGAACCCCCAAACATTATATATATATTTTTAGTAGAGACCCTAGAGAATGAAATGGTGGTTGTTGCAATATTTTATGTCACACTGTATTTGCGCAGCAGTTGTTCAAATGCAATTTTTTGGGAAAAAATTATACTTTAATAAAAAAAAAAAAATAGTGATTCCCATTTTGGCCAGAATCGTGCAGCTCTACTTTGTAGCAAGGTGAGAACCTTCAGCAGGGGCTGATCTTTGTTGGACATTTGTGAACTCAGCCAAGCACTGCACGGACACCAGGATTTACAGCAATGTGTCATCTCTGAGCCGGCATCTCAGTCCAGGAAGTACTGCAGATGGTGACACTGGATATTACCGTGAAAAAGTGGCAGTGACAGAATCACTATGCTGTACATAGCCTGTACATAGAGTAGAGCTGTGGGAGGGGCCCAGCAGCTCCACCCACTACAGGCTGCCTTCTGAAAACTACAGGAGGGGGCGGAGACCAGACCAGTCATCCTGCGCAAGAAGAGAGAGCAGCAGTGAGCCGTCTTTATTACAGGAAATGTCTCACACTGAATTACTGCACAAATCTGGAAGAAATACACAAAGCACACCAAGATTCAAGGAAGAATACACATGACACTTGTAATTAGACAATATTTGCTTTTCCTGGAGTTCACCTTTAAAGACCAGTAAAAGATCGCTGATTGGTTTTTATTGCTGCCTGGAGCAGCTTTTACTGCAGAACAGAAATAGATGAAATTTTCCAAAACATAATCATTGAACTTTCGCTCCCCTGATGGAGCTCTGCTGAGAGATGAGCCAACTTGTTCTAAAAACAGAAACTTTGTGATGCTCCTCCGGATAATTTTTGTCACGTCTTCGAAGATGATTCCGCTACAGAACGGCAGCGCTGGCCTTTGCAGGAGACATGAAATCCTGCTCACCGTGACAATATCACAAAGCTGTAAGAAGATCCATTAGTTTGACAAGGCGAGGAAGCTTCTGCTCTGCTGTTTTTGCTTCACATAAAGTAAAAGGTTCACTTGATTGCCAGTCCCATGAGCTGCTTATACTAAGATTTTCTTAGCTGCCTCATCACTTTACACACATAGAAATGAAGAGAGTAAGACGCTTACACAGAAATAAGGACTGTCTCTCCACCACTATGTAACTGGCCGATCTCCAAAGGGCACTGCTGTCAGTTAGGAATAAGAGGAGTGAATCACCTGTTCCTCCATAATTCAAAAAATTCAGTGATTCAGGGGGTGGCTCCTAAAGGAATTTGTTACTATGTTTGCTGTGCTGTCATTTAAGCTTACTAATAGGGCTCTGGGAGTCCTTTGTCATGTATGAGATTTTTATTTGAAAAACAAATATATATATATATATATATATATATATATATACATATATACACACAATAAAACCTTGGTTTGCGAGTAACGTGGTAAACGAGCGTTTTGGAAGACAAGCAACTTTTTTTTTTTTTTTACATTTTAACATGATATACAAGCGCAGTCTTGATATACGACCAATAGAAGGATCACAGTTTTAAAATAAAAAAAGTGGAATGACACTCACAGTGTTAAAAACCATATCCCGCATTAAGGAGTCTGGATCTCATCCATGTAAAGCCGCTGGTGTATACAGTATACAGAGGTCCGGGGGTGCTAGTGGCTCCCAGTGCTTCCTGGAGAGCTCAGACACTCCCAGCTGGTGGGGCAGGCGTAACACGCGTTCGGAGTGTCTGGAAGTGACGTCAACAGTTCCCCAGTGTCTCCGAGTTTTCCAAGAAGTGCTGGGAGCCATCAGCACCCCAGACCTCTGACCAAATGCTTTATACCCTTAACATGGGATATTGTTTTGGGATATTGTTTTTAATTTTGAGAGTGTCATTCCACTTTTTTTTTTTTTACATTAAAACTGTGATCATTCTACACTTAGATGGCGCTGCTCATTTTTGTTCTTTGTGTTTTTTGTGCCTCTAAGTGTAGCAATATGATTACATATATTTTGTATTGCCGTAATCATTTTTATATGAATAAATGGTTGTGGAAGGAATCATTTGAGTTTCCATTATTTCTTATGGGGAAATTCGCTTTGCAATACGACTGCTTTGGATTACAAATATGTTTCTGGAACGAATTATGCTCGCAATCCAAGGTTTTACTGTATACATTAAAATTGAAGTTTAATCTGCTCTTATTTTGTGTTCCTTGGATCCGTCTTTCTTCCCTCAGCATGTTAATGAAATTATAAATCTATTGCCACACGTGTAACACACATGTGCAGCGAAGTAAGGGTGGACTTTAATACCCACACTCTGCTCATGGGCAGCGATGTTTACGTGCTGAGAGCGGTCTTGCTATGCATTCTTGGTCCAGACTGGGGCTTTTGGTCCTGACTAATGATCAGAAGCTGGCAGGACCGGCTCCTGGTCATGTGACAATCACAGTGACCACATGATCGCCAATCCTTTCCTCACTGTGGAGAGATCTCCTCTCACTTCCTGCTGTGTCTCTGGGACAAGAAGCAAAGGATAATCTTCTCAATGGGTCAGAGACAACGGAACACTAGGCACAAAAACAAAATTTAAAAATATAAATCCACTAAATTCCTTTTGTATACCGAAATATGACCTTCTAAAAGTAGCAGTGACATCATCACTGTGCCTTACATAGCCTGTGCAGAGAGCAAAGCTGTGGGAGGGGCCAAACAGGCTCCACCCACCACAGGCTGCCTGCAGGTAACTACAGGAGGGGGCGGAGACAAGACCAGTTACCCTGCACAAGGAGAGAGAGCAGCAGTAAGTGGGCTTTATTACAGGAAAAGTCTCACACTGGATTACTGCACAGATCTGGAAGAAATACACAAACCAAGATTCAAGAAAGAACACACATGATGAATGGATTTAAATAATATTTGCTTATCCCGGAGATCAGCTTTAACCATTTCCAACTCTATTGAAAACTAAAAAAGTTTAAGTACACTTTAACCACTTGAGCCCCGGACCATTATGCTGCCTAAGGACCAGAGGTCTTTTTCCAATTTGGCACTGCGTCGCTTTAACTGCTAATTGCGCGGTTATGCAATGCTGTACCCAAACGAAATTTGCGTCCTTTTCTTCCCACAAATAGAGCTTTCTTTTGATGGTATTTGATCACCTCTGCAGTTTTTATTTTGCGCTATAAATGGAAAAAGACCGAAAATTTTGAAAAAAAATGATATTTTCTACTTTTTGTTATAAAAAAAATCCAATAAACTCAATTTTAGTCATACATTTAGGCCAAAATGTATTCGGCCACATGTCTTTGGTAAAAAAAATGTCAATAAGCGTATATTTATTGGTTTGCGCAAAAGTTATAGCGTCTACAAACTAGGGTACATTTTCTGGAATTTACACAGCTTTTAGTTTATGACTGCCTATGTCATTTCTTGAGGTGCTAAAATGGCAGGGCAGTACAAAACCCCCCCAAATGACCCCATTTTGGAAAGTAGACACCCCAAGGAAATTGCTGAGAGGCATGTTGAACCCATTAAATATTTATTTTTTTTGTCCCAAGTGATTGAATAATGACAAAAAAAAAAAAAAAATTTACAAAAAGTTGTCACTAAATGATATATTGCTCACACAGGCCATGGGCCTATGTGGAATTGCACCCCAAAATATATTCAGCTACTTCTCCTGAGTACGGGGATACCACATGTGTGGGACTTTTTGGGAGCCTAGCCGCGTATGGGACCCCGAAAACCAATCACCGCCTTCAGGATTTCTAAGGGTGTAACTTTTTGATTTCACTCTTCACTGCCTATCACAGTTTCGGAGGCCATGGAATGCCCAGGTGGCACAACCCCCCCCCAAATGACCCCATTTTGGAAAGTAGACACCCCAAGCTATTTGCTGAGAGGCATATTGAGTCCATGGAATATTTTATATTTTGACACAAGTTGCGGGAAAGTGACACTTTTTTTTTTTTTTTTGCACAAAGTTGTCACTAAATGATATATTGCTCACACAGGCCATGGGCATATGTGGAATTGCACCCCAAAATACATTCTGCTGCTTCTTCTGAGTATGGGGATACCACATGTGTGGGACTTTTTGGGAGCCTAGCCGCGTACGGGGCCCCGAAAACCAATCACCGCCTTCAGCGTTTTTAAGGGCGTGAATTTTTGATTTTACTCTTCACTGCCTATCACCGTTTCGGAGGCCATGGAATGCCCAGGTGGCACAAAACCCCCCCAAATGACCCCATTTTGGAAAGTAGACACCCCAAGCTATTTGCTGAGAGGCATGGTGAGTATTTTGCAGCTCTCATTTGTTTTTGAAAATGAAGAAAGACAAGAAAAAACTTTTTTTTTTTTTCTTTTTTCAAATTTCAAAACTTTGTGACAAAAAGTGAGGTCTGCAAAATACTCACTATACCTCTCAGCAAATAGCTTGGGGTGTCTACTTTCCAAAATGGGGTCATTTGGGGGGGGGGTTTGTGCCACCTGGGCATTCCATGGCCTCCGAAACTGTGATAGGCAGTGAAGAGTGAAATCAAAAATTCACGCCCTTAGAAAGCCTGAAGGCGGTGCTTGGTTTTCGGGGTCCCGTATGCGGCTAGGCTCCCAAAAAGTCTCACACATGTGGTATCCCCGTACTCAGGAGAAGCAGCAGAATGTATTTTGGGGTGTAATTTCACATATTCCCATGGCATGTTTGAGCAATATATCATTTAGTGACAACTTTGTGCAAAAAAAAAAAAAAAAAATTTGTCTCTTTCCCGCAACTTGTGTCGCAATATAAAATATTCCATGGACTTGACATGCCTCTCAGCAAATAGCTTGGGGTGTCTACTTTCCAAAATGGGGTCATTTGGGGGGGTTTTGAACTGTCCTGGCATTTTATGCACAACATTTAGAAGCTTATGTCACACATTACCCACTCTTCTAACCACTTGAAGACAAAGCCCTTTCTGACACTTATTTTTTACATGAAAAAGTTTTTTTTTTTTGCAAGAAAATTACTTTGAACCCCCAAACATTATATATTTTTTGTAAAGCAAATGCCCTACAGATTAAAATGGTGGGTGTTTCATTTTTTTTTTTCCACACAGTATTTGCGCAGCGATTTTTCAAACGCATTTTTTGGGGAAAAAACACACTTTTTTAAATTTTAATGCACTAAAACACACTATATTGCCCAAATGTTTGATGAAATAAAAAAGATGATCTTAGGCCGAGTACATGGATACCAAACTTGACATGCTTTACAATTGCGCACAAACGTGCAGTGGCAACAAAATAAATACATTTTTAAAAGCCTTTGAAAGCCTTTACAGGTTACCACTTTAGATTTGCAGAGGAGGTCTACTGCAAAAATTACTGCCCTCGATCTGACCTTCGCGGCGATACCTCACATGCATGGTGCAATTGCTGTTTACGTTTGACGACAGACTGCCGCTTGCGTTCGCCTTAGCGCAAGAGCAGGGGGCGACAGGGGTGCTTTTTTTTTTTTTTTTTTTCCTTTATTATTTTTTTGCTTTTTTATCTTATTTTTAAACTGTTCCTTTCATTTTTTTTTTTTTTTAAATCATTTTTATTGTTATCTCGGGGAATGTAAATATCCCCTATGATAGCAATAGGTAGTGACAGGTACTCTTTTTTGAAAAAATTGGGGTCTATTAGACCCTAGATCTCTCCTCTGCCCTCAAAGCATCTGACCACACCAAGATCGGTGTGATAAAATGCTTCCCCAATTTCCCAATGGCGCTATTTACATCCGGCGAAATCTAAGTCATAAAATGCTCGTAGCTTCCGGTTTCTTAGGCCATAGAGATGTTTGGAGCCACTCTTGTCTCTGATCAGCTCTATGGTCAGCTGGCTGAATCACCGGCTGCATTCTCAGGTTCCCTGTTGAGACAGGAGAGCCAGAGAAAAACACGGAAGACGGTGGGGGGGGGGCATTTCCTCCCACGGCTTGTAAAGGCAGTCTAGAGGCTAATTAGCCGCTAGGATTGCTTTTACATGAAAGCCGACCGCTGGCTGAAAAGAATGATACCAAGATGATACCTAAACCTGCAGGCATCATTCTGGTATAACCACTCAAAGTTGTGAATGGCGTACCTGAAGACAAAAAAATGGTTAACAATAAAGCACAGTAAACAGTAAAGTATAAATAATTACATACCTGAAAAACAAACATGATAAAACATAATAACAATAACAATAAAACACTGCAGAATAGAATACAGTAAAAAAAGAGCAGAACAATAGAGAGAGAGAATAGAGAGAGAGAACAATAAAACGACAACTATTTTTTTTTATTTTATATATATTTTTTTTTATTTTACACTTTTTTTGTAACTAACTTTTATAACTGTAACGGTTCCAGGTTCGGGTCTCTCAAAATGCGATGGCATCTTGGGAGACCCTGTGAAAGTGTGCCTAGTCTGTGCAATGCTGTACCCTACGCTAATACTCAACTAGTGCATGGTAGCGTTCAAAACATTCACCAATGCAAAGACCAGGATTGTCAGGACAGGAGGGACAATAATAGTGGGTGTCACACCTATATCCGCGCTTGCTGCAGACACAACATCTTTTTTGGGGGGGTTCGTTGGGTAGCGGTACCCGGGAGGACATAAAGAAAATGCCTCTCATGCAGCTGACTGCATTTGGTTGGGGATGTGAATGGGGGAAGTACGGGCGCTGCAGAAGCGGTGTGTTCCCAATTAGGATTGGCGAATGCAGCAGGAAGGGCACTATGGGCATGACGGGCCTGTGTTTGTCTTTTTGGTGGCAGCGGGACACTACTTGTGCTTGCCACCTCACGAGCTTGAACTGCACTTATGGGACTCGCCACGTCACCAAGTGTTACTGCAGCGCTGGTTTGACCACGACCGGGGTGTACTAGGCCGCTGGTGCTTGCCAGTTCAATAAAAAGCTTCCAAAAAAACTGTTAGCGATCGCAGGGATCAGGCCTGACTCTGCAAACGCTGCAGTTATGCGTTTAGTGTTTTGTAAGTGACAGTGATCGATCGATACTGCACTTGGGTGGGCTGGGCTGGGCCGGGCGGAGGGCAAAACGCAGGTGCTAGCAAATATCTGGGCTAATCCTGCTAACACTGCGTTTTCCGAACCCTAAACTGCTGGGGACGCTAGTATAGATCTGATGGGATCAGATGTTGATCCGTTCAGATACTATACCACTAAAGGAGGCTTATGCTGCGTGCGTGGGTGTTAGTGGTACTGGCGCTAACCTGACGCTGCCTGGGGACGGTGCTTGCTAGTTCACCAAAATGCTACCAAAAAAACTGTTAGCGATCGCAGGGATCAGGCCTGACTCTGCGAATGCTGCAGTTATGCGTTTAGTGCCTTGTAAGTGACAGTGATCGATCGATACTGCACTTGGGTGGGCTGGGCTGGGCCGGGCGGAGGGGCACAACGCAGGTGCTAGCAGGTATCTGGGCTGATCCCGCTAACACTGCGTTTTTGGGAACCCTAAACTGCTGGGGACGCTAGTATAGATCTGATCGGACCAGATATTGATCCGATCAGATACTATACCACTAAGGGAGGTGTATGGTACGTGCGTGGGTGTCAGTGGTACTGGCGCTAACCTGACGCTGCCTGGGGCTGGTGCTTGCCAGCTCACCAAAATGCTACCAAAAAAAATGTTAGCGATCGCAGGGATCAGGCCTGACTCTGCGAACACTGCAGTTATGCGTTTAGTGTTTTGTAAGTGACAGTGATCAATCGATACTGCACTTGGGTGGGCCGGGCGGAGGGACAAAACGCAGGTGCTAGCAGGTATCTGGGCTGATCCCGCTAACACTGCGTTTTTGGGAACCCTAAACTGCTGGGGACGCTAGTATAGATCTGATCGGATCAGATATTGATCTGTACAGATACTATACCACTAAGGGAGGCGTATGCTGCGTGCGTGGGTGTTAGCGGTACTGGCGCTAATCTGACGCTGCCTGGGGCGACGCATATCACCGCCGGGCGACCGGGGGGCTAAACCTTTATTCGGTAATAAACGGCGGGTGCCCTGACACTATAAAAAATAAACAAACTAACCAGCGTCACCCGTAACAGTTATACGGTGATCAGTGGTGAAAGGGTTAACTAGGGGGCAATCAAGGGGTTAAAACATTTATTAGATAGTTTATGGGGGTCCCTGTCGCTATAAAACGCTGACGGCGAACCTAAATATTTACCTCACTAACTAGCGTCACCAGTGACACTAATACAGCGATCAGAAAAATGATCGCTTAGTGACACTGGTGACAGGGGGTGATCAAGGGGTTAAAACTTTATTAGGGGGGGTTAGGGGGGTACCCTAGACCTAAAGGGGGGTAATACTAACTGTCCCAACACTGTAACTGTCACAAACTGACACCAATGCAGTAATCAGAAAAAAAAAAAAAACTGCTGGTGTCAGTTTGTGACAGGGAGGGGGGGGGGTGATTGGGGGGGGATCGGGGGGCGATCGGGGGGGGGATCGGGGTGTTTTGTGTGCCTGGCATGTTCTACTGTGTTGTGTAGTGTTGGTGCACTTACATTGATGTCTTCTCTCCTCGGCGCTGCAACGGAATACCGAGCCGAGGAGAGATGACATCATTTCCTTTGCTGCTGTTTAGCATACAGCAGCAAAGGAAGTAATCTGATTGGCCGGCGGCGATCGCGAGGGGGGGGCCACTAACGGATGGCCTCCCCCTCACCTCCGATCGCCGTGGGACAAAACGGGACCGCCTCGGGCACCGGGGGGGGGTCCGATCGGACCCCCCACCCGCGGGAGGCAAATCACGTACATGTACGTGATTTTGCCTGCCCGTGCCGCCTTGCCGACGTAAATCGGCGTTAGGCGGTCCTTAAGTGGTTAAGACTACTCTAACACTGGGGCATTGGGAGCGTCAGCGGTAAAGCAGCGCTATTTTTAGCAAAGCTTAACCGTCATTTTTTGGCCATTAGCAGGGCACTTTTAACCCCCGCTGACGGCCAAAAAAGGGTTAACCACTTCAGCCCCGGACCATTATGCTGCCTAAGGACCAGAGGTCTTTTTCCAATTTGGCACTGCGTCGCTTTAACTGCTAATTGCGCGGTCATGCAATGCTGTACCCAAACTAAATTTGCGTCCTTTTCTTCCCACAAATAGAGCTTTCTTTTGATGGTATTTGACCACCTCTGCGGTTTTTATTTTTTGCGCTATAAACGGAAAAAGACCGAAAATTTTGAAAAAAAAAGATATTTTCTACTTTTTGTTATAAAAAAAATCCAATAAACTCAATTTTAGTCATACATTTAGGCCAAAATGTATTCGGCCACATGTCTTTGGTAAAAAAAATGTCAATAAGCGTATATTTATTGGTTTGCGCAAAAGTTATAGCGTCTACAAACTAGGGTACATTTTCTGGAATTTACACAGCTTTTAATTTATGACTGCCTATGTCATTTCTTGAGGTACTAAAATGGCAGGGCAGTACAAACCCCCCCCAAATGACCCCATTTTGGAAAGTAGACACCCCAAGGAAATTGCTGAGAGGCATGTTGAACCCATTGAATATTTATTTTTTTTGTCCCAAGTGATTGAATAATTACAAAAAAAAAAAAAAATATTTACAAAAAGTTGTCACTAAATGATATATTGCTCACACAGGCCATGGGCCTATGTGGAATTGCACCCCAAAATACATTCAGCTGCTTCTCCTGAGTATGGGGATACCACATGTGTGGGACTTTTTGGGAGCCTAGCCGCGTACGGGGCCCCAAAAACCAATCACCGCCTTCAGGATTTCTAACGGCGTAAATTTTTGATTTCACTCCTCACTACCTATCACAGTTTTGAAGGCCATAAAATGCCCAGATGGCACAAACCCCCCCCCCAAATGACCCCATTTTGGAAAGTAGACACCCCAAGCTATTTGCTGAGAGGCATGTTGAGTCCATGGAATATTTTATATTTTGACACAAGTTGCGGGAAAGTGACACATTTTTTTTTTTTTTTTTGCACAAAGTTGTCACTAAATGATATATTGCTCACACAGGCCATGGGCATATGTGGAGTTGCACCCCAAAATACGTTTAGCTGCTTCTCCTGAGTATGGGGATACCACATGTGTGGGACTTTTTGGGAGCCTAGCCGCGTACGGGGCCCCGAAAACCAATCACCGCCTTCAGGATTTCTAAGGGTGTAAATTTTTGATTTCACTCTTCACTGCCTATCACAGTTTCGGAGGCCATGGAATGCCCAGGTGGCACAAAACCCCCCCAAATGACCCCATTTTGGAAAGTAGACACCCCAAGCTATTTGCTGAGGGGCATGGTGAGTATTTTGCAGCTCTCATTTGTTTTTGAAAATGAAGAAAGACAAGAAAAAACATTTTTTTTTTCTTTTTTCAATTTTCAAAACTTTGTGACAAAAAGTGAGGTCTGCAAAATACTCACTATACCTCTCAGCAAATAGCTTGGGGTGTCTACTTTCCAAAATGGGGTCATTTGGGGGGGTTTTGTGCCACCTGGGCATTCCATGGCCTCCGAAACTGTGATAGGCAGTGAACAGTGAAATCAAAAATTTACGCCCTTAGAAAGCCTGAAGGCGGTGCTTGGTTTTCGGGGTCCCGTACGCGGCTAGGCTCCCAAAAAGTCTCACACATGTGGTATCCCCGTACTCAGGAGAAGCAGCAGAATGTATTTTGGGGTGTAATTTCACATATTCCCATGGCATGTTTGAGCAATATATCATTTAGTGACAACTTTGTGCAAAAAAAAAAAAAAAAAATTTGTCTCTTTCCCGCAACTTGTGTCATAATATAAAATATTCCATGGACTCGACATGACTCTCAGCAAATAGCTTGGGGTATCTACTTTCCAAAATGGGGTCATTTGGGGGGGTTTTGAACTGTCCTGGCATTTTATGCACAACATTTGGAAGCTTATGTCACACATCACCCACTCTTCTAACCACTTGAAGACAAAGCCCTTTCTGACACTTTTTGTTTACATGAAAACATTATTTTTTTTTGCAAGAAAATTACTTTGAACCCCCAAACATTATATATTTTTTGTAAAGCAAATGCCCTACAGATTAAAATGGTGGGTGTTTCATTTTTTTTTTCACACAGTATTTGCGCAGCGATTTTTCAAACGCATTTTTTGGGGAAAAAACACACTTTTTTAAATTTTAATGCACTAAAACACACTATATTGCCCAAATGTTTGATG
Source organism: Aquarana catesbeiana (assembly GCF_042186555.1). NCBI lineage: Eukaryota > Metazoa > Chordata > Amphibia > Anura > Ranidae > Aquarana > Aquarana catesbeiana. Next base: position 60,914,982 of record NC_133331.1, on the reverse strand, counting down.
AAATAAAAAATATGATCTTAGGCCGAGTACATGGATACCAAACATGACATGCTTTACAATTGCGCACAAATGTGCAGTGGCAACAAAATAAATACATATTTAAAAGCCTTTAAAAGCCTTTACAGGTTACCACTTTAGATTTACAGAAGAGGTCTACTGCTAAAATTACTGCCCTCGATCTGACCTTCGCGGTGATACCTCACATGCATGGTGCAATTGCTGTTTACGTTTGACGTCAGGCCGCCGCTTGCGTTCGCCTTAGCGCGAGAGCAGGGGGCGACGGGTGCTTTTTTTTTTTTCTTTATTATTTTTTTGCTTTTTTATCTTATTTTTAAACTGTTCCTTTCATTTTTTTTTTTTTTTTTTTTTTTTAATCATTTTTATTGTTATCTCAGGGAATGTAAATATCCCCTATGATAGCAATAGGTAATGACAGGTACTCTTTTTTGAAAAAATTGGGGTCTATTAGACCCTAGATCTCTCCTCTGCCCTCAAAGCATCTGACCACACCAAGATCGGTGTGATAAAATGCTTTCCTAATTTCCCAATGGCGCTGTTTACATCCGGCGAAATCTAAGTCATGAAATGCTCGTAGCTTCCGGTTTCTTAGGCCATAGAGATGTTTGGAGCCACTCTGGTCTCTGATCAGCTCTATGGTCAGCTGGCTGAATCACCGGCTGCATTCTCAGGTTCCCTGTTGAGACAGGAGAGCCAGAGAAAAACATGGAAGACGGTGGGGGGGGGGCATTCCCGGCTAATTAGCCGCTAGGATTGCTTTTACATGAAAGCCAACCGCTGGCTGAAAAGAATGATACCAAGATGATACCTAAACCTGCAGGCATCATTCTGGCATAACCACTCAAAGTCGTGAATGGCGCACCTGAAGACAAAAAAAATGGTTAACAATAAAACACAGTAAACGGTAAAGTATTGCATACCTGAAAAACAAACATGATAAAACATAATAACAATAAAACATTGCAGAATAGAATACAGTAAAAAAGAGCATAACAATAGAGAGAGAATAGAGAGAGAGAATAGAGAGAGAGAATAGAGAGAGAGAGAACAATAAAACGACAACTATTTTTTTTTTATTTCATATATATATATATTTTTTTTTTTTACACTTTTTTTGTAACTAACTTTTATAACTGTAACCGGTTCCAGGTTCGGGTCTTTCAAAATGCGATGGCATCTTGGGAGACCCTGTGAAAGTGTGCCTAGTCTGTACAATGCTGTACCCTATGCTAATACTCAACTAGTGTATGGTAGCGTTCAAAACATTCACCAATGCAAAGACCAGGATTGTCAGGACAGGAGGGACAATAATAGCGGGTGTCACGCCTATATCCGCGCTTGCTGCAGACACGACATCTTTTTTGGGGGGTTCGTTGGGTAGGGGTACTCGGGAGGACATAAAGAAAATGCATCTCATGCAGCCGACTGCATTTGGTTGGGGATGTGAATGGGGGAAGTACGGGTGCTGCAGAAGCGGTGGGTTCCCAATTATTAGGATTGGCGAATGCAGCAGGAAGGGCACTATGGGCACGACGGGCCTGTGTTTGTCTTCTTGGTGGCAGCGGGACACTACTTGTGCTTGCCACCTCACCAGCTTGAACTGCACTTATGGGACTCGCCACGTCACCAAGTGTTACTGCAGTGCTGGTTTGGCTACAACCGGGGTGTACTAGGCCTCTGGCGCTTGCCAGTTCACCAAAACGCTACCAAAAAAACTGTTAGCGATCGCAGGGATCAGGCCTGACTCTGCGAACGCTGCAGTTATGCGTTTAGTGTTTTGTAAGTGACAGTGATCGATCGATACTGCACTTGGGTGGGCTGGGCTGGGCCGGGCGGAGGGGCAAAATGCAGGTGCTATCAGGTATCTGGGCTGATCCCGCTAACACTGCGTTTTTGGGAACCCTAAACTGCTGGGGACGCTAGTATAGATCTGATCGGATCAGATATTGATGCATTCAGATACTATATCACTAAGGGAGGCGTATGCTGCGTGCGTGGGTGTTAGCGGTACTGGCGCTAATCTGACGCTGCCTGGGGCGACGCATATCACCGCCGGGCAATCAGGGGGCTAAACCTTTATTCGGTAATAAACGGCGGGTGCCACTGCCCTGACACTATAAAAAATAAACGAACTAACCAGCGTCAACCGTAACGGTTATACGGTGATCAGTGGTGAAAGGGTTAACCAGGGGGCAATCAAGGGGTTAAAACATTTATTAGGTAGTATATGGGGGTCCCTGTCGCTATAAAACGCTGACGGTGAACCTAAATATTTACCTCCCTAACTAGCGTCACCAGTGACACTAATACAGCGATCAGAAAAATGATCGCTTAGTGACACTGGTGACAGGGGGTGATCAAGGGGTTAAAACTTTATTAGGGGGGGGTTAGGGGGGTACCCTAGACCTAAAGGGGGCTAATACTAACTGTCCTAACACAGTAACTGTCACAAACTGACACCATGCAGTAATCAGAAAAAAAAAAAAAAAAAACCTGCTTGGTGTCAGTGTGACAGGGAGGGGTGATTGGGGGGTGATCGGGGGGGGGGTCGGGGGTGTTTTGTGTGCCTGGCATGTTCTACTGTGTGTGTAGTGTTTGTGCACTCACATAGATGTCTTCTCTCCTCCGCGCCGGAACGGAAAATACCGAGCCGAGGAGAGATGACATCATTTCCTTTGCTGCTGTTTAGCATACAGCAGCAAAGGAAGATTCTCATTGGCCGGCAGCGATCGCGAGGGGGGGGGCCACGAACGGATGGCCTCCCCCTCACCTCCGATCACCGGGGGACAAAAGAGGACCGCCTCGGGCACCGGGGGGGGTCCGGTCGGACCCCCCACCCGCGGGAGAGAGATCACGTAGATGTACATGATTTTGCCTGCCCGTGCCGCCTTGCCGACGTACATCAGCGTGAGGCGGTCCTTAAGTGGTTAAGGCCGCCCGCAAAGCGCCGCTGCCCATTAATTTCAATGGGCAGGGGCGCTTATACACCTCTCCTACAGCGTCTCAAAGATGCGGCTTGCAGGACTTTTTTTGGCGTCCTGCCAGCGCACCGCTCCAGTGTGAAAGCACTTGGGCTTTCACACTGGAGTGAGAGGAGAGGCTCTTTACAGGCGCTATGCAGGTGATATTTTTAGCGCTATGGCGCCTGTAAAGAGACTCAGTGTGAAAGCAGCCTAAAGTGGTTGTAAAGGCTCTAGTTTTTTTACCTTCATGCATTCTATGCAAAAAGGTAAAAAAAACCTTTTGTGTGCAGCAGGCCCCCCATTAAGCTTAGTACACACTATCAGAATTTTGGATTATGTTACCTTACAATGCATAATATGTTAGATGCTGAATTATATGCTAAATGATACTTGTTCTACTATGTTTGTAATAATGGAAATTACCCTTATCAATAAGCCGTAGATTTCTGCTCTAAATTGTACACTGAATACTATTTATTACTATTGTACTTACAGATAGGACTTTTTACTCTCTATTCTGTAATTGACACATGGCTCATTTCTGTATGGAAATAACTTAAATTCCAATAAAATGTTTTCGGATAAAAAAAAAAATAAAATATTGGAACGATCATATGATAATCTGATCGTTAGTACACAGTTTTTGAGAGCTGATTATGACAGTTCATGCAAAATTATTCGAAGGTACAAACTCAAACATTTTCTCATACGATACCAGAACATCCAACTTTTGTTTTTAATCAGTACAGTTTTCGTCTGAAAAAAATCGGAAGACCAAGATCACGCATGTTTGGAAACAAAAGAATACATTACAATACAATACAACACATCACTTCCAAAGTTGTATTGTGTAGTACTAGAATTTCTGTAACTTTAGTAACCTCTTCATTTTTTATATGAGACTATCATGCTAAAAAATGAACGATCATTCGTGCAATATTCTCATCATGTGTGCGAGCCTTAATACTTACCTGAGCCACATCTGGATCCAGCGATGTGCATTAGAGCAGAGTCTCTCGGGTCTCTCCCTTCTCATTGGTTGAGACAGCAGCAGGAGCCATTGGCCACTGCCACGCTCCGTGTGTGTGAATTGACACACAGAACAGTGGCTTGGGAGTGAGCCTGCTTGGGTTCCCCCATAGCAAGCAACTTGCTATGGGGGCTCTCGGCAGGTGGGAGGGGCCTGGAGCGCCAGCAGGGGAACCTGAAAAGAGGAGGATTGGGGCTGTTCTGTGCAAAATCATTACACAGAGCAGGTAAGTACCTGTTTGACATGTTTGTTAAAAAATTTAATCTGCCTTTAATATCACTTTAAGGACTTGTCTGAGACACATTAGCCATACAGTGATTAGTCTGGGAAGGTCACTAAACACAAACAACCTAGAAGAGAGAGACAGACTACTGCACAACAGCTTCTGTGTCATGTCTGCTAAAGATAACCTCAAAGATCCCCCCCCCTCCAAATAAACACATAAGGGGCCAGTATGAGGTCATACACTGCTCAGATCTGCAGGTGATAAATCTGATGATTACTGGTCAATTAGATGGTTGGGAAATACCTTCCCGGAGCCACCTACAGACTACAGGAAAGAAAAGGAATACACAAACCGCCAGCGGAAAAGAAACAGAAATGACTGGAACAGTGTCATTAAAGAGGAAGCATGTAATAAACATAATTTTTAAAGGAAATTTACTGAATGAAGCTGTATTTTTTTTTTTTTTCCTTTCTTTCAAAAAAAAAAAAAAAAAGAAAAAAAAAGGAAAATAAAGGTCATTAAACAGAGAAACAGAAGTTATTGGGACAGTATCATTAAAGAGGAATTCTGAGCATGTACAGTAATAAAAATCGCCTTTGAAAGTGAATTTTTGAGCTTTTTTTAAAAGTGGTTGTAAACCCTGTTACACCACTTTTACTTACAGGTAAGCTTATAACAAGGCTTACCTGTAGGCAGTAGCGGCCCGTGCACTGTGGCCACACGGGCGCCGCCCCCCCCCCCCCCCCCATCCATGCGCCCGGCCCCTTTCAGGATGCCGGACGCATGGATTCCTATGGCGGGGGTGGGAGGGGGTGATACTTTTTGAAGCACCTGATTTAGAGCCAGAGGCTCTATTAGGCTTCAAAATAGAGTGGGATCGGGGCGCAGAGAGTGCGCCCTGATCCCACCCAATTGTGTGACAATAGCGAATTAATTTTTGCTATTTCCACACTAACCTTCCTCCCCACCAATCAGGAGGCAGGGCGTCAGACCTGCTTCCTGATTGGCCAAAGCGCCGGGCAACCCTATTGGATGCCTGGCGCTTAGGAAGAGGAGCGGAGGAGACAGCGCTGGAGGTTGCTGCCGCTCTGAGAGGGGCTGCTGCAGAGCTACAGTAAGTCCCCTGAGCTAGGTCTGAGCCGCGGGAGGGGGGATGTGCTACCACAGCCACGATCTGTGATCCGCGAGCCGCAGGGGGAGTCGCAATCTGCGATCCGAACGGGGGGGGTGCTACACTAGAGCCACGAGCAGCGTGGGGGGGGTGCTGCCAGGGGGGAGGGGCAGTTGTTTACAGTGGTGCATTTGCTGGGCAAGTGGCTGCATTTGCTGGGCACAGTTGGCTGCATATGATGGGCACAGTGGCTGCATATGATGGGCACAGTTGGCTGCATATAATGAGCACATTTGGCTGCTTTTGCTGGGCACATTTGGCTGCATATGATGGGCACAGTGACTGCATATGATGGGTACAGTTGGCTGCATACAGTGGGCACAGTGGCTGCATATGATGGGCACAGTTGGCTGCATTTTCTGGGCACAGTGGCTGCATATGATGGGCACAGTTGGCTGCATATAATGAGCACAGTTGGCTGCATTTGCTGGGCACATTTGGCTGAATATGATGGGTACAGTTGGTTGGCTGAATACGGTGAGCACAGTTGGCTGCATATGATGGCACAGTGGCTGCATATGATGGGCACAGTTGGCTGCATTTGCTGGGCACAGTGGCTGCATATGATGGGCACAGTAGCTGCATTTGTTGGCACAGTGGCTGCAATTGATGTTTGTGTTTCAGTATTTTTCAGAATTTTTCAGTTCGTTAGCGCCCCCCTAAAAAATTTGAGCACCAGCCGCCACTGCCTGTAGGTACCTTGAATATCTCCTAAACGTGCACAGTTTAGGAGATATTCAGTATAAGCGCTGCTGCCGATGTCATCGGCACATGCGCACTGAAGAAACTGGCCGCTGGTGCTGTTTCTTCAAGAGCTGTGCCATGACCGGTAACTCCCGTGTGCATGCGCATCCAGGTAGGAGGAGGGTGAAGGAATGACCTTGATCTCTATGTCAATTCTCTCCCTTCTTCACCCTAGCACCACAGTCCCAGCAGGCCTGCTTAAACACAATACCTGACCCAGCGCACTGAATTGACCTACAACTGGAACACACTCATTTAATGACTAGAGTCCGGAGTATAGATGGAGCTCTTTAAGACTTTGAGTGACTTTAAGATGGTGCGCTTGTTGACTTTCTTTAGTAGAGGGAAACGAAGTGCATCCAAAGAGGCTTGGTAGACAGCAAGAACTCTAATGGTGTTGGCAATCTTTAGTTAAATCAGGCAGGTACTTCTGGTAATATCACTGCCAGGCAGAGTGTAACAGCATCACAGATTCTCCTATTAAATGAGACAGAGTAACAACAGTTCAGTGTTCTTGCTTAGGGAGTGTTGGGCAAGTGCTCCTTTCACCCATCCTGTGTCCAGAGGTCCAGGGAGAGAATATTGCGGTACCGGTCCTTACAGGTGCCCGACTGGCCACCTCCTCACGGAAACTACACACGCTGACAAGGATGCCTAGAGATGCTCCCGGGGGCCTTGCTTTAGTTCTGGGTGTCCGCTGCCAACCTCAGGGCTGTAGCAGGAACAATCACGCAGACTTAGGGCCGCAGCACCCATCACCAGCGTCCAGTCTTTCTCCTACCTCCTACTCTCACCTCTCCCTAGAAGCCTCTGGGGGTAAGATCCCTTCTCTTCCGCAAAGGCTGCTGGAATCTGTAGTTCTCACTGTATAGATTACAATGAAGCAGCCTGTGTTGAAAACTCCATCTCCCAGAGTTCCTTGCTGCTCCTGCAGTCATCCCTTGATTAGCCAACTTCCCTCTGCCAATGAATAAACAGGAGAAAGAGCATAGTGGGTTGTCCTGTCTGTGAATGCCTCTGACTTATCCACAGTGAGAAGAAAAAGGGAGGGGGTGGAAATTCCTCCCAGCTGCAGACACTCTGAACTTGACCCTGTCAGCTTGCCTGTGTTAATGTAAGTCTCAGGCTGCAGCACCTGTTTCACTTATTTTTAGATTTTAGATTTTTTTGGAAATAAACAAAGAAAGAAAGACTTTTGAATTGTATTCTTGTTTTCCTGCAACAGTAGAAGCTTTAAAACTGAACTCCAGGCTCCCCCTTCCCACAGACCCTTAATAAATCACTAGAATATTTGAAAAAAACAACTCTCTAAATAATAATAGGCTTGAGAAGGTTTTTGTTTTTATTCTTAATAACTGGAGAATAGCTGTGAGAGGGCTGGGAGGGAGGGAGCAGCTTTTGAGTTTCTTCTTAACTCCTGGTGGGAAAAAAGCCAGATATCTCTAGAGTTCAATAGCTCAAGGTGAAAATTACACAGACACATGAATAAGTCACTGACTCCTCCCACCTCCCCTCTACAAGACTCCATCTGGGGTTTCAATCACAGATAGTGTCTCACAGGAAAGAAGAAAGCCCATAGTGCTTTGGGAATTCTGTGCCATAGGTACGCCCAGTCATAAATGTTTAATTATGCAACATCCGTTACTAAAGACACACAAGCCAGTTTGCCTAAACCAGGACTGGACCCAGATCAGCGTCTTCTGTACTAAGAACGTTTTCTGCAAGCAAAAGAAGAAAAAAAAACAGTTGATCCTGCAAAGAATGCAGTGGCCTTGCTAATTTCCATGAACTGGAAAGAAAGTACAAAGAACCTTTATGCATGTTGTGTAAACTATTAATCCTATCAATCCACCATGTAATGCATATATGCCAGCTGTCCTGGATTTGCCAGAACAATCAGGCATCTTGGACCTCCCGATGATTCTGTGTCCCAGATGATGTCCCAGGATCATAGAGGGAGATTTACTTAAACTGGTGCACACATAAACCAGTGCAGCTGTGTATAGTAACCAGGTTTTATTGTCAATGCTTAGCTGATTGGTTACTATGCACAGCTGCACCAGATTCTGTGTGCACCACTTTTAGTAAATCTCTCCCCCAGTATCAGCCATTTTTGAGTTGTTGCAAATGCAAACCCAATGAAGCAATAATTATGGTGATCGGTAGGGATAAGCCCGATGTTCCAGTCGAATGTAAGTTCGACTGGAACATCGTGTTTTCCCCCCGTTCGGCGAATCCAAAACATTATGGAGTGTCCGCAACTAATTTGAGCGCTGCAGATCGCCCCATAATGCACTGTGAGATCACACTGCATTGATGTCTGATGATTGGCCAAAGCATGTACCTGACCTGCATGCTTTGGCCAATCATAGCACGCTCTGCTGTGAGAGCCATGGTTGGCCAAAGGCAGGGTGCCTTTAGCCAATCATGGCTCCGGGGGCTAAGTCCACGACTCACACTATATACACTATATAAGGCTGCTTACACTGCGGCCGTATATAGTATTTATGAATGAGAGAAGTTAGCTAGAGGCAGGTTAGTTAGTAGTACACAGGCAGTTTAGTATGTGTATATATGTGTGTGTGTGTGTGTGTGTGTATATATATATATATATATATATATATACTTTGCATTCAGTGTAGATTATATATACAGTGTAGGCAATCTACACTACACATTCTATACTGAATGCAGAGTGTGTATATGTATATATATATATATATATATATATATATATATACACTGCCTGGACTGTATATATAGTCTACACTACACTGTATATACTGTGTGTGTGTATATATATATATATATATATATATATATATATATATATATATATATATATATATATATATAGTGGGGACAGAAAGTATTCAGACCCCCTTACATTTTTCACTCTTTGTCATATTGCAGCCATTTGCTAAAATCATTTAAGTTCATTTTTTCCTCATTAATGTGCACACAGAACCCCATATTGACAGAAAAACACTGAATTGTTGACATTTTTGTAGATTTATTAAAAAAGAAAAACTGAAATATCACATGGTCCTAAGTATTCAGACCCTTTGCTCAGTATTTATTAGAAGCACCCTTTTGATCTAATACAGCCATGAGTCTTTTGGGGAAAGATGCAACAAGTTTTTCACACCTGGATTTGGGGATCCTCTGCCATTCCTCCTTGCAGATCCTCTCCAGTTCTGTCAGGTTGGATGGTAAACGTTGGTGGACAGCCATTTTTAGGTCTCTCCAGAGATGCTCAATTGGGTTAAGTCAGGGCTCTGGCTGGGCCATTCAAGAACAGTCACGGAGTTGTTGTGAAGCCACTCCTTCGTTATTTTAGCTGTGTGCTTAGGGTCATTTTCTTGTTGGAAGGTAAACCTTCGGCCCAGTCTGAGGTCTTGAGCACTCTGGAGAAGGTTTTCGTCCAGAATATCCCTGTACTTGGCCGCACTCATCTTTCCCTCGATTGCAACCAGTCGTCCTGTCCCTGCAGCTGAAAAACACCCCCACAGCATGATGCTGCCACCACCATGCTTCACTGTTGGGACTGTATTGGACAGGTTATGAGCAGTGCCTTTTTTTCTCCACACATACTGCTTAGAATTAAGGCCAAAAAGTTCTATCTTGGTCTCATCAGACCAGAGAATCTTATTTCTCACCATCTTTGAGTCCTTTAGGTGTTTTTTTTAGCAACCTCCATGCGGGCTTTCATGTGTCTTGCACTGAGGAGAGGCTTCCGTCGGGCCACTCTGCCATAAAGCCCCGACTGGTGGAGGGCTGCAGTGATGGTTGACTTTCTACAACTTTCTCCTAACTCCTGACTGCATCTCTGGAGCTCAGCCACAGTGATCTTTGGGTTCTTCTTTACCTCTCTTACCAAGGCTCTTCTCCCCCGATAGCTCAGTTTGGCCATACGGCCAGCTCTAGGAAGGGTTCTGGTCATCCCAAACGTCTTCCATTTATGGAGGCCACTGTGCTCTTAGGAACTTTAAGTGCAGCAGAAATTTTTTTGTAACCTTGGCCAGATCTGTGCCTTGCCACAATTCTGTCTCTGAGCTCTTCAGGCAGTTCCTTTGACTATATGATTCTTATTTGCTCTGACATGCACTGTGAGCTGTAAGGTCTTATATAGACAGGTGTGTGGCTTTCCTAATCAAGTCCAATCAGTATAATCAAACACAGCTGGACTCAAATGAAGGTGTAGAACCATCTCAAGGATGATCAGAAGAAATGGACAGCACATGAGTTAAATATATGAGTGCCACAGCAAAGGGTCTGAATACTTAGGACCATGTGATATTTCAGTTTTTCTTTTTTAATAAATCTGCAAAAATGTCAACAATTCTGTGTTTTTCTGTCAATATGGGGTGCTGTGTGTACATTAATGAGGAAAAAAATGAACTTAAATGATTTTAGCAAATGGCTGCAATATAACAAAGATTGAAAAATTTAAGGGGGTCTGAATACTTTCCGTCCCCACTGTGTATATATATATATATATATATATATATATATATATATATATATATAAACTGCCTGCACGCCACTAACTAACCTGCCTCTAGCTAACTTCTCTCATTCATAATGCAGCCCAGTCTCCGAAGGGAGGGGATCATGCTCTGCTTCAGTATGTCACAGTCCATGTTGGCATTCATGGTTCCTTCAATAAACTGTAGCCCTCTAGTGCAGGCAGCACTCATGCAGCCTCAGACCATGACACTCCCACCACCATGCTTGACTGTAGGCAAGACACACTTGTCTTTGCGCTCCTCACCTGGTTGCTGCCACACATGCTTGACACCATCTGAAACAAATAAGTTTATCTTGGTCTCATCAGACCACAGGACATGGTTCCAGTAATCCATGTCCTTAGTCTGCTTGTCTTCAGCAAACTGTTAGCAGGCTTTCTTGTGCATCACCTTTAGAAGAGGCTTCCTTCTGGGACAACAGCGATGCAGACCTATTTGATGCAGTGTGCGGCGTATGGTCTGAGCACTGACAGGCTGACCCCCCACCCCTTCAACCTCTGCAGCAATGCTGACAGCACTCGTACCTTTATTTGCCAAAGACAACCTCTGGATATGACGCTGAGCATGTGCACTCAACTTCTTTGGTTGACCATGGCGAGGCCTGTTCTGAGTGGAACCTGTCCTGTTAAAACGCTGTATGATCTTGGCCACCGTGCTGCAGCTCAGTTTCAGGGTCTTGGCAATCTTCTTATAGCCTAGGCCATCTTTATGTAGAGCAACAATTCTTTTATTAGATCCTCAGAGAGTTATTTGCCATGAGGTGCCATGTTGAACTTCCAATGACCAGTATGAAAGAGTGAGAGTGAAAATGCCAAATTTAAACACACCTGCTCCCCATTCACACCTGAGACCTTGTAACACTAATGAGTCATATGACACCAGGGAGGGAAAATGGCTAATGGGGCCCAATTAGGACATTTTCAGTTAGGGGTGTTCTCACTTTTGTTGCCAGCGGTTTAGACATTAATGGCTGTGTGTTGAGTAATTTTGAGGGGACAGCAAATTTACATTGTTATACAAGCTGTACACTCACTACTTTACATTGAAGCAAAGTGGCATTTCTTCAGTGTTGTCACATGAAAAGATATAATTAAATATTTACATAAATGTGAGAGGTGTACTCACTTTTGTGAGATACTGTATATACAGTGCAGGCAGTGTATATATATATATATATATATATATATATATATATATATATATATATATACAGTGCAGTCAGTGTAGAGTATAAAATATAGTGTATTGAAGTGGTTGAGGGGAACCCTATGACAGAATTAAGAAAAAATAACATCATGGTTCCCCCCCACCCCCAGTCCATAGCAGAATACATATTGGCTTAAATTGATGAAGAAATTCAATTTTTAACATTTTTTATATTGGATTATATTGGATTATAGCGCAAAAAAAAAACCAACAAAAAAACAAAAACAAAGAAGTGATCAAATACCACCAAAAATAAGCTCTATTTGTGGGGAAAAAAGGACAAAAATTGTATTTGGGTACATTGTCACACGACCGCGCAATCGTCAGTTAAAGTAACACAGTGCTATATAGCAAAAAATGGCCTGGTTATGAAGGGGGGTAAATCTTTCAGAGCTGAAGTGGATATGCTTTAATGCAGCAGTTTTGTCTTTCTGAGTCCCCCGTAACGTAATATACAATACATTGATACATCGGTTCACGAGCGCTTCTGTACACAAGTAACTCGTTTCATGAACAGAAGAGTTCACAAAAATTTGCTTCAGTTCACGAGCTTCACTTCGGTTCACGAACACGAGCCGCGGCCATCTTCCCTTCTCTGACATGTTCATATTGAGAAGAGCAGTGCAAGATGAGAGTCTAATGCCCCGTACACACGGTCGGACTTTGTTCGGACATTCTGACAACAAAATCCTAGGATTTTTTCCGACGGGTGTTGGCTCAAACTTGTCTTGCATACACACGGTCACACAAAGTTGTCGGAAAATCTGATCGTTCTAAACGCGGTGACGTAAAACACGTACGTCGGGACTATAAACGGGGCAGTGGCCAATAGCTTTCATCTCTTTATTTATTCTGAGCATGCGTGGCACTTTGTCTGTCGGATTTGTGTACATACGATCGGAATTTCCGACAACGGATTTTGTTGTCGGAAAATTTTATATCCTGCTCTCAAACTTTGTGTGTCGGAAAACCCGATGGAAAATGTGTGATGGAGCCTACACATGGTCGGAATTTCCGACAACAAGGTCCTATCACACATTTTCCGTCGGAAAATCCGACCGTTTGTACGGGGCATTAGAAGAACTTGTGGGCTTACTTGATTGGGAATCATGGAAAAACAGTTCATATGAATTCTACAACTTTATCATGCCCTCATATGATCGTTTCCTGGATGCACAGTGCTGTTTTCTGGCCCCTAGATTAAAATGGCGTTTGGGATTGTTTCAAACAAGTATTAGAGGAGCTATAGTTTTTTTTTTTTTTCTTTTTAGATGTACACATGAAAGAGGTCAGCTTAATGTAAAAGACCGTATGTAATATAAGTTTAAAATCCTTTTTTTTTTTTTTTGCACATACATTTCATAATTTTACTGTGTATATATACCCGTATTTATCGGCGTATTACACGCACAGGCGTATAACACGCACATTCATTTTAAGAGGGAAGTTTCAGGAAAAAAACTTAAATTTTAAATAAGGAATGCTCATCTGCACCCTCACAAGTGCCATCAATGCAGCCTCATCAGTCCACATCAATGCAGCCTCACCATTGCCATCAATGCAGCAGCCTCACCATTGCCATCAGTGCAGTAGCCTCACCATTGCCATCAATGCAGCAGCCTCACCATTGCCATCAGTGCAGCCTGATCGATGCCCATCTGCAGCCTAGAGGGGACAGGGAGGGGGGCGGGACGAGCGCCGACAGATTACATACAGTGAGAATCTCCTATGATAGACAGAACAGACAGAACAGTGGTCCAATGGCGGCCAAGAAGACGGGACTTCCTATTACAGAGGCTGCCAAGTAAACAGGAGATTCTCACTGTATTTAATCTGACGGCTCTCATCCCGACCCCCTCCCTGTCCCCTCCGAGGCAGCTAAAATGTAACTATTGGCGTATAACACACACGCACTATTTGCACTCAATTTTTATGGTGAAAAAGTGAGTGTTATACGCCAATAAATACAGTATATTGTGACAGTATGCGAGGTGAGGTAATATCGGTATATTTCACCTCGCATGCGTTCTGCTGCAAGTGATTGAACCAGAATCTGGCCCAGGTTTTTCCAGACTCTGTGGCAGACTTGGTTCCGGTTCGGATGTTGTGGTCCACTTGAGTCCACGCTCAGGTGAACTTTAAATGAGCAGGAATAGAGCACAGCAGAGCTCTGGCCTGAGACTCAGAAGAGAATCTGAGAGAGGAGCTCTGTTTGGAAAGAAGGTTTGCTTTACGACATGTTTTGTGGGTGTCGGGGACCAGCCCCACACCATATAGAGAGGAAGTCTGCTGTATAATTTAGCGCCGGACGGCAAAGATTTACTTTACTATTTTTTTGTTTGTTTTCATTATTGTGCAAACCTCTGCTAAATAAACCTGGCAATCCTCCAGATTTTAACCGCTTCAATACCGGGCACTTACACCCCCTTCCTGCCCAGACCAATTTTCAGCTTTCAGTTCTTTCACACTTTGAATGACAATTACTCAGTCATGCAACACTGTACCCATATGACATTTGTGTCCTTTTTTTTCACACAAATAGAGCTTTCTTTTGGTGGTATTTAATCACTAGTGGGTTTTTTATATTTTTTATGCTATGAATAAAAAAGACCGTAAATTTTGTGAAAAAAATGCAATTTTTTTTGTTTCTGTCATAAAATTTTGCAAATTAGTAATTTTTCATAATAAATTTTGGCCAAAATTTATACTGCTACATACCTTTGGTAAAAATAACCCGAATTAGTGTAAATTATTTGGTCTTTGTAAAAGTTATAGTATACAAACTATGGTGCGAATCACTGAAAATTGATCACACCTGATGTACTGACGGCCTATCTCATTTCTTGAGACACTAACAAGTCAGGAAAGTACAAATACCCCCTAAATTACCCCTTTTTTGGAAAGTAGACATTCCAAGGTATTAAGTAAGTAGCATGTTGATTTTTTTTAAGTTCTAATTTTTTCCCACAATTCTTTGCAAAATGAAGATTTTTTTTTTTTTACAGAATTGTCATATTAACAGGTTATTTCTCTCACAGAGCATATGCATAAAACAAATTACACCCCAAAATACATTCTGCTACTCTTTCCGAGTATGGCAATACCACATGTGTTGGACTTTTACACAGCCTGGCCACATACAAAGGCCCAACATTGAAGTAGCATCTTCAGGCATTCTACAAGCATAAATTCCACATCTCATTTCTTAACCACCTATTACATTTTTGAAGGCACTGGAGCACCAGGACAATGGAATTGCCTCCAAAATGACCCCATTTTGGAAAGCAAACACCCCAACGTATAATCTATGAGGCATAATGAGTCTTTTGAACGGTTCATTTTTTTCCAGAAGTTTTTGGAAAATGTGGAAAAAAAATGAAAACGCATTTTTTTTACACAAATTTGTCCATTTATCAGATATTTCCAACACATAGCATGTACATAGCAAAGATGACACCCCAAAATACATTCTGCTACTCCTCCTGAGTATGGCGATACCACATGTGTGAGACTTTTACACAGCCTGGACACATACAGAGACCCAACATCCAAGTAGCACCATCAGGCGTTCTAGGAGCATAAATGACATATATAATTTCCTGGCAACCTATCATTTTTGAAAGCCCTTCATATTTCTAACACATAGCATGTACATATCAAGAATTAAAATCCAAAATAAATTCTATTGCGGAAAGTGTAAAAAAAAAAAAGCATTACCTGTGCTTTTAGTAGTATCCACAGAGGAGAGCACTGGTCCAGGCAGCAGGCAGGGATGTGCTTAGTGACAGCAATAGTAATTGTCCAGGCAGCAGGCAGGAATATTGTTTATAGTCAGCACAAGGATATTGTCAGCACAGCACAGTCCATATAAATTGTCCAGGCAGAGACAGCCAGTACAGCCATAATATTGATCCTGGTACACTGCTACCTGCATACACTCATTATTGTACCGTTCTCCAGCCCTATTTGCATAGTCCAGGTAGCGGTGTGGTCCGCTCATGCAGCAGGCAGAGGCATGAGGGCCGCAATCAGGTAAGACCTGTGCACAGGGGTAGAGGCTTTGACCCACCCAAATCTCTATGAAGCCTCCAGACTCCAGACCCTAATCCAGAAATTCCAAAACCCGGAGAAAACAAAAAAAATAGTTTTCTCCATCCGGCAAAACAATTCTGGAGCCCCTCACATATGTGAGACACCTGTGTACTACAGTAGCAGGGCAACAGATCAGTCCAAGCAGTAGGCAAAAGCATAGTCCATAAAACAGGCCAGGGTCAGTTCACGTGCAAGCAGTCCAAGCAGTAGGCAGTAGCGTAGTTAATAAAACAGGCCAGGGTCAGTTTACGTGGAAGCAGTCCAAACGGTAGGCAGAGGCATAGTCACAAAACAGGCCAGGGTCAGTTCACGTGGAAGCAGTCCAAACGGTAGGCAGAGGCATAGTCAAAAAAACAGGCCAGGGTCAGTTCACGTGGAAGGCAGTGGCATGGCTATTTGGGGAAGCATGGAAAATGGTCAGCACAGATGATGAAAATGGGGAAATGGTTAAAAATATGGGCTAATATTTTAGGGATGTACGATAAAGTTGGAAGCATTCACCAATGCAAAGGCCAGGTTGGGGGGGACACTGGGGACAATGGTAGCTGGTTCCTTTTCAAAATCCTCTTTTGGTGCACACGTGACATTTTGTTTGCCATCTTCGACCTGCTTCAGATGGTGGAATGCTGAAGGGGAAGTGCCGCTCATGAAGTCGGCAAACAGCCTCAGAGCGAAGGTCTTCTGGGGGGGGGGGGTCTTTGGTGATAGATGAGGGACATGACAACTTCTTCTATGAATTTTAGGAAGAGGGCGGGGCTTTCCATGGATTTGGTGTAGACTACGTAGGAATTATAAATGGCCGAATAGATGAGATAAATTGCTACCTTCTTGTACCAGAATCGGGACCTCCTTATTGACAAATAGGGCTGAATCATTTGATCATTAAAATCCCCCCCCCCCATGTAGAGATTATAATCTTGGACACATGTTGGCTTTTCAATGGGACCTCGTCTTCTTTGAACCTCCATTGTAGTGTCGTCATGGATGGTGGACATCATGTGCACGTCCCTTTTATCCTTCCACCTCAAGGCCAGCACTTTGTTGCACCTCAGAGATGCTCTTTCCCCCCTTCGCAGCTTTTTGTTCGCTAGAGATTGTGGGAAGACCTTCCTATTTTTTCTGGAGGTTCAACAGGCAAGGGTTTTTGCGATGCATAAGTGTTTGAAAAGGGGCAGGCTGGTGTAGAAGTTGTCAAGGTATATGTGATATCCTTTGTTCAGAAGTGGGTATGCCAGGTCCCATAAATCTTTCCAGTTGTGCCCATGTAGGCCGGGCATTCAGGGGGCTGGAGCTGGGAATCTCTTCCTTCATATATGCGGAATGCATACAGATATCCCGTGGCTCTCTCACAAAGCTTGTATAATTTTACTCCTTATCTGGCTCTTTTGCTAGGAATATATTGCTTTATTCCTAGCCGGCCTGAAAAGGGTACCAGGGACTCATTGACACATATATTCTGATCGAGGACATAGAGTTCTGCAAATTGTTGGGAGAAGAAATTTATCAGTGGGCGAATTTTATATAACTTGTCGTAATTTGGATGATTGTTGGGAGGGTACTGGGTGTTGTCGCTGAAGTGAAGAAAGCGCATTATCATCTTGTATCGGGACCTGGACATTACGGCAGAATACATGGGCATGTTGTGGATAGGGTTGGTGGACCAATAGGCATGTCCTTCATTTTTTTTGAGATCCCCATGTTTATGGTGAGGCCCATAAACAATTTGAACTCCTCCAAATTCAGATCTCTCCACTCAAACGAACGGGCATATGATAATTGGGGGTTGTTGGCAATATACTGCTGGGCATATAAATTTGTCTGGTCCACAATAAATTGCAGCAAAGTGTCGGGCAAAAACAGATGAAAGCAATCAATCTCTGAGAAATTGGGTGTTGGTCTGCACACCTGGCTGTTCTGTGAAAGGGGGAATAATTGGTGATGCCGAGTTGGAAGGCAGCCATGTTGGGTTGGCAAGACCATCTGGCATGTATGTAGAGGCCCTGGCTTTTGGGGGTGTAACACTCCAGTAGTTGGATTGGAATTTCCTGTGCTGGTACTCAGGCGTGATGTGACAGCACTGGTACTGGGTCGGGGCATTTGTTCCTGGGGTCTATCGCCGGCGGCAGTACTGGTACTGGGCATTTGTTCCCGGGGCCTAACGCTGGCAGCAGCGCTGGTACTGGGCCTGGGAATTTGTTCTTGGGGCCTATTGCTGGCGGCAGCGCTGGTACTGGGCCTGGGAATATAATCCTGGTTTCCAGAGTGCCGTGCCCTTTTAGGAGGGACCCATTCTTCCTCCGAATCATTTGCAGATTCACTATTCGGTTCAAATGCCGAATTTGATTCGGAATCAGAATTGAAATCTGATGAGAACTCACCGTTGCTCTCATCAGTCATGGAGAGGATCTGGAACACCGCCTCACTGTTGTATACTCTTTTGGACATGACGCTGATGGCTGTGTGACAGGTGGCAGGTGACGGTCACTGATGGGCTGTGCGATGGGTGGCAGGTGACAGTCACTGTTGGGTGATGCAGGTGTGACAGGCGATGGTCACTGATGGGTGACAGGCCACAGACACTGACGGGTGATGGTCACTGACGGGTGATGGTCACAGACGGGTGACAGGCCACGGACACTGATGAGTGCACCGCTGACAGCCACTGATGGGTGATGGGTGACAGGGCACGTTCACTGATGGGTGACAGGTGCTGGATGACAGGCTACGGTCACTGATGGGTGAGGGGTGATGGCTGACGGTCACTGATGGGTGATGGCTGATGGTCACTGATGGGTGACGGTTGATGGCTGGCGGTCACTGATGGGTGAGAGGTGATGGGTGACGGGTGATTGCTGATGGTCACTGATGGGTGACGGGTGTTGGCTGATGGTCACTGATGGCTGGCGGTCACTGATGGATGACGAGTGATGGCTGACGGTCACTGATGGGTGATGGTCACTGATGGGTGACGGGTGATGGCTGATGGTCACTGATGGGTGACGGATGATGGGTGACAGGTGCACCGCTGACGGTCACTGATGGCAGTCTCTTATGTGACAGGTGCACTTTATGGGGTGACTGTTGGGTGACAGATAACAACGGGGGGGGGGGGGGTGCGATAGGACAAGTGTGGTGTTGGTGCAGACACTACAGAACACAGATCGGTCACTCACTGCTCTTGGCTCTTCTCTCCTCACACTGGAAACGGTGTGTGAGGAGAGAAGAGCTGGTAACAGCTAGCTACCGCTTTGTGTTTACATTTAGTGATCGGCTGTGAAAGGATTGCAGCCGATCACGTGGGTAAACAGCTGGCCAATGGCTGTTTACCAGCGTCGGTGATGAGCAGTGTTCCCGGAAACATGCCGCCACCGGCGTGCACACTCAATGCGCTCGTGATTGCGCGCATGCACCGTGCACATTGGGGTGGAACCATCTGTGATTGGCCGTGACTTCATCACGGCTGATCACGTGGTAAACAGCTATGTCCAATGGCTGTTCACCCCCCTCGGTGGCAATCGGTGTCTCTGTGACATGCCGCCACCGAAGGAACAGGGATGCGCGCGCACGATCGCGTGTATTCCCTGTTTAAATGAGAGGCCGTCATATGACGCCCCTCCGCAACGAGAGCCCGCGCCGCCTGGACATCATATGACAGCCGGCGGTCGGCAAGCAGTTAAAGAAATTGCTTGAACACTGACCTTTTTTCCTAGAAAAGGTGATCCCCATGAGCTAATCTCCCACACTATATAAACTAAAAAAAAAGTTCAGAACGAATTAACTTGATTTACATTGAACCCTATGGGAAAAATTTGCCTCTTTCACAACCAATTCAGTTCGCGACCAAAGTCATTTCACTAATTAAGTTTGATGAACTGAGGTACCACTGTGTGCGTGTGTGTGTGTGTACGTATGTATGTATGTATATGTGTGTGTGTATATATGTGTGTGTATATATATATATATATGTATATATATATACCATATATATATATATATAATATATATAGTTTTATTTTACAGTGTATATATAGAATACTATCATTAAAGGTAATAATCCCGCACAATTACTACCTTTTATAATATCAATCTACCAGCGGATGATTCTAGAATGTCCCTGCGTAGCCCCCTGGCTTGTTGGAATCGGTTGGTTGGAGACGCGTTGTGTAATTGATGGGAAATTTATTGCAGCTATCTATGCAAAATACTCCATAAAAATATACTTCCCTGCCACATACCGTCACCCACAGGGCCATCTGCACTGCTGTATGCTTGGCGCCAATTGATGCAACATACCGACTGTCTGCTTATATCACAGCTCAGTGGGGTAGCCACGCTGTTAACCCTTGATGTAATGGAACATGTTGTTATATTTATAGGGATTTAAACCCCCAGGAAAATATTAAAGAAAAAAAAAATTAGCTTCACCCATACACTCATTACAAATTCTTTAAGGTCTCATCCATACTAGGTGCCTTATTAAGCACTGATCAACGCAGGCACAATGCAGGAACACTGAAAAAAAACACCTGTTCATGCGATACAAATTTTTTAGCCGGCCTGATTGGACCTGGAGGTAGGTGGGTGTAAATCCGCCTCTCCATAGGGATGAATGGACCTTCCCATCAGGTCTGCCCGAAAATCTATCTATCTATCCACTGCAGCTGCTGACTTTTAATAAGGACACTTTGCTTGTCCAGGGAGCCCGCGATGTCGGCCCCTCCGAGGCCGATCCGTCGATCGGGTGCAGGGGGTCGCCATAACCAATTAATGGAAACCGGCAGTGGAGCCTTCAGGCCTTCACTGCCGGTTTCCTACTGCGCATGCGCAAATTGTGCGGCGCTTCCTGAATGGCCCCGTCATCTTCTTGGACACACTAAGGTCCCAGAAGCAGCGGGAAGAAGAGGATGTGACGCACTGGGGCGGTAGTACACAAGGTACTTCATAAAAAGGTAAGGGGGAAAAAAAATATCCAAAATCGACTGGTGGAGGGTTTTTTATTCCTTTCAGATAAGTTGTAAAAGTGGGTGGAACTCCACTTTAACCACTTTAACCGCTTGCCGACCGGCTCACGCCGATATACCGTCGACAGAAGGGGCACGTACAGGCAGATTAATGTACCTGTAGCGTTGCCCTTTAAGAAGCGGTTTGCGGGCCCGCCGCGACCTCCGTGAGTGTGGTTGCGGGTCCCACGGAGTCGATGGGGATACCCGCAATAGTCTCACGGAGAGGAAGAATGGGGAAATACTGTTGTAAATAAGCATTTCCCCGTTCTGCCTAGTGACACTGATGCTGATCACCGCTCCCTGTAATCGGGAGCGGTGATCAGTGTCGGGTCACACATAGCCCCTCCCCCCCCGCAGTTAGAATCACTCCCTAGGACACACTTAACCCTACAGCGCCACTTAGTGATTAACCCCCTTCACTGCCAGTTACATTTACACAGTAATCAATGCATTTTTAATTGTGAATGGTCCCAAAATCGCACCAAAAGTGTCTGATCTGTCCGCCATAATGTCGCAGTCATGATAAAAATCGCTGATCACCGCCAATGCTAGTTAAAAATAATTATTAATAAAAATGCCATAAAACTATCCCCTATTTTGTAGACGCTATAACTTTTGCGCACACCAATCAATAAACTCTTTTTGTGATTTTTATTTACCAAAAACATGTAGAAGAATACGTATTGGCCTAAACTGAGGGAAAAAAAACATTTTTTATATATATATATTTTGGGGATATTTATTATAGCAAAAAGTAAAGAATAATGCATTTTTTTCAAAATTGTTGCTATTTTTTTATTTATAGCACAAAAAATAAAAACCGCAGAGGTGATCAAATGCCACCAAAAGAAAGCTCTATTTGTGGGGAAAAAAGGACGTCAATTTTGTTTGGGAGCCACGTCGCACGACCGCGCAATTGTCAGTTAAATCGACGCAGTGCCGAATCGCAAAAAGTGCTCTGGTCCTTGGGCAGCCAAATGGTTTGGGGCTTAAGTGGTTAAAGTGGATGTAAACCCCCCAAAAAATGTTTTAATTAAGGCTTGTACCTTGTAGAGTATAGCATGTCATGTCATCTGTGCCCAGTCTTGCCACGAGCAGTTAATCCAGCTCTGAGCAATCCTCTTATCTTTTTTCACTAAGATAAAAAATGCACACAGAGAGAAATAGGTGGCTGTTTATTCCCCAGTGCTGTGAGTGACAGGTGATTTCCTTATCCCATGCACCTGCATGAGAGAGACATTCTGTGTACTTCTCCAGTGTCATCATCCCCCTCTCTCAGCCTCTCACAGTGTCTCAAAGCTATTACCACAGCTATCCACTATAGCCTGTGTTGTGTAGCACATGTGCAGGAGTCACAGGGGGCCATGAGCGTGCTCTGCATATGCCCAGAACGCACTCTGTGTCCCCTGTGCGCGCAATTCACACATAACAAGCGCGAGGTTGCCTGGCCAAAGGGGAGTGTAGAGGTGGACAGGGAGTCTAGTGACATCACGACTCCACCCACCAAGCTCCGGAACATAGACCTGCCAATGGATTTCATAGATTTGCGGTGCTCGGTGTGCAGAAGGGGGTGATTTTTAAAAGGTAGGAATACATGCAGGAGGCATGTATACAAATATACATTTAAAAGATGGCAACAAATTATTATCATGAGTAGTGGGTTTACATCCACTTTAAGACCAGGCCTTTTTCTGACATTTGTTGTTTACAAGTAAAAATCAGTATTTTTTGCTAGAAAATTACTTAGGACCCTAGAGAATAAAATGGCGGTCATTGCAATATTTTATGTCACACTGTATTTGCGCAGCGATCTTTCAAATGCAATTTTTTGGGGAAAAATACACTTTAATGAATAAAAAAAAAACAGTAAAGTTAGCCCAATTTTAAAATTGTACACGCTAGTGGAATGGCGACAAACTACGATATTTAAAAATCTCCAAAGGCGGCGCTTTAACAATTTTTACAGGTTCCCTGTTTAGAGTTATAGAGGAGGTCTTGCACTAGAATTATTGCTCTTACTCTAACGATCACGGTAATAACTCACATGTGTGGTTTAAACACTATTTACATATGTTTGCTTCTGCATGTGAGCTCGGAGGGATGGGGTGCTTTAAAAAAAAAATTTAAAAAATTCTTATTTAAACATCCCGTTGTAATAGAAATAAGCATGATAGGTCCTCTATTTTCAGAGATCTGGGGTCTAAAAGATCCCAGATCTCTCATTAACTTCAGGCCTCATGCACACTGGATGTTTTTACAGCAGCTGTTTTTGGCTTCAGACATTTTTTTCTACAGGCAATAAACTCCCCATCATGTTATCCTATGTGTCCATGCACACATAGGCTGTTATCACCAGTTTTTGGCTGGGTTGTTTTTTGGTTTAAAAAAACAAAAAACAAAACTAGTGGGTTCTGAGAGGAGTTTTTTCTGCTGTTAAAACACTCCCAACATCAAAAAATGCTGATAAACGCTCAAAAACACGGCTCACCAGCGTTTTTTAACATTTTGGATCCATTGGAAAAAAAAAACAAAAAAAACTTTTAAAAAAACGCTACTGCAAAAATGCTAAAAAACGTTGAAAAACTCACTGCAAAGCTAAAAAACTAAAATTTGCGGGTGGGACACCGCTTTAAGAAAAAAAAACATTTCTATCTGCCCGTGGACCAGAAGTGATGTTGGAGGTCGCTCCAGTCCTCCAAGGGCATAGAGTCAAATGGTGGCTATCTTGTCCTCACTCGACTTCCTGCCTAGCCATCGGCCAGATCGGTTTCGGGCTTACCGATGGCTTCGGTAAGTTCGGAAAGGACCGGTAAGCGGCGGGGGCACCTCTCCCGCCGCTTATAAAAGTGATCTTGTGGCGAATCCACTGCTGGGACCACTTTTATCTGAAAACCGGCCGCCTAAGGGAAAAAACCAATACTCGGGTTATGGCAGCTAGCTGTTGCCATAACAACGGTATTTAAAGTCAAAATCGTGACGTACATTCTCAGGCGGTTGGCAAGTGCTGTGAAAATGAAAGCTATTTGCTGATTGGTCTTCATGCAAAGCTGCTCCAGATCACTGGCTGCTCCAGTTTTAGTAGATTCCTGTCTGTCTATCTATCTATCTATCTATCTATCTATCTATCTATCTATCTATCTATCTATCTATCTATCTATCTATCTATCTATCTATCTATCTATCTATCTATCTATCTGTCTATCTATCTATCTATCTATCTATCTATCTATCTATCTATCTATCTATCTATCTATCTATCTATCTATCTATCTATCTATCTGTCTATCTATGCACATGTATGAATTTGGCAATGCACCTATAACAGGTGTGGGATAGTGAACACCTGGATGAGTGTGCTCTCGATAAGCCCCGGGGTAATCACATGAAAGTGCATGTGGGTGCCGCTCTGATCACACTCAGGTATGTCACTGTGATGAGACACAAATAGTTGGTGAACGTGTCACTGTTTATTGAGGGGTGGAGGGGCGCAGATAACATTCACTCCTGATTGTCAGTCTCTGAGTCAATATGCTTCATACAGTCAGCTGCTGCTTTGAACAAGGACAGATAACGTCCTGTTATTCGTAAACTCCAGTCCTGGCCTAGCGTTTCCCAGCACCAGGGAAGTGATGTTTGGTTCTAGAAAAATCCACATTACCATCAGTGAACATCAAAATATTAAAGTGGACCTGTCTTTAGATATACACTACTGTGCAAAAGTTTAAGGCAAGTGTGAAAAATGCTGAAAAAGGTATCCTGTTCTCTTTGTTTTGCTTCCTTTGTGTGAAATCCTTGGTGTTCCTGACAGTCCCTCTACTTTCCTATTAAAAACTGACCACACTAAGCAGGAGAGGACACCGTGGTCAGTTCTCTAGCTGTGCTGGAAAGTCATCCTGCTATTGTTCAATGATCAGACACGCCCCCACCGCACAGCCTTTCACTGGCAAGCTCAGTGTTTTGCTGTTTTCCTTCCCCAGCTCTTATGCCACTGAGAACAGAGGGAATGTGATCACTTATTAAAAAAAGGGGGGGGGGGAGTACTGTATTTATAATGTTTTTTATATCTACAGTATACATAAATGTTCTGCCTTTCATTTCTATTTTAAACTGAATGGGTTGTTTTACAAGGTGATAGTTTACAATCACTTTAAGAAAGCTTTCAGGAACATGGAAGGAACCATCACTTCCAGGACTCCTTGTTCTGCTTTACGCTGAAGATAGTTCTTAATGACATTGGCTGTATGTCTGGGGTCGTTGTCCTGATGCGTAATACATTTGGAGCCATTTACATGCCTCTCTGATGGTATGGCATGATGGGTAAGTTTCTGCCTGTATTTATCAGCATTGAGGACACCATTGATCCTGACCAAATCTCCAACTCCATTTGCAGAAAAGCAGCCCTAAAATTGCAAGAAACCTCCACCATGCTTCACAGTTGTCTGTAGACACTCATTATTGTACATTGTATTGTTTTATATATTGTATTGTACAGCCAAATATTTCACATTTTGACTCATTAGTCCAGAGCGCCTGCTGCCATTTTTCTGCACCCCAGTTACTATGTTTTCCTGCATAGTTCAAATCATTTGGTGGAGGGGGGATTATGGTGTGGGGGTTGTTTTCAGGGGTTGGGCTTGGTCCCTTAGTTCCAGTGAAGGGAACACTTAAGGCGTCAGAATATCAAGACATTTTCGACAATTTCATGCTCCCAACTTTGTGGGAACAGTTTGGGGATGGCCCCTTCCTGTTCCAATATGACTGCGCACCAGTGCATGAAGCAAGGTCCATAAAGATATGGATGAGCGAGTTTGGAATGGAGGAACTTGTCTGGCCTGCACAGAGTCCTGACCTCAACCCAATAGAACACCCTTGGGGTGAATTAGAGATGTTTCCCCTTAATAATAACTCCTTTTAGAAAAATAACCTTTTTGGTAAAGACCCTTTTGAGGATGTTATTTTTATATTTTTGTATTCATATGAAACAAAATTGTATGGTAAAATTCAGTTTCCTTTATCTGGGACTTGGTAGAGCTGGGTTTCTGATTGATTAGGCTTTGGCTTCATATTAAGTGTATGGCCGCTAGCGGTTCAGAGTGAGGCTTGGCTCCTTTTTAATGTGTACATATAGCAGCACGCCACTCGTACCCTGAAAGACATCAACCTATGATGAAACGCGTAGGGTGGACGATGTGCTGACGTCACCGCGATTGTGGAATCCCGGAAGGACGAATTTTGTGTATGTGCCGGCCAGTGTTCTACCGAGAAATGCCTCCCATCGAAAAAATGCCTCCGATGGGTCTGCGAATGAGCAGTATGCAACGTCACTCCGGCTGATATGTTGATCAGCTGGCGTGACCGCAACACAACGCATGCGCAGATCGTCAGAAGCAGTATCTGACGATCTACAAAAAGCCGAGGGAGAATGTCAGATTATGCCTCACTGTTGCGGGGCGTGTTTTGTGTGTGTTGCAAGCCTCCCTTACACACAGGCAAAACCCACCGTTCAACACACACAAAACACACCCTTCAGCACACGGAAAACCCATCCCACAACAGCAAATCAGAATCTGACAAATACATTCTCTGTCAGCAGTTTGCATAGCGTCAGTTAATGCCTCCGTTGATCTGGTCATGTGCTGTGTTGACGTCACGCCAGCTGATCAAAATATCATGTTTGATGAAAAAGAAAAACGTGACGTTTGGTACTGCGCATGCGCAGACCCATCGGAGGCATTTTTTGACAGGAGACATTATTCCACAGAACACTGGCGCTTCTGTTTTAAGGTGTTTTAAACACTGACTTCATGTAAGTGCAACCTAAAGACCCCTTTCATACTGAGGCAGTTTTCAGGCATTTTAGCGATAGAAATAGCATCTGTAAAGCGCCTGAAAACTGCCTCCCATTCATTACAATGGGTGCTCTCGGACCCGGGCGGTGCGCTTGGGGGACGTTAGGAAAAGTCCTGCAAGCAGCATCTTTGGAGCGGTTTGGGAGCGTTGTATACAGTGCTCCCAAAACGCCCTGCCTATTGCAATGAATGGACAGGGCTTCCAAAGTGCTTGAAAAGCGATTTGGAAGCGCCGCAACACAGGAGTTTTTAACCCCTTCTTTGGGGTCAAAAGCGCCCCGCTAGCAGCCACACTCGCCTCTAAAACAGCGGTAAAGTGTGGCTAAAATAAGCGACGCTTTACCGCTAACGTGGCCGCAGCCCCAGTGTGAAAGGGGTCATAATAGCTTTTACAATAAAGTAGTGAGGTTTTTGCACTATGTGGAGCTCTCTTTTGCATTCTGGGATGCCTTTATGACACCATTGCCAGGAGGATTGATGTAGGCACCTAGGAGGATCCAAAGGCGTGTAAAGGCCCCGGATGGGTATTAAGCCAAAGCGTGATTGACCTCCTGTAATCTGAGGTCATTAGTAGCTAGTAAGCAAGCGTTTTTGCACTTGGTGGTGGTGATATCACAAGATGATTCATTGCTTATGGTGTTGAATGCCGATGATATTCAATCAAAAATCTTTCCACTTCAGCACATGTGGACTTTATTCTTTACAACTTTGTTATGTTATTTTTGACAATTACATTTTTTTCACTAATAGTATTGTGGTAGCGTGACTCAATTTGTACCAGTTGCTACTATGTGCTTACCTCTATTGCTGCCTATGGGTATATACGAATCGCTTATTTCTTACAATTATTTGCAGGCCATTTTAGCAACACGATCACACTAAGAAAATTCTCCCAGGTGCACAAGAGCGTCATTGATCAAAGCCATCTCGATAAGTGAGTAAAAAAGAAATACAATGTAACTGTATGCAAAACTGGTGGTACCCCTTTAACACAATCCCCTGCTTTAAAATAAGAACGGGGTTCTTCTTGAACCCAAGAGCATGACGCCAGCTTATATATACAGCGGCGAAGGAGTTAATGTCTCCGCAGCTCAGACGCCATTGCTGTAAGATGAGCATCCTGTGCTCAGTAACGCAGGAGCGTAACTGATAAATGTTATTATCAAAGCCATCTGTATAAATGCGCAAAAAAAACAAATAAAATGCAACTGTATGTAAAACCGGTGGTGCCCCTTTAACACAATCCCTGCTTTGAAATAAGAGCGGGGTTCTTCTTGGACTCAACAGCATCACGCCAGCTTACATATACAGCGGCGAAGGAGTTAACGTCTTCGCAGCTCAGACGCCATTGCTGGAAGATGAGCATCCTGTGTCGAGACAAGTTGTACTACGCTGTCCTAGTACTGCATTAGCCTCTATTTATAGATTTATTCATTCTGTGACAAGGCAAGCGGGACGGCATTCTATCTAGATAATGCACTGTGGCAGATTAACAGAAAGAGGGGGGGACATCTTCATCGATAGGGATGGTAGGCACCGCCGGTGCTCCAATGGGTCGAAACAACATTGGTCAAGCCCATCCTGGTATGCCCAGGACCATAGCGTCTGTTCCTGAGTTCAGAGATGGACAGACACAGGGCACTTCTCTCAACACAGAAGCCGCCCTATCATTTCCATGTCAGAGGTGAGAGACGGATGGCGAAAATCGATATTTACTAATGAGTGATGGTTGCTTTGTTCCATGCCCGCTGTCACTGAGAGCTGTCAGTCACTTTGTAATTCATGCTTGAAGAGACCGCATTTCCCTGCAGCTGGAGGCCATTGACGCAGGGCTGGAATTTTTTTTTTTCTTCTTGTTGCAGGCCTTTCTGCTGGAGATAAAAAAAGAATCATTTATAACATAATTAAAGAAGCATTAAACCCAAAAGCAAACATTTATTATAATGCAGCTTACCAATTCTGAAATGTGATGGCTGCATTCATTTTCTTTTTCAGGCATTCTTTCTTTTGTTTTCACCTGGTGATCCGGCCAGTAAGTCTGCAGATGTTACACAGTTACATAGTAGGTGAGGTCGAAAAAAGACATAGGTCCATCAAGTCCAACCTATGTGTGCGATTATGTGTCAGTATTACCTTGTATATCCCTGTATGTTGTGGTCGTTCAGGTGCTTATATAATAGTTTCTATAGATGTGTTAGTTACAGGGATGAGACAAACCATTTAACACTGGCAGGGGTGCTTAGAATGATCAGCTTTTCTTTATTTATGTAAAATCTTTATCCCAAAAAGAAAAAAAAACTGCTTTAACTGTGCATAAAGTAAGTTTAGCTTCAATTTGTTTAGTTTATTTAAATCTGCTAGTACATCCAGCACTCCCCTCCCCTCAGACTGAAAATACTTTTGTCCAAAGGTGCCCCCTGTGCCCATTCATCCAGAGTGGGGGCGCTCTAATACAGGAGGTAGACATGTGCAGCTCGTTTCATTCCGAATTAATATTCAGACAAATTTTTCATTATACGGAGATTCGAATATATCCAAATACCCGAATTACAGTATAAACAAAGTTTATCGAATGCTCCGAATAACTAAACTCGGCCGAATTTCATAGTTACATGGTTAGTAAGATTGAATAAAGACACCAGTCCAACCTGAGTGAGTGTGGGTGTATGTCTACAATTGTCCATATCCCTGTACATTGTGTCTCATTAAGATGCTCATCGATTATATTTTTATTTATTTAAGGTACCCATATAGCGCCATCAATTTACGTAGCACTCCACACATACATCGCACACTCACATCGGTCCCTACCCTCAAGGAGCCCACAATCTAAGGTCCCCAACTCACATTCATATACTAGGGACAATTTTGCACAGAAGCCAATTAACCTACCAGCATGTCTTTGGAGTGTGGGAGGAAACTGGAGTACCCAGAGGAAACCCACGCAGGCACAGGGAGAACAAGCAGGTAGTGTCGTGCTTGGGATCTGTAGTAGAATGTACCGATTTATGGAAGTTGTTGGAACCATCAGATACACTTTGGAATTATATCTTACTATTTTTAGCGATATATTCACCGGCATCCATTTCCTTCTGAAGTGTTGACCACAATAGCTCTACACATTGGAGGCACCGTCCATGCTATGCGGACTCTTTCCATGGCGGGTTTTCTTTCTTCGGTCTCCCCTTAGTCAGTTAGTTAGATTTTGACTAAATCAAGAAGCAACCAAGCCTTTAAGAAGCGGATCTGTATATCAACTGTGAAACATGTCGGCTATCCTTTGCATTTATGTAACATTGATTGTATATGTATTCTTGTTCCTTGATATAGGGGAGTAGGTTCTCTCCCTCCCTGTATGCGTATGTATATTTTCTATCAATAATAAATGATATTCTTATATCCTGGTGTAATATTATATACAGTATGTCTGGAGGTGACCGTTCAACTCCCATAATTTATCCTTCTTCTTCTCTTTTATATATTCAGGGTTTGCACTCCATGACAATTCTGCTTAAACCAGATGGGTGGGTCTTGACATTATATTTATGATCCTATTTTCACTCTACTATATAAAATCTGCTGTAGCTTCCTGTAGCTGCTGATGCATTTCCTTCACACAAACATGATCAAGGGATGCAGAGTCCTAGGCTATACTCCTGTGACCCTTGATAATGTGTGTTTGAATGAAATGCGTCAGTAGTTACGGGATTATGTGATTGAGTGCATTATATGTGATTTTATCCCTGCCTGTTTGTAAGTAGTTTTAACCTTCATTAAAAAAAACTTTGAACGTTGAATTAGTACATTATGAGTTCCTCCTTGTCTTTCCCTCTTGCTGAGCCTATTGATGACCCTCTTGGTATGTGACAATTCACCTTGGGATCTCAGCTCATGATATCCATCCATCCCATGGGGTTATTAGGATAAGGTGCAGCCAGACGCCCATCTTGGAGTCATGGTAGCTGGTAAGCGGCTTGTGAGTGGGGTGTGCACTTTCTGGATGTGAAGAAATTTTTTACTCACGCTGGAGCATGAAATTTTGCTAACACATATGTGTATAAGGCCTGGTTCACATCTATGTATTTTTTAGTGCGTTTTCAGTTTTGCAGAAACACACTACAGTCCTATGGCTGTAGTTCACATCTGTGTATTTTATGGAAGAGGCCAGGGACTTTTTTTTGGGATTTTGGTTCCATAGACTTCAGTGGATCAAAAGCGTGTATCGAAAAACGCAAAATGCACCTGCAATATGTAATATGCAAACTGCAACCTGCATAGGTGTGAATCAGGCCCCAATGAACTTTCTGCACAAGAGCACTTCTCTTCTTTTGATGGACTTTATTGGATCCTATATGATTTTTTTTAACATTTACACATATGATTTGTGTTTTTCATTGATTCTTCACTTGATTGGATGTTTTGTTATGAATGTATGACTGTATACGGATAGTGCAACACCTTTTAAATTGATTAATATTATATACTGTAAATGCAGTATTTCATGCTTTTGTACTCTGAATATTACATACACTCTTATTGATATCTGTAATTTCATGTTTCATGTTGGAAAATTCAAAATAAACACCTTTCAAAAAAAAATTAACATATATTTTGGGGGTTTCACTCAAGGTGTAGTGCTTTCCAGTGAGTTCGGTTCAGCCAGGAAATATGTTTCAGGACTTGTTGGCTGAATTTAATTTAAAATGAAAGTAAAAGTTCCAATGTAAATCAAAAGATTACCCTTGCAGGGCTTTTCACCAAATCTAAAAGTTGAATGAAAATACACCTTCTGGCTTATTCTTGCAGTATCACTGCTTAAGCCTCAAGCTTTGTCTGGTCCCTCAGACCATTTCACAGTACCACTGTGCTCACATACAATACCTGCCCTAACCCACGCCCTGACCTTCTGTCTCCTGGTTGGAGCCCTGAACTACAGACAGCCCCTTGATTATAAAGACTGTGTATACTTGCTCACACGTCCTGTTGGTCTCCTGCAAAACATGGACACAGGGTAAGAGGCTTCATCCCTCCCAAGACTCTTTGAAGGCTCTGAACTCCAGAGCTCAATCAGGGAGTTACCAAATGAAAAGGGATAAGTGGATTTTCGCAGCAGTCAAATTCAAGAGCCAGGATGCAGGTGGTCTTCGATCAGATAAGGATTTATTGTGCACACAGTGTGTAACGTATGGGGACAGTCAGCTGGTTTCTTCGACTTACCTTCTCTTACATTCGGTTTATATAAGGTTAGTACATCAAAATAAGGAGTTACCTCTAATTATCATTGGTTCATTAACCTCTTGGCGCCCCCTGCATGAAAATATGCGGCCTCCCGGCGGGTGGCTCTGAGCAGCCGCATATTTGCGTGCATTAGTACAAATACAGCTGTGCTTAGAGCGCACGCCCTGCGCGGTCCCAGCACAGTTACCGGTGGCTAAGGGAAAACTCCCAGTCACTGCTTGAGATTGGGAGCTTTCCGATCATGTGACCGCCGTGACAGTCAATCCCGGTGATCACATGATCATAAACTCCACCTCCCAGCATCCTAAACCCCTTAAAGGGCCAGGAGGCGCCAGCTCCAAGGGGTTAATTACTGACCAACCATCTTACAGACTTAAATTCATCCAATTACATTAGGGATTGAAATATTTCAAAGTATATTATGAATTCTCCTGATTCCAGATATATATTATCCAATTAAATAACAGGTATATATGCATTACCTCACCCCTCGTGTCATATGGGGTGGTCAGATGTATCAAGTTAGATAAGACCTTGATGGCCTCACTTGACTTTAATGCTTAATATCAAAGATGGCATTGGGCAATGTTCCAGCACAAATGAACTAGTCCACTTTTGTAGGAAGAACCGTCAATGTTGAACATGTCCTGCCATGTATCACCTGAATAAATCTGCATATACAAAGAACCCCAAATTATATATTACAGTGATCATATAGTGGAGCACTTTTTTTAATACTCTTCCAAACATGGAATATGATCACGCTCATTTATCTACATGAGAGCCTTATCTTACTCTGTATGCACTTAGCTGACTTAGTTTCACTTTTATGCAGTTATGCTTATGAATATTGACACACAACACAAATTACATATTGATGAGGATGGACGGGGTCCACCCTATGATCCCATTAGAAATCTGGGAGGGAGTCTCAGGATTCCCTACACAAAAGACCCATTTTCTCCACTTAGAACAGATATTCTGGAATCCCTCAATCTAGCATCAGTGGAAACCCGGTGTAAGATTTACCTCTCCTAACCCACTGGCAGGGGCACCACGCAGTCACAATTTATAGGTTTATAAATGTTGTGGAACCGCTGGATTGTTTGGGTCCTCCTGCCCTGCTCTACTGATGACCAGGCCTGTACCTGGACACAAGTAATACCTACACACCTGGAACCTTTTTGAAAAAGGCTTTATTAATTGGAAAAGCCCTGTAGGAATAATGGGCGAGTTAGACTAAAAGCATTGCAACATTAGAACAATTCAAAAATGATAGTGCAGTTGGCATATGAATAGCCTATCTATAAGCAAGAGGCCCAGCGATTGTCCCAACAGGATAATGAAGGCCCCAAAGCTGGCAGAGACTGTATTGAGTCCCACTGGCCATTGGCATAGGTAGGAACCTATGCCATTGGGACTCAGTACAGTCTCTGCCGGTGTAGGGTCCCTAATTCTCGTGTTGGGGCGGTCACTATATACAAGGTGTCCACATTTCCATCCTTATAAAGTGCAGCTGGTCCAGGAAAGGCATGGGGTAGATACAGACAAGAGTATAGAATACTGTGAGTGGTTCTTTCAACAGCAGGAATGAAGAGTGTTTTGCAGTGATGAAGCCTCACTTCAACTCAGTGGTAGCGCCAACGTGCACAATAGACATTAATGGACAGAAAATCACCCAAACTAAATAGCTAAAGGCCATTTTCACGCTCATTCATAAATTATGGTGTGGGCAAGGATATTTGAGAACAGAAAAAGGAATAGGGAAAAAGATGCGCCAAGCCACCAATACTATAGCACTGTTTAATACAAAAATAGCAAATAATTACAGTGAAAATACACTCACAAACGTCCAGCGTAACAGGCATGTAAAGCTCGGTGTGTCGGCTTCCAGGGTGTCAGAAAAAATGAATCAGACTGAGACAGAAGTACAGTTAAATCACACTTGTTTAATAATAATAAAAAAAGGTCAACAGAGTAAACGTAGTCAAAACATAGCCAGAGTTCATGAACCTGGAATGGATAGTCAGACAAGCCAAAACGTCAGGGAACCAGAGATGAGCGTAGTAGAACAGCAAGCAGGATCTGGAGCCAGAAGGGATGTCAGCCAAGCAAGTATTTAACAGGAACACAGGAAAGCGCCTCTAGAGATGTGACCAAGGCTAAGGCAGAGATCACCTGGACTGGATGGCTTAAGTAGGCAGGACTGACGAGCAGGATATCATCAACAGGTGAGTCACTGTGGAGAGATAGGAGCTAGCAATTAGCCTACAGCTGAACAGCCAGCTTTGAGAAGGAAGGGCTGAGCCCAGCCCTGACACAGGGAGACACCCGCCTGTACTGAAGCCACTGGGAAGACTGAGCCGCTGTGGGATGTGAAGCATAGAGTTGGGCTGGCACCAAAGAAGTACATAGCATCCAATCAGGAACGCATTTTGGAGGCTCGGCCATGCCTCCTTCATTTGATAACAGATACTTTAAACTGGATCATATTTGTTTTTATAGTAGTTTAACAGGAGAACTTACCTCTGTATGTTACATACCTCTCTTGTCTCTCAGTTAGATGGGACCCCTTGTAGGAACCAAATAAAGCGTGGTTTCAGCAAATTGATTTTGGCAACTATTGTTATGAGAATTTTTTAAAATGAAACCAGATGGTTCAGAATGCGAGGTCCAGTCAAACGGCCTTCTAGATCTCCAGAGCCGACACCACTCAACTTTTTTCTTTGAGGTCATCTGAAGTCGGTAGTCTATCAGAATTGGGCCAGAACAATCGTTGTACTAAAAAAGGAATCATCTCTGCATGTAACAACAGTTTTTCTACATGAAGAAATGTTATTTGTTCTTGAGTTCTTGTGTACACAAGTGTTGTGAAGTCCATGACCAAAACTTTTTCAATACGTTTTTGCCTAGACTTTTGGGATGTGTGTATATATATATATATATATATATATATATATATATATATATATATATATATACAGGGCTTTTTTTTCTTAAACAATAGGTGCTAGAACTCAACCACGCCCCCCCAAAACCCTTCCACCCACACACACCCTCCAAATCACATCAAATAGTGGTTGTGGTCAGTCAAATTTCACAAACAGTAGGAGGGTCCTGAATGGGCATTAAATACCAAGATTGCTTTACATACAGAGTGCAGAGTTCAGGGGGGGTTACACACAGAGTGCAGAGCTGTCACTTGTAAACACTGAAACCGGACTTCTGTGTTTACAAGTGATTGTGGTCAGCAGGCCCCTCCCCCCAAGGGTCTGAGCCAGAGGTGGTGGACTGAGTTCCACCAAGAAAAAAAAAAAAAAAAAAATATATATATATATATATATATATATATATATATATATATATATATATATATATGGGTTCTTCAAAAAGTTTCTGCATGATTTTTTAAAAATTAGCCATTTTCAGAATGGCTATGATTGTTCAAAGACATAATATGTATAATATGGAATCTATAAAGAATTATTATTATTAGGAAACGCAGTCTGGTTGGTCTTTGGTTGCCATTTTCATTCTAACATTCATGTTCTGAATAGGTCCTGAATAGTGTATGTATAGCCTAAAGCGTATTTGTTTTGTAATTTTGGATTGGGCAGGCAGAGAACCACATTGCCATAAAAAAGCGTTAAAAAGGCAAAGTATGCCTTATGACCTATTACTTTAGTTGATTAAAACACACTGGGGGAGATTTACTAAAACTGGAACACTCAGAATCTGGTGCAGCCGAGCATGTAAAGGAGAGACGATAACCGACAAGCTCTGATAGGGCACAGTGAGTGCATGGTTTTAATTGATCATTGGTCCCCTGATTATCAGTGCAGCCCCATCAATGTAAATCAGTGCCTATCAGTGCAGCTTATCAGTGCCCATTAGTGCAACTTATCACTGCCTATCAGTGCAGCTTATCAGATTCAGATTCAGAATACTATATTGATCCCAAAGTGAAATTATCGCAACACATGCCACACTCAACAAAGACAACATGAGATCACAACAATAAATGTGCCCATCAGTGCAACTTATCAGTGCCTATCAGTGCAGACTATCAGTGCCCATCAGTGCTGAGTTGACTGTCAGTGCCCATCAGTGTCACTTCATCAGTGCAGCCTCATTAGCGCACATCAGTGAAGAAGAAAAATTACTTATTTGCAAAATGTTTTTTTCAAAATTTGTATTTGTTTAGCAAAAAAATAAAAAAAAACAGTAGTCAATAAAAACCACCAGAAGAAAGTTCTCTCAAAAAAAAGACAAAAATGTTATTTGTGTACTGTGTTGCCTGACCGCACAATTGTAATTCAAAATGTGACAGCACAGAAATCTGAATATCGGCCTTGTCAGGAAGGGGGTGAAAGATCCCCGGAATTGAAGTGGTTAAATAAGCTGAGTATGTTCCGGGTACATCAAAACAAAAGGTATTCCGTATCTTATAGTTTGTTTTGCAAAAAATTGTAGTCCTGCAGCTTCTTAAAACCCACAGGCCACCTAGTGAGACATCCAGCATTTCTGAACATTTTAAACATAATTTGTTTAACAATCCAGACAACGTCACTGATCCCCCCCCCCCCGGCTAGATGATTTGAAGTAGGTCAATAGCAGAGCGAAATATGTAACACAGTGACGGTGATGTCACGCCGTAATTGCTATAACACCGTAACAGACGCGTTCTTGGACAATCAGCCATAATCGCTTTTCTATGACCGTGCAACTATCAGGATGACTCAGCCAGCTCTTCTCTTGTATTTTAGGTGAAACAAACTGAGGCCGGTTTTAGAACCATATCTTTTGTGGGGATTTCTCCTTCTGTAGTGGGCATATAAACCGTGTGCGTCATCCACAATCATCTTACAATCAGAAGGGTCTTACGTACAGGAGCTGGAGGAAACTATCAGGGTTTGTACCCGCCAGTCAAACTGCAGCTGACACTTTTCAAGTACAAAGAAACACACCGAGGTTATGTGGTCCCCTGTCCAAAAATTGTAACCCCCCCTCCCCCCAAGCCCAAGTCCAGGTTTTACCATTCATGTACACATGGCTACCCTCAACTACTTCCCCCTTGCTGTGGGGACGGGGGTTAATACAGCTGCTGCACCTGTCATAGGCACTTGTCAAGACTAAGTCCTCCCTTTCCGCCCCCTCCTCCATTCACAGAAGCTGTACTATAACTTCTGGCAATAAAAAGTGATCTAGGAATGGAGGAGGTGGAACTTTTATTTATCCACCCATCCGCCATTTATGAAGAGCTTTTCATAGTACAGCTTCTATGAATGGAAGAGTGGGGGGCAGAAAGGGCAGGCATAGTGGTACAGCAGCTGTATAAACCCCTGCATCAAGACATCACATTAAAGAAGAAAAATCACAGTCTGATTCAATCATATATTCAATAAAATGTTATTGAATTTCATAAATATTATATATTGCCTCTAGTACCACTGTTTTAAATCTACCATACTATTAACAACTAACCCTATACAGCTAACATCAGATTTACCAACAACTGTGCAATGTAAGGGATGGATAGATAGTACAACCGAACCTTTACCCTCCCCACCCACTTTCTGTCTTTCACTCCTACCCCCCTCTTCTCTCACAAACGGAATTTCTTTTTCTTTCTGGGGGGAACACATCCATACCTCCCAACGTTTTAAGATGGGAACGAGGGACACCTTATTTGCAAAAGTATGTAGGTATAGGACACACCCTGCCACGCCTCCTTAAAGGAGAACTATACAAAAAAATGATTGGTTAAACACATAAGTGCTATTTTTTTTTTACCACTGATACTCCTTTATTCTGGTTTTCGAAATTTACAGATGCAGTAGTTTAGAAACTGGATGAAAGATTTAGCACTGGGAAAAACTTTTTTAAGGATAAAAAGTGCATTTTATATACAACTATATAGATCAGACCAAAATGAGGGACAAATGAGGAGGAAAGAGGGACAGAGGGACTTTGTTCCGAATCAGGAACAGTCCCTCGAAATCAGGGACACTTGGGAGCTATGCACATCCCTGCACTTCCTGGATTCCTGTCTAGGCAAGAATGATGTATTCATTTGCCCGCAGCCTCTTGGGATGGAGGCCTTGGGGTACTTTTCAGCACAAGCACCATGCTGCGTCATCAGGGGGCTGGCTGTCTCTTCCGGGCTCTAGCAACCAGCCCCCTGATGACACTCCACCACACATGTGCATCATGGGAGAGGGGAGGGCACTGCAAGAACCCAGTTCCCAATGACATCAAAGAAAACTGCGGGACTGGATGAGCAGCAGCTGATCCCTAGAACATTGCTGCATTCAAAGAGTATGTGAATATATTATATTTTTCTTTTTATGGATAATCCATTGCAAAATGTAGGAGGGGAATAAAAAAAAACATGGGGTTCCTCTTTCTAGGGCCCTCCAGGCTTTTGCATGGGTTTCATGCACAAGCCTGCGTTTAAGGCAGCTCAATCCTTTTGTACCTCAAAGCAGGGAAAAAACGTAATTTCTGCCAATGGTTTGTGCATTGAGCATGTGCATTGGCCACTTCTGTATGTGTGTCTTGGGATGTCAAATGAACAGTGTGTAGCACCCTCTACAAATAGGTAAGGAGGAGGAGTTGTCGGCCGGGTGAAGTGGAGAATGGAGTATTAGACAGTAGCAGGAGGGCACCCCCATCTGGGGGGGGGGGGCGCCGATCGCAGGAGGAAGCCCGGGGAGAACTGTGAAGGAACTTTGCCTCTACACGGTCATTGGTAATGTCCTCATCAGTACAAGGTCATTGATGAGGAACTCCTGGAGCAGAGGGGCAGGTGAAGCTGTCGGAACGTGTGGTCCGGTTAAGTTCTCCATCAAGGACTCGGGGCAGAGAAATGTCAGTGAGTGTACCACAGTGGAGGGCTGGATGTGACAGGAAGTCTGTAAGGGAACTTCACTTCTACACGGTCAATTAGTGAAGTCCTCGTCATTACACGGTCAATGATGAAGAATCGTGGATCAGAGGAGAGACTGTGGGGAGATGTGTCAAATCAATGTTGCCTGAGGGCACAGGATTTTCAAGCAGGGCTAGCTGGGAACAATAGTTCACTGCTCAGTATGTGCTTTTAAACTACTAGGCCTCCGGGGAGAGGTACTGCAGACCTCTGGCCTAGTAGCAGCGAGCAACCAGAGCCTGCAATAGGAACTATTCAGAGTGGGTCCTTTTTGCTTAAAGAAGATGTGACATTCCACTAATTACTACAGTATAAGTTTGTGCAGGAGGAGAAAAAGGATTTCTGGGAACATCACCCTTACACGGTCAAGAGTGATGTCCTCATCCTTACACGATCATGGGTGAGGAAGTCCTGGAAGCAATAGTCTGCGGGAGTTAAGCAGAGGAGGAGCAATATTCTGCATGGTGATGCAGGGAAAAGACTGTAGCTTTGAAACATGTACATCCTTCCTTCAGGC
The DNA here is from genome assembly GCF_042186555.1 of Aquarana catesbeiana. Taxonomy (NCBI): domain Eukaryota; kingdom Metazoa; phylum Chordata; class Amphibia; order Anura; family Ranidae; genus Aquarana; species Aquarana catesbeiana. The sequence goes on along the minus strand of NC_133331.1, from coordinate 60,875,468 downwards.
TCAAACTATGTGTTAATCTGAAAGAATCTACAAACATGATGGCAAAGTGAACTATCCTATGGGCATCCCATATACCCTTTTCCCCAACCAAGTTGTACCCCCCAATAAACAAAAAAACAAAACACAGCAAATAACTTTTCATTGTCTCTGCAAATGATATATGGGAGTTTGGCAGCAGGGTGATTTGGTGGATGTTTGTTACTAGTGGCAACTACACCGCTACACGTGCATTAATGCAACGCTCAAGTGCAAAGCCAGCGTATGTGTTGCAGCGATGGCATTAAGGGGGTTGAGAAGACTACATTTCGCACAGCAACTAGGCAGTGGCATTGCTATGGGAGTGCAGACCACACTCGGGTGACACCTACCAGAGGGGTGACATCATTATGTAGGAACTGATATCCAACTGCAATGGTATCACCCCCGTCTATGACAGCGAAACTAGCCTGCTCAGCACCCTGGAGGGCACTGTGGCAGGCTAGACAGGAGAGAGCCCGATGGGGGGCAGGGTGACACCAGAGAGCCTGATGGGGGGGGGGGTGACACCAACCCTAGTGACACCACTGCAGCTAGGCAACCCTGCTGCCCATAAGGAGACAGGCAGCCAGGTATTGCCCAGTCGATAAGCAGGCATGGAGAGAATGCAATCTTCCCAGGGTCTGGTGGTGTATACATCATGTAGGATAGTGAGCCCCATACATGGAAAGTTTGAGTGCTGCTGATTGAGGATCCATGAGACAAGAGTGACAGCAAACAGACAGATGACAGATAGGCGGCATATACACAGAACTACAGACACAAAACATCAAACCCAATGACTGTAAACAGACAGGTCACACAGATAGCCTGAAGGATCAGTTGACACACCGCAGGAGTCATCAGAAGGATGCAAGGATCAGGCAATACAACCCACATGCAGCTGGAGGACTCAGCCATGCTAACATCACTCTGTCATTGTGGCCAAGAGTGTGCGTTCCATGCAGGCTATCATGGCGTTGTTCTTATTGTGGGGCAACAAAAATAATTGCCTGGGTAATTATATTTTTTCATATATATATATATATATATATATATATATATATATACACAATCAGTTCCATACAGTTCTTACCAGTATGGCATTTTTGCAGACAATTTAGAAAAAATAATCTTGCTTATTGAGGATTAGCTGAAGATTCCCATGAGCGCATCTTTCACGGGGACGAGCAGTAAAGCCGGGATGTAATAGCCTATATGTAAGGGGCGTTTACAGTTTACTCTCTTGCTCAGGATGTTTGGATTTCTCATCACTTTCTGTCTTAGTGACAATCATTTTTTTTCTTTCTGGATTTGTTCACACCATAAGATGCGTCCGAGCGTGCACATATTTTTTTGCAAGTTTCCACAAATTCCCACACGTTCCTGTACATTGCATTTAGGGCAACCCATTAGGTTCAATGTGCGTAAAATGTGCAAAAAAAGATACAGGCACGATTGTTAAAATCATGCCGCACCAAAACATATAGAACTACGGTACCATGCGTCTTGGTGGGCATAAGCATGCATGTGTTTGCTAGATGAGTGAGTTTTTTGGGTTTTTTTTACACTTGAAAAATCTTTATTCTCCTTCAAGACAATGTGCGTCCTTGTGCATTTGCAGTGCCTATCCATCTGTGTGTAATTTAATCTCAGTGAAAATGCAGCTGTTCTGTGAAGCCCTCAGAGGTTTGTTAGAGAACCTTAGTGAACAAGCAGCATTATGAAGACCAAGGAACACACCAGACAGGTCAGGGATAAAGTTGTGGAGAAGTTTAAAGCAGGATTAGGTTATAAAAAAATATCCCATGCTTTGAACATCTCACGGAGCATTGTTCAATCCATCATCCGAGAATGAAAAGAGTATGGCACAACTGCAAAACTACCAAGACATGGCCGTCCACCTAAAATGACAGGCCAGGGAAGGAGAGCATTAATTAGAGAAGCAGCCAAGAGGCCCATGGTAACTCTGGAGGAGCTGCAGAGATCCACAGCTCAGGTGGGAGAATCTGTCCACAGGACAACTATTAGTCGTGCTCTCCACAAATCTGACCTTTATGGAAGAGTGGCAAGAAGAAGAAAGCTATTGTTGAAAGAAAGCTATAAGAAGTCCTGTTTGCGAGAAGCCATGTGGGGGACACAGCAAACATGTGGAAGAAGGTGCTCTGGTCAGATGAGACCAAAATTTAACTTTTTGGCCTAAAAGCAAAACACTATGTGTGGCGGAAAACTAACACTGCACATCACCCTGAACACACCATCCCCACTGTGAAACATGGTGGTGGCAGCATCATGTTGTGGGGATGCTTTTCTTCAGTAGGGACAGGAAAGCTGGACAGAGTTGATGTCAAGATGGAGCCAAATACAGGGCAATCTTACAAGAAAACCCGTAATGCCCTGTACACACGACCGGTTTTGCCGTTGGAATAAACTCTGAAGGTTTTTTTTCCGACAGAATTCCGGTCAAGCTGTCTTGCATACACACGGTCACACCAAATTCCGACCTTCAAGAACGCGGTGACGTACAACACGTACGATGGGACAACACGTACGATGTCTCGTACTTGCTTCAGAGCATGTGTCATTTTTGGTACGCCGGAACAGAATACAGACGAGTGGTTTTCCTACTAGGAATTTGTTCCGTCGGAAAAATATAGAACATGTTCTCTATCTAAGTCCGTCTGAATTTTGGACGTAAAAAGTCTAATGGGGCATACACACAGTCGGAATATACGATGAAAAGCCCCCATCGGACTTTTTCTGTCGGAAATTCCGATGGTGTGTACGCGGCGTTAGAGGCTCCACAGACTTCAATGGAACCACATCAAAAAACGTGTGTACAAAAAGGCAAAATGCACCGCACAATGCATCGATCACAAACTGCATAGATGTGTTTGACATTTTTCTTGTTGTTCCTTCTGCAAGGTAAAGTCATAATGTGCTAGTATGCAACGCATACTAGCACATTATGTGAAACTTAACTTAAAACGAAGCTGTTCCAGCGCTGGGATGTCAGCGCTGCAGCCACTTTCCTTTTCACCCGTCTTGCTTCCAGGTTCCTGGGCTCCGGCTCTGTGATTGGCTAGAGACACGATGACGTCACTCCCGCAAATGCACGCAGGAGCCACCGTTCACGACACAGGGCTCGGAGGGAACGGCACCCGTGGCCGTTCCTTCCAAACGCATGTGCCAGTTATGTCACTGGCTGCATGTAATGCAAATATCTACTTCTACTTCTTCTTCTACGACTACTTCTTTAAACATAGTACGAATGCACATGCAAGACAAATAAATGTATTTAGTGAGCCTTGTTTACACCATTTCAATGCTTTCATGTTCGATTTAAAAAAGTACAGCATGCTGCATTTTTCTGCACCGGTGTTGTGTCGAGAAATGCCCGCTATCGAAAAGTGCCAGGGATGAACGGCACATGCGCAACGCGTGCGCCGTATGGAACAGCACAACAGCTGATTTTACGATCAGCTGTTGTGACGGCGAGACGGCGCCTGCGCACAATAGCCGACAGAAGATTTTTTTCTGTCAGATTGTGCCCCGTGCTCCCGTGGCGAGTTCCTGTTGGCGAGGGGCGGATTTCTACATGTTGTGGGTGCATTTATAAATGATGGGCAGTGCTGCAAAACAAAACTTTTTATGCTATTATTTCTGGACGCTTGCGGGGCGTTTAGCCAACTGATGGGCGGGTTCGCAGGGCGTACTTAGCTTAAAAACTTTAGTTTTGCAGCACTGGCCATCTTTAAAAAATGCCGCCCCCCAACTGCCCATAATTTATAAATCCGCCCACAACATGTAGAAATACGCCCCTCGCCGACATGAACTCGCCACGGGAGCGCGGGGCACAATCTGACAGAAAAAATTCTTCTGTCGGCTGTTGTGCGCAGGTGCTGTCTCGCCGTCACAACAGCTGATCATAGGGTGCATGCGCTGTTCGTCCCGGGCACTTTTCGACAGAACACCGGAAAGCAAATGCACAGCAATGTTTGCAAATGTGTGCATCTTAGTAAAAAAAAAAATAATAATAAATGAAATCTAAGGGCTCATTCACACCAGAAACTGCATATAACTGTGTGTTTTTTACATGCATTTGAAGCACGCTTGACGTGCACTTGAGTGCGTTTTTGCGCTGCGTTTGCAGTGCATTTTTCTATACGTGTTTTGGGCTTGGCTTACAGGGGCACAGGGAGGTGCAATCAAAGTGCGTTTGTAGAACGTTCCCTGCATTTGCGGTGCAAAAAAAAAATGCAGCATGCTCTACTTTTTTTTTTAACTGCGCTGCAATGATGTGAACTATGCCCATAGGATTACCTTGATTTTGAGCTGTCTATGCAGTTGGAGTGCAGTTCAAAATGCATCCAACTGCGTTCAGTGCACACGGACCTTAAAAAAAAACACAAAAAACGCACACAAACGCGAACATGCAATAAACAGTGAATTCGGAGGCTGAACCCCAAAGAGGGATTGTATAGAAATTGTACAATCAGATTGTATAGACAGCAGGGTATAATGTCCGATTGCTGGCCTGACTGATCAGCGCAGCCCGCTGTGTGCATAGACTGAGATCGGCTCACAGCTCCCTCTAGCGGGGGAACTCTCCAAGAAGGAGGAGGGGCGGAGCCACACACAACTCCATGAATGAAGCCGTGACTCTCCATATATGGGCAGTGACGTCACGGGCGGGCGGCCCGATGAGATATAAGCGCCGTCCGCGGGATCCCCCGGAGCGGAAGTGTCATTTAAAGAGCTTGAGAAAGCGGCGACAGCGGAGCAGACATGAAGGTCACCTCTATAGAGAGTCGGCGGCTACACCGGCTGATCAGGAAGGAGTTCTCCCGGTGCCTGGTGCTGGACTGCCGCCCTTACCTGCCCTTCAGCGCCTCCAGCGTGCGGGGATCCATCAACGTCAACCTGAATTCCGTGCTGCTTCGCCGGGCACAGGGGGGAGCCGCTCCGCTGCACTTCGTGGTGCCCGAGGAGGGGGCCCGCTGCCGGCTCCGGGACGGACAGGTGTCGGTGGTGGTGGTCCTGGATGAGAGGAGCCAGAGGTGGCAGAAGCTGAAGAAGGAGAGCCCGGCTCATATCGTCATCAACACCCTGAGCAACCTGCCGGGGGCGCCCCGCATCTGCTTCCTGAAGGGTGAGTGTCCAGGGGGGATCTACTACTACCTACCTAGGAGGGGGGGATCTATTACTACCTACCTAGGAGGATCTACTACCTACCTAGGAGGGGGGGATCTACTACTACCTACCTAGGAGGATCTACTACCTACCTAGGAGGGGGGGATCTACTACTACCTACCTAGGAGGATCTACTACCTACCTAGGAGGGGGGGATCTATTACTACCTACCTAGGAGGATCTACTACCTACCTAGGAGGGGGGGGGATCTACTACTACCTACCTAGGAGGATCTACTACCTACCTAGGAGGGGGGGGGATCTACTACTACCTACCTAGGAGGATCTACTACCTACCTAGGAGGGGGGGGGATCTACTACTACCTACCTAGGAGGATCTACTACCTACCTAGGAGGGGGGGGATCTACTACTACCTACCTAGGAGGATCTACTACCTACCTAGGAGGGGGGGATCTACTACTACCTACCTAGGAGGATCTACTACCTACCTAGGAGGGGGGGATCTACTACTACCTACCTAGGAGGATCTACTACCTACCTAGGAGGGGGGGATCTACTACTACCTACCTAGGAGGATCTACTACCTACCTAGGAGGGGGGGATCTACTACTACCTACCTAGGAGGATCTACTACCTACCTAGGAGGGGGGGATCTACTACTACCTACCTAGGAGGATCTACTACCTACCTAGGAGGGGGGGATCTACTACTACCTACCTAGGAGGATCTACTACCTACAGGGGATCTCAGCCCTATAGGGGGATCCTATACCAATAACAGCCTCTACATCCTATAATGGGATGGAGGGGATCTACTACCTATAGAGGTGGTAAACGGAATCTGATGCCTATCGGGGGATCTGCTACCTATGGGGGATCTGATGGCTATTCGAATCTAATACTTATTTGGGTGTCTGGAGCTCTATATTATAGGGGATTCAATGCCTATAGAGGGGATGAAGTTGATCTGATGTCTATTGGAGGGATCGGACACCTATAGAGGGGATGGGGAGGATCTGATACCTATCGGGAGTTGGAAGATCTGCTACCTATAGGAGATCTAATGCTTAGAGGATGGAGGTGATCTGATTTCCATAGGGGGGATCTGATCATATAGGTTCAACTAGATAGACTTGTGTTTTTTTTCCAGCCTAATTATGCAACTCTATAGGGGGTCTACTACCTATAGGAGATCTACTACCTAAAGAGAATGGTTATCTGATTTCTATAGGGGGATCTGATCATATAGAGCAGAGTTTCTCAACTCCAGTCCTCAAGTACCCCCAGCAGGTCATGTTTTCAGGCTTGCCATTAATTACTACAGTCATTTTATTTGAGGGGAATCCTGAAAACCTGACCTGTTGGTGGGTACTTGACTGGAGTTGAGAAACATTGATTATAGGGGACCTCATGCCTTAATAGGATGGCAGTGGACTGATTTCTTTAGGGGAATCTGATCATATAGGGGTTCTAATAACTAGAGGTGATCTGATGTTTATAGGCGGAATTTGATGCATATAGGTGGTTTAATGCCAATAGAGGGGATAGAGATCTGATGCCTATAGAGGGACTAAGGTGCCTATATGGGGGTGGGAGTGTATATGGTACCTATAGGAGGGGGATCTCATGCCAATAGGGGGTTGGAGCTGGAGATCTCCACCTGAAGGGTGAATGTCTTGTAGGGAACAGAGGGGATCTGTCTGCGGGTGTATGTGCTCTATAGAAGGGGAATGTGGGGGATCTGCTCCCTGGAGGATGTGACCTTATAATGGGGATGGTGGGGATGACCGCTAAGCAATGTGTCTTTTAAAATGTAGGGGAAAAATTTAATTTGCTAAGTGGAGATAACCTGGTAATAAAAAAAAAAAAAAAAAAATCCTTCCTATAACTGCTACATTGGAGCATATGTCTTTGTATCAAGCATGACTCATTTCCTCCATCCGAAACACTATTGAGGGGGAAAAAACCATGGCTAATACTTTGTATACTATGTTGTCTAGTACAATACTAGACAACATGGTATACAAAGTATAGTACTGTACTTTTCGTAGCCTGACTTTAGACTATTTCTAACCCTTATTGATTTAGATGTTGTGGTTGGAGTGAAGTATTTTAGAGTAGTACACACACTTCTCAGTTCACTTCTCATGAGATCCTCGCTGGATCTTGCTACAGATCTGTCTGCATTATATTTTCCTTTTTTGATGTTAGTTTACTGATATACATAAATGCTGTGTCCGAGTCTAGCCTTATTTATGATCATTGATAACAAATCCTAACAATTGCTGATGAAAGTATAGCTTTTCCCTATGGGAGTCTAGTTGTAGAAGTGACATTTGTCAGGGAACTGTTAATTTGGGGACGTCAGCAATGCTAAAACGATTGACTTGTGTCATATTTTGCAGATAAATTGTGATATTTCAGTTATGACTTGGTTGTCTCAGATGAGGTGTCTATTTCCCCATATTGCAGTTTTAGAACCTGTCATTTGATTTCCAGAATTCTGAAACTGATAATCTGGAGAGGAAACAAGCTCATCCTGTATATGGCACAGGAAGCAAACTACAGCCAACCACGCACAATACAATGTGACTGTACAGTCTTTAGACAGACCGACAGCTATGTGGTCAAAGTGCTTTTCTTTTCTCGTTCGTCTTTTTTTTTTTTTTTTTTTTTTTCCCTAGTATAGGAAAAGAGAACGTGACAATCGACCCCTGATCCTGCTTCTAAACAGATGTAAAGTAATTTATAAGAGTTCAAGGCATCAAGGAGAAACATATATTATTATTTTTTTTTTTTTTTAGGATGCCTTCTTGATTGGATACAAACTGGAAAGTTTTAGGTACATTTTCATATTGCATAGTTTTTTGGTTAAATCTAAAGGCGATTGTAAATCGATTCTACAGTCGCATTATAACAGGCATGATGATAAATTCGACAATTGTTTGAATTCAGCATAAAATCAGATTGTGCAGACTGAAGTAGCTTGCGCAGTGCTTTACAAAATAGAGGGAGACTACAGTTCTAATACAATTCCTGACCAGGGTTAGGAGAGCCCTGCTCATAAGAGCTTACAATCTAAAGGATTTGTACAATCCAGCTTTATGATTTAGTGTAATCATAGTGCAAAGACGATGCACAATCTTTCTTTGCGTGTTTGTAGTGAGGAAATCAAACTTTATTTTTTAGGACCAAACAAATTTAAAGTGAAAAGCCGAGGCAAGAACTGAACAAGCGATTGTAAATTAATGAATTGAGAAAAAAAAATACTGGAACATTTGTGTCAAGAGTTGAATGTCGGTTTTCGTCAGGATGTGTCATAAATTGTGTCTCATCAGCTGCAGGAAGAAGCTGTTTAATTGAATCATCTCTATTCCTCTGCAGATAAGGGGTTAATGGCACACAGTAGGATGTGGATCTCAGCTGTACCTACAATGGGTGCAATAATCTGCAGCTTGTTAATGGGGCTGTAAAGTCATCACCCCCTGGGGGGAGGCAGCTTCCCCTGGTAGGATATGGCTTGTTAGGATGAGGTTAGTGGCAGGTCAGGAGGGGGGGGGGGGGGGTTGTAGTTGTCCTTGCAGTTTGTCACATTTAGGATGCAAATAGCAGAGGTGTTATGTAAATTGCACAGCAGCACTGTTGATAAGGCTGGGAAGTGGTCTGGTTGATTGAGCTGGCTCCTGGGCTTATCTGGCACTTGGCTACTGATCTGGATCTGTCTTATGTATAAGCTTGTCTGTTTAGTGGATTACTAGTGAGTTATCTAATGTATTTTAGTCTGCTAAGCTGGACCCAGACACTAGGGGGCATCTGGAAGGACAGACACAATCTGACCATTAGTGGGGCCCTACACAAGGTCCAATCCTTGTTTGCAGTGAAATGATTGCACATGCGTTGTCATTAACTTTGTGGTGTGAAGGAACCCTTACAGCTAAACTGATCATTGGTACATAATTTAACAATTTTTTTTTTTTTTTTTTAATGAACACAAATATCCAAATAGCCTCTTGTAGTCCCTGTATATAGCAGAGCTGGAGCATGAGGAAAAGCAGCAAAAGGAACCAACAGGGTTCATTTCCTAAAGGCAAATGGGCTGCTCTTTGCAAGGGCAGTTGCACAGTGCAAGGGCATTTGCTCCAGAGTTTAGTAAATGAGGTGAAGCTTTACTTTGCGAAGACTACCCAATCACATGCAAGGAAAATAAAAATAAAAAATTTTGCTTGCACATGATTGGATGACGGGAAGTCAGCAGAGCTCTCCCTCATTTATTAAACTCTGTAGCAGAGTGAGTTTAATAAATCAACTTTTTTTTTCTTTTTTTAATACTGGTACTTCTGTAGCGCCATCTATTTTCGCAGTGCTTTACATATATATTGTACATTCACATTGGTCTCTGCCCATTGAGGAGCTTACCATCTAAGATCCCTAACTCGCATTCATACATACACATACTTAGGCCAATTTAGTCTAATTAACCTACCAGCATGTCTTGTGGGAGGAAGCCAGAGTACCCAGAGGAAACCCAAGCAGGCACAAGGTGAACATGCAAACTCCATGCATGTAGTGCCATGGTTGGGTTTATGTGCTGGCAATAAGCATGCTGATAGGAGGAGAAAGCAGAGTGATGGGGAGATGGCTCATCACTGCTGCTTCTCCTTTTCATGTACAGTTAGCCTGGGGTGGGTGTAGGTGACCTGGGCTCAGAGGGAATTTATTGGGGTGGGTGTAGGTGACCTGGGCTCAGAAGGAATTGATTGGGGTGGGTGTAGGTGACCTGGGCTCAGAGGGAATTGATTGGGGTGGGTGTAGGTGACCTGGGCTTAGAGGGAATCGATTGAATGATGCTGGCCCTGAGACTGAGGGCATCTTGTGGCAGAAAAGAAACTGCAGGGGACGTTTTGGATTCAATTAATATTGCAAAAAAGATGCTGTTTGTTGTTTTGCTCTTTGAACAGGCAATTGGTATCATCTTTTTGGCTGGAGTTCAGCTTGAAGAATGGTTCAACTTGGACTTTCCTGATTAGAGCACAAGATGTGCCTATAGATTTTTAAGATGCTCAAACTGGGCATGCCATCTCATCCTTGGTGACCTTAACAGACTTTGCAGCAAATTTAAAGCAGCTTGTGTGCCATAAGAAGTGCTCTGGGTGGGCAGAAGGACTTGCCTTCTGCTTACAATCCTTGCAATTTGTTAGCAGAGCATTGATTGGTGTATGCAGCTTTTTATTTCCCCTAAACCGGTTTCTTTAAGGATTTTCATACCATCCATGACTTAATAGGGGGGGGGGGGTGATCGGTACACGGGGGACTGATCTGTTGGGCCCCCTTCTTTCTCCCTTGGCCAAAGCATGCACGTTCACACAGCTATCTTCTATGAGAAAGGACGGTTGGTGACCAGATTGTGCACCCTCAGTGGTCAGCATCTAGTAGGTGCTGTAACTGTAATGGTTACTGCTTCATTTTGCCTTAAGTGGCGACACCACAAAAATCTCAATTGCTGATAGGTGTGTGGGCGGAGGGGATTGTACACTGATTTTAGTTGTTTTACCTAATGTGTATAATGTAACATTTGCTTCTGTTTATAGTGGTCCCTTTAATAGTGCCTGTACTGTAACCTTTTAATTGAATGAAAGGCTTGTCTATTGATGGTTCCAATTCAGTGATTTGCAATTAGCACTGTCAGATCTCCTCCCCTTGTCCTGAGTTACCTTCCTGCCACCCTCCCCAGCACAGGAGGCAAAATTGCTAATCGCCTCCTATTGACTCCCAGCAGGTCCTTTATCCCATGAGCTGGGATTAAGGCAGGGCAGATGGGGACGGTCTAGAACAGCCTGCTCTGGTGGCAATTATCATCACACAGGAAGTGATTGCATCGCACTGATGTGTCACCACCTAGATGATCACTGTGCATTCTGTAAACAGCTTGATCATATTAGTTAGATGTACTAATCAACCCATGTATATGAAATAAGTGTTATATAACTGTCCTTGTCCCTTTCTTTGGGAACAGGGTGTAGGTACATTGGGAGGTCAGGGATTTGTCTGCTGTGTAACTTTGAGTGTTGCATGAGTTACGAAAGTAGCAATTTTATATATAAAGTTACTTTTGGTTTTTCAGAATGTTGCAGAACAAAACTTGCATAAGATTATATAACCTATGAGTCACTTATGTGAATGTACAGTATGTAAGGAGCTGCGTAGATTGATGGCACTAAATGCCTGTAATAAAAAGGGTTCATTTACTGAAATAGTAGCCAATCAGCACTTCAGATTGTTAATTAAGCTTTGGCAAAAAAAAAAAAACTGGAAGCTGACTGGTTTCTTTACAGAGCTGCACCAGTTTTTGCACTCTAGTTTTAGTAAATCAACCCTAATGTTTTCCATGCAACTTTCTTTCAGGATTCACACATTTTCCCAGTTGGTTCCAATTAGAAAAATGTGTGAATCTTGGGTGACAACTGTGTGAATCCATAAACTAGCAAGAAGTGTTTGCTGTACTTGTATTCGACAAGGGAACTGCTGAGGTCTAGCACTAATACTGAAGATCAAGCTTTGTATCCTTGAGCAAAAAGGCTTCTCCCATATATACTGCATTTAGACCTTTTTCCCTTGAAGACACCTTGTTCTAGGTGAAAATATGAATAGATTATCATTTTACTTCATTGTTGTAACAACTTTGTTCTGTCCTGCAGGTGGATTTGAATCTTTTCGCATAGAATACCCAGAATGCTGTGTGGATCAGAAGAGTTTATCGCAGGAAGAAAACGACAGCACTCCGAACCACCTTTGCGAGAAGCTCTCCTCCTTCCACAAGCCATCATATGATCAGGTACAGGGCTCTCCATTTGCCTTTATTTTATGTTAATGAGGTGCATCTCTGCCTTCTTAAAGTAAACCTGTGCCCAGACTAATAATTACATATTCTGAACAAAGCAGTAAATGCACTTTAACACAAGCCCTCATTTACCACTATTGGCATTATGGAGAAATTCACCTTCAAGGTTCATAACACACAAATTCCCAACTATTTTTATTTTCTGCGGAAGGCAGAATCTTGGCAGGGTTCCTCTAATATAAATGCACAGCGGGTGTTTCTAATCTAAGCTGGTAGAAATTGACTGGAACTGGCTGAAGCTGTGATCTTTGAGGATCCATGCATAGGAAAGGGTTAAAACTTCTGTCAGTTTTTTGCTGTCTTGTTAGGGAGATTTCACTTCCTATCCCAAACATTTTAGAGGAAAGGAATGAAAGGCCCTACTAAGTGAAAGGAATTCCCTGGTTAAACAGGAATGTATCCACATTGAAGACTTTGGCTGTGCATACACAATAAATGGATAAATGCATGTCCTCAATACATCAGAAATCAATTTATAATTCTAAATGCAAATTGATTTGGGGAGGAAGATTTTGGCAGGATACAAAAAGGACACAAGGTAATGTCCCTTGTGCTGTGTTTTTTTTTTTTTTTTTTTTTTTTTTTTTTTTTTTTTTTTTTCTATAATTTTGTGGGGTAAACTTTGGCTTTAAGGGGGTACGTTACTCATTGTAAAATTGTACTTTAATCAGTTTTATCCACCCCCAGTCCACCAGCTAAAATGCGTGTCTTCTTCCTCTAACCAGCTATCATCTATGTGCCAGATGTCACACAGTCTCACTTAATGTCCCTGACAGGTGTTAGTTTTTTGCAAATGTGTGCCATGGCCCCATCCATTCTAATGGCCAAGTAAAGCACTGTGGAAATTGACTGCCCCATATAAGTACCTATAATAAGTCCTACTCTGTGGCCTCCAGTTGATCCAGCAGAGTATGGCTTACCTATAGAAATTAATGGGGCAGTGGCATGTATGTGTTTTAGATGTTTTTGTGTGCAGGGCACACAGCAAAGATGGTTAGATTGAGGAGGAAGATGTAAGTATTTGAATTGGTGGGCTGCATTCAGGGTGGGTGGGTATTAATTTTCAGCATCCACTGAAAACTGAAATGCCAGTTGTGGTTGACCTGCTCTTTAAAATGATACTGAAAGTTGTTCAAAAGTTTTTGCTCCTCAGTTTGTCAGTATAGAGAAGGGCTGAAGTATAGGGAAAATTCTCAAACTGTTGCAGCTGAGCAAGCCCTGCAAGGGTTAAGCTTTGTGCAAATGCCTTTCCGCCTGTTAAGCTTTGGTCCATTAGCAGGATATGGGCTTGTGAAAGGCCGCGCTTCTGGAGATCAATAGAGATATTATTGCTTCCTGTTTGGAGTGTGTGGTGCTGGACCTTGCTGGGGAGATGGCTGAAAGTAGAAAATAGCATTTGACTCATCTCCTCTCCCCTATAGATCCGTATATCTTATGGCGCTATAATTACCCAGGCACCTTCCTGCCATATCCGCTTTCCACTTAATTATTGATGGTGAGATTGTCCTGGTAGCGGATGTGTAATGGGAAACTCAAGTGCATCCATGACCGTTTAAAATGATGGATGGAAAGCTATCCAGAAACCTAGTGTGTGGCTTGTCTCATTTTGTAAATTGCTGCAAGATATTAAAAGTAAATGTACATAAACGTGACACAAGATCTAATTCTATGGCACCTGTTTGGTACTGTGTAGTTTGTCAAATATTACAAAACTGTTTGCTGTAGTAAATCACATTGAAACCATCTTTTTTGCATTTTTTTTTTTTTTTTTTAAGCACAAAAGCAATTAAGATTGTATGCTTAATAGAGCAGGAAAACCGCTTTGGTTGCTTAAAAGAAAATTGCACCATATTATACCATCCGATTCTAGCACTGTAGTAAACAATCTGCACTATACTTACGGTATTACAGCTTGCCTTGCTCACACAAGGTTCTAGCTCGGCTCAGCTCCCTTGCGCCATGACATCACACAAAATGCTCGGGCACTGATTCCACCAGACCCATCACCCGCCAGTGATGCCCGAACACACTGTAGAAGGCACTCAAATGGCACTCAAAAGCGTCACAGCCATATTTTTTACTGGCAATCTTCTTCTGTCACTGACATTTACTGGCAGGAGAAAAATGCCCATTTTTTACTGGCTGCCAGTAAAAATACTGACGGTTGGCAACACTGGAGACACTTGTTCTGGTAATGGCTTAAGAAGGGCCCTACTTTACTTTGGATTTACTTGGCTGCTTCCTGTTGTGTCTGTAGGGACGCAGTGGGACAGAAGACAAAAACCTAATTGGGTTTAACCCTTTATCTAAAGAAGAAAGTGTTGGATATACTGTAAGCTTGATTCACACTATTGTGTTGCACGAACACCTTAGCCGTTCATTTTCAGTGGCACCCCAGTGCACCTCCATTGTGTTGCAGCAGACCACACCAGACTGTACAGCACTACTACATTGTGTGCTGAGTTGGGGGGGGGGGGGGGGGTGCAGATAGGATTGCCTGTCTTATTTGGTGCCTTGGCAGCCTGTCGTAATATTATTGTAAATGCTTATATATACCCAGTGAAGTGATTAGCCTCAGGTGATTAAGATGAAACAAATCCTACTACATAAGTTGTACATGTTTATCTGCAGTCTTCTCTCCTGTACAGCCCTTCAAAAGTTTACATGGCATTTCTGAGCTTCCAGAGGCAGGGGATTGGGATTTGACATTGCACACTGCACAGCATAGAGCAGTAAAACTGAGTGTAATCTGAGGTGGGGGGGGGGGGGGGGAATGGACATGCCTCCCTCTACAGTCTCTTAGATAAACATGCACAGCTGAGGAAATCTATCACAGGTTGTGTGCTGGAGCACCCCTCTCCTGTCCCCCTAAGATCCCTTTGAGTTGGCATAATCTGTTAAAAGAAAAAGCCGAGGTAAGAGACAGCAGACAAGTCACATTAGGAGCTTTGGACTGAGGCACATACAGTCCATACTATAGAAGGCTATGCCTTGATCTTTTTAATTTCAGAGGTTTATAGCCACTTTAAATAAATGCTTGTTAACATGCAAAATAAGGTGTTGCCTAAACACCCCAAAGTAGATGAGTGCGAATGGGCCCTTGAAATGCAGTGTGGTTTTTCTCTTCCCAAGTGAAAGTAAAACCATTCAATTTGTTAGAATGTATTCACCACCCTGCCTGACCCTACCAAGAGTGTCTGCTGACCTTCAGCTTTTTGGTAAAATGTAGTTTTATCTTGTAGCAGCAATATTTGCAAAGCAGTTTTGGGGTTATTTTAGCACAGGGAGATAATTTTTGCAGCATGATTGGGCTAATATTGGTTGATATCCCCGTGATACCGCCACCTCTGCTCCTTATGTCAACTGCACAGTTAAGACCGAGACAGCATATACTTTAGGAGGCTTAAGGGATTAGGGTAACTGACAGCTCCATCTTGTTTTCCACAAGAGGTTACAAAGTCAAGTGTGCATCCTGTCTGTTAAAAGTACCGATTTTGAGATTAGCCAGATTTGGGGGGGGGGGGGGGGGGGGCGCTTTGTGAGCACTTTGCCTGATCTGGGTTATGCTTGAAGGTTCAGTGCTTACCTGAGGTCGGGGTCCTGGAGTAGGAAGCAATGGAGGCGTTTTTCAGTGCCTCTTTCCTCATCCATGTGGGCCGGACAGCAGGAGGTGTGTGTGGGTTTAATGTGATTCACTGGCTTCTAATTCCAGGGTACAAAGCCAAAGATCACAAATGTAACACAACATTCCATTTTTAGATTAGCGCTGTTTCATCATGAATATTACTCATAGTCTTTAAGAACCCACTTTGCTATTCTAGTCACCGAACAATCAATATTAGTGGGTTTTGTGGCAGCTCTGTTCTGTGCATGTAATAACATTTAAATGTATGCGTAATAAAACATTATACAGATATAGCTTATGACATACTACAGCTTTTTTTTTTTTTTTTTTCATTTTAAGCTGAACTCCAGCTGTAGCTTCAATTGATCGTAAAGTCATGTTCTTTTTCCTAAAATAAAGACTTTATTACTTACCTGCTCTGTACAATGGTGTTGCAGAGAGGGGCCCCTTACCTCACCTTCTGGGGTCCCCCCGCTGGCACTGTCTGCTGCTCCCCCTCCTATGTGCCCCCATAGCAAGCAACTTGCGGAAGCTCTCTCAAGCTGAGCTGTGTGCATCTATAGACACACACAGCGTGGCTCAGCACTATTCAAACACCCACTCCCAACTAGAGTTCACCAGATTTATGACAGAATCAAGTCTTTTTACTTGCAACGTTTTAAGGAGAAAGCATTGTATTGCAGAGCTAGAGATATCTAATTTTATACTCCCCCTTTTTTTCTGTTGAAACTTAGCTTTTGTTCATCTTATCTTTTTCAGGGCAGTCCGGTCGAGATCCTTCCATTCCTCTATCTTGGCAGTGCCTACCACGCATCTAAGTATGAATTCCTCTCTGGCCTTTGCATTACCGCCTTACTCAACGTCTCCAGGAAGAGCACTGGATACAACAAAGACCAATATGACTACAAATGGATTCCTGTGGAAGACAATCATACCACAGATATCAGTAGCCACTTCCAAGAGGCTATAGATTTTATAGGTGAGTGAAGCTGTTCTTTGCATAGCGATAAACTAATTTATTTTAAATAAAATTACATTTTCTGCATGAAGGATTTTCTCATTTTTGCTAGGTATGAAAAAATTTCAGCCTATGTAGTATATGTAGTGCAGAACACTGTTCAAAGCTGAGCTCCAGGCAAACTGCTAAAAAAAACACACTATTTACATGTCGAATGATTGGTATCTTTGCATATCCAGTCCTGAGATTAAGTCCCCTTTCACACGGGCAGATAGAATTGTGCTTTTAGCTGCGGGCAGATGAAGTTGTCTACCACAGCTAAATGCACACAACGCTTTCCTATGGCCCCATTCACACACTGCATTTTAGCAAGTTTCGTTACATGCGGTTTTGTGCAGATAGAAAAAATAAAGTTGACTGCGTCCAGGAACGATATAGTGCAGCTATCTGCACATAACTGCAGGTAATTGCAGTGTACTATTTCTCCTGCAGATAGCAGCGGGAACAAGGAAAGTAAAACAGGAAGCACATCAGAAATGGCAAGAATGTTCTAAACGCAGCCGCATGTAAATGCAGCTAATCGCAATGTACAACTGCAAGTGAACGCTGTGCCAGGATTCTCTGAATTTCAAAATAAAACATGCTTTTAACAGTGGCAGAACAGCCACCCATGTGAAAGGGGCCTTGCACAGCACTATTTGGCCTAGTTTTTGTTCACTGCTGTGTTTAAATAAAACACGTAGGTCTTGTCCCTCTCCCAGCCTATGACTAAACCGTGAAAGGAGAAGCAGCAGACTGATCTAATCTGTCACTCTGCTCTAACCCTTTCAGCGTGCTCCACGCACTGCAGCAGAACTGATTGGCTCATTGTGTCACTTTTCCTTTTCTCCTCTCTGAGCTTTGGGCTTTACATTTTTTTTTTTTTTTGGTTTTAATTTGAATAAACGAGTCTTTGGTAATTTTAGCCTGTGACTTAAACTGAAAATTAAAAATGGACTCCTTTAAACTTATTCTGCTTTTGCAGTTCTATGTTGTCTATTAAATTTGCAAATGTGGCAGTTCAGCCTTCCTGATAAGGGTCCTTCCTGATAGAGTCCATTCACACCACATACAGTGCAGTTTTTTTTCATTTTTTCTTTTCTCATGAAAAGTAGGTTATGGCTTGCATTGGCATTGCTCACACCAGGTCAGTGCTTTCCAGTGTTTCTGTTTCGGAAAAAAGTACAACATGCTGCTTTTTTCCTACACAGAACTATACTAGAATGCAGTAAAAAGCTTTAAAAATGCATCTTACCTCAGTACGGTGAAAAAAAAATAACTTGGGGGGGGGGGTCGCGCATCTGGAAACACATTATCGCGCATGCAGAAATGCATCCGGAATGGATCTAGAGGATATCTTTGTAGCATAAACAGGCACAATTTTTGGTAGTTTAAATGGCACAAAAAAATCAAAGTTGCAATGTTTAGAAAATGCAATTGGACTACCCACATCTTCAAAATCTGTATCAAATATGCAAAGGATTCAGACTGCCTTGGCAATTTGGAATCAATGCAGATTATTAAAAGTTGTAAAACAATTATATGCAAAGAGCTGTGTCTTGGGTTAATTTCAGGTTACACCTGAAAATTTTGAATGTTTCTTTTACTGCATAATGGATAGCAGCATAATGCATAATGCAGGGTGCTCAGGGGTTTAAACATTTTTACAACTATCATCCCTTAAAGTCCAACCATTAATTAAAGTCTTTGTGGCTGTTTAAGGCCATTGGAGAATTCTTCAAAGCTGGACATAAACAGAACAGCTTTGTAATTACAGGATCTGGTGCACTAACATGGGCAATTTTGTCTTCAATAGGAGGTAACTTCTGTTGTGTCTCCAAGGACAAAGCTTGTACTGGCCAATAAAACTGGTTAATGGGTTGGTGACAGCTGACCCCTCTAAATGCCTAGTGGTCAACGGGTACTTTCCTTGGCTTGATTTGTATTCTTTGTTCTTGGGGTCTGTTTAATATACACCTCCGAATGAACTTGGTAGAGGTCAGCCAATGTCCATACAGATGTGTTTTTTGAAGCTATTTTAAGATGCTGTAAATTTTAATGACCGCATGTCATAAGCCCTGGGGAGGGGGGGGGGGGTGTATTTGAGAAACAACCCTCTTTGTGATGAGCAACTTGGGCTTTGTCTTCATGGGTTTTAATGGAAGTGCTATCCTGCACTGGGCATGCATGGAGTTGAGCACTTGTATAGCATTTAAGTAGAGGCAGACCGTAGAGCTTTTCATCCTGGGGCCTAATGAAATTTGAACTTACTGTTTGAGGAGTTGAAGACCTGACAGTCATACTGTGTTTTGCTACATCACTGAAACTATATTCTCAGTAGGAGAGATTGTGCTTTTGTTTAGTTTTCAAATATCTTCAGTTCTACATCACAATGCATGCATAGGACTAGAGGCACATTGTTTTGTTCTGCACAGGTGTTGTGTTCATACAGTTGTATTTATGTGTATAATTTTGATCTGTCTGCAGATACTGTGAGACACTCTGGAGGCAAAGTCCTAGTCCATTGCGAGGCTGGCATCTCTAGGTCGCCTACCATATGTATGGCCTACCTCATGAAGACCAAACTGTTTCGCCTGGAGGAGGCCTTTGAGTACATCAAGCAACGCCGCAGCCTTGTATCACCCAACTTCAGCTTTATGGGCCAGCTCCTTCACTACGAGTCCGAAATCTTCTCTTCCAAACCCAGTGGCCCCCTCATGTCTTGCAAAAGGGACTCTGTTTCCTTCTTCGCCGAGGACATGAACATTGGCCAGCACTTTGAGGCATCTTGTTTCACTTTCCCCACTTCCGTCTTAACCCCTGTTCCTCTCAGGTCTCCTGTACACCAACTGAAACTCAGTCCAATCACTGCGACTTCTTCCTGCTGACACATGTGCCGTAGAGACGGTGGACTAAACTGTGAATACAGACTTTAAAACAAAGTGCAATACAATAGACGGTGTCACTAGTCTACGGCACGCGATGTGCCAACCTACAAGTTGCATCCTATGCTTTAAAGACTTTATGTTTGCTGTTCCAAAACTTGGATTAAGTTTACAAACTTGGATACGTCCTGTTGCAGTTAAATTTTCTCTCAGTAAAAGTTGTGTATCTTATGAATGTCCTCATAAAAGTGAGGGTATGGAATTTTACCCTCTTAATAATAGAGGATTGTTCTAGCACAAATCCATGCAGTGTACTCTCATTTGATAGGTCTGCGTAGCAATAAGTTGTGTAGAATCTGGGATGTTTACATTCAATGTAGGGCGAGTGGTAGATGAAGACCACCTTATACACTGCAACTAGTAGTGTAACTCTATTGAGGTGTTACAGGCGTCCAGTGCTGGGTTCTTGCCAGCTTTGTGAAGTAGGTGGAGGACAATGCCATTCCTTGGCTCGTCTCTTCCTTGGGGCACTTACCCCAGAGTACCTGGAGTTAGAAATGTCTGTCAAGGCCCAACACAATCTCCCCTGAGATGACTTGATGAGAAAGAACTACTTAAACATTCGAAAATGTGTTGACATTCCCATGTTTGCACAGAAAGATATTTATAGAACTGAGCTGTAAAATTTGTTCTGAGCTCAGACCTCTTAGACTAAAGGAGGCTGAAGATAGCTGGTAGTATTCCATAGGAATACTAAGTCTTGACAGGTACTGGAAAAATTACTCCCCACACTGCACATTCAGTATTGAAAAGTTCGGAAACTGTTGCATATTTATCTGTGAATTAATTTTGGCATTCTTGACAAAACTTTGTTTTGACTTAAAGCGGGAAGATTTAGATCCTCTAACAGTCTTTACTGCTGTCTTTCTCAGTGATTAGAAGATTTCTGTCTACTTCCTGTTGTGGTGTCTGATGCTACTTAGATTAGGAAGTAAGGTAAAATAACCCCTAGGGGGGGTTAAGACACCAATAAATATGAGAGGGTCTAACACTTCACTATACAAAACCACATAAAATATTTTTGCTTCTCTTACAACCTTTCATACACACCAAACCAAATTTGGTGTCCTTTTCTGATGAATCTTGCCAATTTTGTTTAATATACTGGGCCTTGTTTGTAAAGGGGAGCAAAAATGTTTGCATTGTTTGCAGCCACCAATGAGAAGGAAGCACCCAGTCTTCCATTCTGGAATGGTAAATATAATTGGGTTGCAATTTGTAGCAAATGGCCATTTGTTAAAAAAAATTCACCTAGCTATCTTCACATTGAGTGTTTGGCTTTCAAGCAAGATTTTTTTTTATTTTTAAAATGCATGATAACACTCATTAAGATTAAGAATTTTTTTTCTGGGAAAGATCCTGTAAGCTGTAGTATAATGCAGGGCTGGGCTGGGTTGGCTTGGCATTTGCATGTCCAAATGTATAGGGAACAATGCACTAGTTATGTTAAAATAACAAGCAATATTTAAAGGTCCTGATGGTGTTGGGGCAGCCTTGGTGACCAGACATGGAAAGGCTTGATTAAAAAAAATCTGTGGATATTCCAGAACCTTAAGATTTGTTTGGCCTTTTTTTGAGTGTTTAACAGTGTAGGCAGGGTTTACACAGCCACGAATTACTGAAATTCAAATGGGATGGTTTCACTTATTTTTTACTTCTGTGTCCTTCTCTTTTGGCCACTTTTGAAAAATTATTTGTCCAGGCTATCTGTACACAACAGATGTTGGAAATTCTAAATATAAAGCTTTCTATTTTTTGGGCTTTGTAATGTCCACAGAACCCCTGAATCATAAAAATAAGATGTGCATATGCACATGCTTCCAGTTCTGGAGTCAAATGTGAAGTGCAATTTCAAGGCACAAAAAATAGGCATGGTGATATCAAAAATCTTACTGTACAATCCTGCCCTGTGTATGGTCACCTTAAAGCTGTTGATTCCATGGCTGTGTTGGTTAACACTGGAATGTTTACCATTAACCTTTTGGCTGCTGGAAGAATATAACTGATTTCAGCAATAAAGAGGTTAATATTACTACTGTATACAGATGAGTTGTTGCTCCATATCAGAATATTACAAGGTACCATGCAATAACTTGTTTTGTCTTTGTGTACTTTTTATGTTGAAGGTTTCCTTCCTTGTGCCAATAAATGTGCTTTTTTTATTTAAATTTAAAAGGTTTGTGGCTTTTTCTTGAGAAAGTTGGGGGCTATAAGGCTGAAGAGCATAAATATGGTTTATAAGGCTCCATGCACACTGGATGTTAAAATAACGTTATAAAAAACACCAGTAGCTTTGCATTGAGTCTTTCAACATTTAACGTTTTTGCAGTAGCGTTTTTCCGTGTTAGCATTTTTTTTTTTTTTTTTTTAGGGGTTTTTTTTTTTTTTTTTTTTTTTCAATGGATCAAAAACATTAAACGCTGGCAAGCGACGTTTTTGAGCGCTTATTGATGTGTATCAGCGTTTGAGTGCTTGCCTTTTTTTTTGTGGTCAGAAAAACTACTCCTGAACGTGATTTTATGGTGTTCAGAAAACAGCCCATAAACTCCACTGCTAATAAACATCCAAAAAGGTGTGTGCATGGACACATAGCATAACATGGAGGGGAGTTTATGGGCTGTAAAAAAAAAAAAAAAAAAGCCCAAACTCCCAAAAAAACATCAGTTTATGAGCTTCAGTATGCATGGAGCCTAATATCCTGTTGTGAAATTTCTGACCCATTAGCTTTCATTAAAGTCTAACTTCAGGTTTCCCATGAGTTTAATTTGTTTGAGCCACTATTTCCTTTACAAGATGTGACCACTGGGTCACTGTGTAAACTGTATGTAGCCGCTACATACCATATACACCGTGTGTGTGGGATATGCCTTGGCACACCCTAATTGCCCTATGCGCATTAAAATTATTGTTTTGTGTGCTGATCTCCCTCTTACAGCTGTGCCATAAGTGCTTACGTATTTTTCTTACACTGTGCCGGTGTCTTGCTGAGAAAGTTCCCCCCGGCGGGTAAGGACCCCCCTGTACTGCGCAGGTGCAGCACCTGCGTAGTACGAACTACTATGAGCCGCCGAAGATAGCCGAAGCTGAAAATCTTCAATCAGCTGTACACAGCGCCTGCGGTCCATGTTCAAGCCCCACCATCCAAGTGGACCTAGAGGGGAATAAAAAAGAACCAAGCGAGCCCGCGAGGGGCCCTCTTACAGGCGCCGTGTACAGCTGATTTCCAACTATTCAGCTTCGGCTATTTCCGCCGGATCCTACTGCGCAGCGCCTGCGCAGTAGAGGGGGGTCCTTATGCGCCGAGCGGAACTTTCTCGGCAGAACACCGGCAGGGAGTTCACACGTGTGTTTGAGCTTTAGGGTGCACACTCTAATGCAATAGGCTGCCCACACCTGACACCATACATTCTGACTTCTGTTCCCAGAACAAAACAGTCAGGCTGAGCACTTTTTATATTTTATGAATGAATACAAGGCTTCCTTTGGCTGAAGGAATGGCTGAACAGCACACAAGCCAACTCTGTTTTGTTCTTGGAATGGGAAATGGGAAAGAACAGTTGATGCTACATATAGTTTATACAGCTTTGAAAGCAGGCCAGGCACATTAGTAAAATACAACCCCCTTTTTCCAAAAAAAGTTGGGCTGCTGTGTAAAATAATAACTAAAAGTCAAATGCAATGATTTGCAAGTCTCATAAACCCATATTTTATTCAGAATAAAAATAAGGAAACCTATCAAATGTTTAAAGCGGTTGTATACTTTTTTTTTTTTTTTTTAACTTTTACCTACAGGTAAGCCTATAATAAGGCTTGCCTGTAGGTAAAAAAAATCTCCTAAACCTGTACGATTTAGGAGATTTTTCCCCACGCAATGAGCCGCTGACTGCAGCGGCGCATGCGCACAGGGGATTCTCGGCTGAAAGCCGGCAGCCACCGGACTTTGCCGGAAAAAAGAGTGACGACATCGCGGCTCCGGCCACTCACAACGCCAGAACCGCAATACCCGTAAGGCACGCCGATGGGAAATGTCGGCTCCCTCGGCGTGGACCGGGTGAGATGCCGGCGCCTCGTTCTAAGGTAAGTATCTCATAATGAGCTAGTATGCGGTGAATACTAGCTCATTATGCCTTTTCCCTTACAGGTGTAGGGAAAAAAGACAGCAGGTTTACTACCGCTTTAAATTGAAACAATTTTTAAGAGAAATCAATAAGGTGATTTTGAAACTAATGGCAGCAACAGGTCTCAAATTGTCAAGGCAATAAAAAGCAGGCAAGTAAGTAACTAACAAGTTGGAAGAACATTTTGCAACATGTCATTAACATGATTAGGCATAAAAAGAGCATCTTGGAGAGTCTGTCTCAGAAGTAAAGATGGACAGAGGTTCACCAATCTGAAAAGCGACATTTAAAAATTGTCAGACCATTTTAGGAATAATGTTCAAAGTAAAGTTGCAAATACTTTAAATATCACCATCTACAATACATAATATCAAGATTCAGAAAATCTGGAGAAATCTGTGTGCAAGGGACAAGGTCAAAATGCAGTATTGGATGCCTGTGATCTTCGAGCCCTCAGACAACACTGCATTAAGCATTTGCCGCCCGCCCACCGTCAAATGATGGCGGGACGGTTCGGCTCTTGTTCTGGGTGGAGGTCATATGACGGCACACCTGAACGGCCACTCCTGTGTGCCCGCGTTGCTAACACACGATGCGGCTCTTTAATCATGTGATCGGCTGTGTCCAATCACAGCCGGTCACATGTAAACAAGGAAGTGCCAGTAATCGGCTCTCCTCGCCTCATACTGACAGTGTGTGGCAAGGAGAGCCGATCAGCGGCATTTCCTTGCAGGGGACAGTGAGAGATGTAATGGGGGCACTGATCAGTGCCCCATCTACATTAGTGCCAGCAACCCATACTAACCGGTTCCAACAATCAGTGACCACCACAGCCAGAAATCAGTGCCCATTAGTGATGCCAGTCAGTGCCACCCATTAATGCTCATCAGTGCCACTTATCCATGCCGGCTATCAGGGCCATCAGTGCTGCCTATGAGTGCCGCCTCATCAGCACACATCAGTGAAGGAGAAAAATTACTTATTTACAAAATTTACTGAAAGAAACAAACTTTTTTTTTTTGTTCTAAACGTCTTCTTTTCCTTAAAAAAAAAAAAAAAAAAATCCCAGCAGTGATTAAATACCACCAAAAGAACGCTCTATTTGTGTGAAGAAAATGATAAAAATTTCACATGGTTAGTGTTGTATGGCCGCGCAATTGTCATTCAAAGTGTGACAGCGCTGAAAAATGGCTTGGGCAGGAAGGGGTAAAAGTGCCTGGTAGATAAGTGGTTAAAAACGGGCATGATTCTGTGATGGGCATCGCTGCATGGGCTCAGGAATAATTCCAAATATCACTGGAGTTGATTTACTAAAACTGGGGAGTGCAAAATCTGGTGCAGCCTTGCCTGGTAGCTATCAGCTTCAAACTTCAGCTTGTTCAATTGGGCTTTGACAAAAATCCTGGAAACTGATTGGTTGCTATGCAGAGCTCCACCAGATTTAGCATTCCCCAATATTAATAAATCAACCTCACTGTCTGTGAACACCGTTCGCCGTGCCATTTAAAAATGTAAGGTAAAGCTCTATCATGCAAAGAAGCCATATCTGAACATAATCCAGAAAAGCTGTCATTTTTCTCTGGGCCAAGCTCAATTAAAATAGTCTGTTGCAAAGTGGAAAACTGTCCTGTGGTCAGACAAATCAAAATTGGCAACCATGGGCACCACATTCTCCAGATAAGAGATAAGGGACCTTCCAGTTTGTTATCAGCGCTTTGATGGTATGGGGGTGCATTAGTGCATAAGGAATGGGCAGCTTGCACATCTGGAAAGGCACCATCAATGTTGGAAGATATACCTAGGCCCACATTGCTGTGGGTTAGAAATCGCACAAGTTCAGCTGAACTCGCACAATTTCATACCCGAATGTCAGTCCGACTTCGGGAGCGATTTCAGAGACATCTATACGGGTTCCTGCACAGATGTCTATTGAAGTCGCCAAAAGTAATACAGGAAATACTTTTGGAAATCAGGGCAGCACTGCAAAGTTGGCGTCAAATCACTCTGAGAATGTGGGCTTAGAGCAGTATATCTTCCCATCCAGATGACATCTTTTTCAGGGAAGGGCTTGCATATTTCAGCAGGACAATGCTAAAACCGCATACTGCATCTATGACAACAGCATGGCTTCGTAGTAGAAGAGTCCGGGTGCTTAATTGGCCTGCCTGCAGTCCAGACTTTTCACCAATTGAATGTATTTGGTGCATCTTAAAACGAAAAATGCATCAAAGGTCCAGGGCTGTTCAGCAGTGACTGGCCAAATTTGGATCCATGTATGGGCAACCTGGTTGTACAGAAATTGATCTACTGATCTATTCTGTGCAACCAGCCTGTCAGTTTTTTTCCTGATCAATCTGCGCCACCGGCTAGGGTGGGGAAGATGCTCTGCCGTCAGCACACAATAGCACAGTGGGAGCGAATATGTGTAAAGCTTTGCCCCTGCTGACACATTAGGTGCCTGGCAAGCATCACCTCTAGGGATGAGCCGAACACCCCCCTGTTCGGTTCGCACCAGAACATGCGAACAGGAAAAAAGTTCGTTCGAACATGCGAACACCGTTAAAGTCTATGGGACACGAACATGAATAATCAAAAGTGCTAATTTTCAAGGCTTATATGCAAGTTATTGTCATAAAAAGTGTTTGAGGACCTGGGTCCTGCCCCAGGGGACATGGATCAATGCAAAAAAAAGTTTTAAAAACGGATGTTTTTTCAGGAGCAGTGATTTTAATAATGCTTAAAGTCAAACAATAAAAGTGTAATATCCCTTTAAATTTCGTACCTGGGGGGTGTCTATAGTGTGCCTGTAAAGGGGCGCATGTTTCCTGTGTTTAGAACAGTCTGACAGCAAAATGACATTTTGAAGGAAAAAACTCATTTAAAACTACCTGCGGCTATTGCATTGCCGACAATACACATAGAAGTTCATTGATAAAAACGGCATGGGAATTCCCCAAAGGGGAACCCCGAACCAAATTTAAAAAAAAAAAATGACGTGGGGGTCCCCCTAAATTCCATACCAGGCCCTTCAGGTCTGGTATGGATATTAAGGGGAACCCCGGCCAAAATTTAAAAAAAAAAATGACGTGGGGTTCCCCCTAAATTCCATACCAGAGGTCTGGTATGGATTTTAAGGGGAACCCCGCGCCAAAAAAAAAAACAAAAACGGCGTGGGGTCCCCCCAAAAATCCATACCAGACCCTTATCCGAGCACGCAACCTGGCAGGCCGCAGGAAAAGAGGGGGGGACGAGAGTGCGGCCCCCCCTCCCTCCTGAACCGTACCAGGCCACATGCCCTCAACATTGGGAGGGTGCTTTGGGGTAGCCCCCCAAAACACCTTGTCCCCATGTTGATGAGGACAAGGGCCTCATCCCCACAACCCTGGCCGGTGGTTGTGGGGGTCTGCGGGCGGGGGGCTTATCGGAATCTGGAAGCCCCCTTTAACAAGGTGACCCCCAGATCCCGGCCCCCCCCTGTGTGAAATGGTAAGGGGGTACATAAGTACCCCTACCATTTCACGAAAAAAGTGTCAAAAATGTTAAAAATGACAAGAGACAGTTTTTGACAATTCCTTTATTTAAATGCTTCTTCTTTCTTCTATCTTCCTTCATCTTCTGGTTCTTCTGGCTCTTCTGGTTCTTCTGGTTCTTCCTCCGGCGTTCTCGTCCAGCATCTCCTCCGCGGCGTCTTCTGTCTTCTTCTCCTCGGGCCGCTCCGCACCCATGGCATGGGGGGGAGGCTCCCGCTCTTCTCTTCTTCTCTTCTTCTTTTCTTCTTTTCTTCTCTTCTTCTCTTCTTCTTCATTTTCTTCTCCGGGCCGCTCCGCAATCCATGCTGGCATGGAGGGAGGCTCCCGCTGTGTGACGGCGCTCCTCGTCTGACAGTTCTTAAATAACGGGGGGGGGCGCCCTCTGACGCACGGTGACTTGACGGGACTTCCCTGTGACGTCACGGGGAATGCCACAGGGAAGTCCCGTCAAGTCACCGTGCGTCAGAGGGGGGCGGGGTCACCGGGTGGCCCCCCCCCCCGTTATTTAAGAACTGTCAGACGAGGAGCGCC
Organism: Aquarana catesbeiana; assembly: GCF_042186555.1. Classification (NCBI taxonomy): domain Eukaryota; kingdom Metazoa; phylum Chordata; class Amphibia; order Anura; family Ranidae; genus Aquarana; species Aquarana catesbeiana. The sequence goes on along the minus strand of NC_133331.1, from coordinate 60,847,656 downwards.
GTCACACAGCGGGAGCCTCCCTCCATGCCAGCATGGATTGCGGAGCGGCCCGGAGAAGAAAATGAAGAAGAAGAGAAGAAAATGAAGAAGAAGAGAAGAAGAGAAGAAAAGAAGAAGAGAAGAAGAGAAGAGCGGGAGCCTCCCCCCCATGCCATGGGTGCGGAGCGGCCCGAGGAGAAGAAGACAGAAGACGCCGCGGAGGAGATGCTGGACGAGAACGCCGGAGGAAGAACCAGAAGAACCAGAAGAGCCAGAAGAACCAGAAGATGAAGGAAGATAGAAGAAAGAAGAAGCATTTAAATAAAGGAATTGTCAAAAACTGTCTCTTGTCATTTTTAACATTTTTGACACTTTTTTCGTGAAATGGTAGGGTACCCCCTTACCATTTCACACAGGGGGGGGGCCGGGATCTGGGGGTCACCTTGTTAAAGGGGGCTTCCAGATTCCGATAAGCCCCCCGCCCGCAGACCCCCACAACCACCGGCCAGGGTTGTGGGGATGAGGCCCTTGTCCTCATCAACATGGGGACAAGGTGTTTTGGGGGGCTACCCCAAAGCACCCTCCCAATGTTGAGGGCATGTGGCCTGGTACGGTTCAGGAGGGAGGGGGGGCCGCACTCTTGTCCCCCCCTCTTTTCCTGCGGCCTGCCAGGTTGCGTGCTCGGATAAGGGTCTGGTATGGATTTTTGGGGGGACCCCACGCCGTTTTTTTTTTTTTTTTGGCGCGGGGTTCCCCTTAAAATCCATACCAGACCTGAAGGGTCTGGTATGGAATTTAGGGGGAACCCCACGTCATTTTTTTTTTTAAATTTTGGCCGGGGTTCCCCTTAATATCCATACCAGACCTGAAGGGCCTGGTATGGAACTTAGGGGGACCCCCACGTCATTTTTTTTTTTTAATTTTGGTTCGGGGTTCCCCTTTGGGGAATTCCCATGCCGTTTTTATCAATGAACTTCTATGTGTATTGTCGGCAATGCAATAGCCGCGGGTAGTTTTAAATGAGTTTTTTCCTTCAAAATGTCATTTTGCTGTCAGACTGTTCTAAACACAGGAAACATGCGCCCCTTTACAGGCACACTATAGACACCCCCCAGGTACGAAATTTAAAGGGATATTACACTTTTATTGATTGACTTTAAGTATTATTAAAATCACTGCTCCTGAAAAAACGGCCGTTTTTAAAACTTTTTTTTGCATTGATCCATGTCCCCTGGGGCAGGACCCAGGTCCCCAAACACTTTTTATGACAATAACTTGCATATTAGCCTTTAAAATTAGCACTTTTGATTTCTCCCATAGACTTTTAAAGGGTGTTCCGCGGCATTCGAATTTGCCGCGAACACCCCAAATTGTTCGCTGTTCGGTGAACTTGCGAACAGCCAATGTTCGAGTCGAACATGAGTTCGACTCGAACTCGAAGCTCATCCCTAATCACCTCTACTGTCCCGCTGGGTCCCTTATTTGGTACTTGCTGAAGTTTCCCTTCCCGTCTTTCAGGGCAGCCACATTGAGAAACCTTGGCTCCTCCTCTTCCTGGGAAACACTGCGCCAGCCCCCATAAATTTCCACCTCCCCCTGCCAGCCTCAGTTGTTTGTGTTTCCCCCGGTGGGGAGATACTGCGTTGGGAACCAGGCCTAAAACAGTCAGGGAGACTGGGGGCTATATTACTAAAAAGTCTACTAGGAGACAGGGGTCTCTGGGGCAGCGGCAGGCTACATACTGGCCGCATCTCATCCGCCTCCTCCACTTCGCCGAGCGCTGGTGGAAGTCTGGGGGGGCCCTCTTTCACAGCCACAGGGCTGTTTGCAGGAGGCATCTCTGTCCCCCCCTACAGGCCGCAGTGGAGCCGAGCGGGCCGGATGGCAGGTGACGTCATTTCCGGCAGGGGGGGGGGGGTGTGTGTGTGTGTGTGTGGAAGTGTGTCCTTTGACCTGCGACTTCCGGGTCGTGCGGCGCTGATAGAGGGCCGGGCACAGGCTGGAGAGGAGTTTGTTCACTGCACAGGCAGTGTGAAGACTCCACAGGCCGCCCACCAGCATGTCGGAAGCAGATGCTCAGACGGCGCTCAGCGATGCCAGCTCCAGCCAGCCTCAGGTAAGGGTACGCTGGGGAAGGATTCCCCCTCTACCTAGGCTTTCCCTCCCCCCCTTATGGTTCCTGTACTGGGGGGAGGGGAAGGAACCCCTCTAGGTGGGCAGAGGGGGGGAGACCAGGTCCCTCCTTTTTAAAGGAAGGACTTGAATCTCCCAATGGTTGTATTTCTGTGTGAGGCTTTGTGGGGATATTGATTGGTGTTTGGTTTTTTCATGTTTTTCAGAAATCTTCTGAGAAAAAGCCCCCACATAGCTCTAAGAGAAAGTGTGCCTCCTGTAGGGACACCCTGGGGGAGGCTTGGAAAAAGGTCTTATGTAAGAACTGTATTGATGCTCTTGTTGACAAAAGAACTTCTAAACAGGAGTCAGGGTTAGCAGCATCAGTGAAGGAATTATCTTCAACCTTCCAATCATTTAAGACCCTGTTTGAAGGGTTACAGGTTCCCCTTAAACCCTCACCTGCATCGCAGAATACAACCCCACGCTTAGCACAGGACTCTGCATCTTCCCAACCAGGGGCCGCCACTTCAGCTGAAGTAGCAGGCACTTCCAGAGAGGAAGCAAGGGAGGAACCAGACAGTGCTACCTCCGGGTCTCAGGATGGCTCGGAGAAAGAGAGTAGGGAGGGGGAGTGCAGGAAGCCCTCAAGGTACAAATTGTCCCTCGATGAGGTAGAGGACCTCTTAGGGGCTATCCACACTACCCTGGGTATCCAGGAGGATAAAAAGACCCTATCTCTCCATGACCAGATGTATAGGGGCTTAAAAGAACAGAAAAGAAAGGTATTTCCTGTTCATGAGGTCCTAATAGAAACGGTCAAAAAAGAATGGCAGGGTCCCGAACGGAAACCCTTCTATTCTGGGGCCCTAAAAAAAAAGATTCCCTTTTTCGGACGATCCTGCCTCAATCTGGAACAAAAACCCCAGATTGGACGCAGCATTCTCGCAAGTGTCCAGACACACAGATCTGGCCTTCGAGGATCTGGGAGCTCTGACAGATACCATGGACAAGAGAATTGATTCCCTGTTAAAAGAGACCTGGGAATCAACTCTAGGTAATCTGAAACCAGAGATGGCAGTCACGGTGGTGGCCCGAAACCTCAAGCACTGGCTTACACAAATCCAGGCTCATATTGAGGCAGGTACGGCAAAGGAGACTATTTTAGCGTCCTTTCCAACTATGCTAAGAGGCGTAGCATACATAGCGGATGCTTCAGCCGAGTCAGTGCGCATGTCAGCCAGGACTGCAGCACTTGCCAACTCAGCCAGAAGAGCCCTCTGGCTCAAAACGTGGCCAGGCGACAATGCATCAAAGGTCAAACTGTGTGGCATTCCGCTGAACGGTGATCTGCTCTTCGGCCCAGGTCTAGAGACAGTATTAGACCGTACCGCCGATAAAAAGAAGGCATTCCCAGTAAAACGAAAACCCCCAAATCAACCCAGGAAGGGGTTTCGTCCACAAAAAAGAAGGCCTCCCAAGTCACAGGAGAAAAAGACTTTGAGCCAAAGGGTTATTGTCAAAGGAGGAGCGATTTTTCGCCCTCCTGAACAGCCCAGTAAGACCCAGTGACTCAGGGGTCACAGTGTGGGGAAGATTGGGAGCCTTCCTTCCACAATGGGAGTAATCTCCCCCAACCAATTTATACTGGGGGTCATACGAAGGGGGTATGGTCTGTAATTTACAAAGCCCCCTCCATGTCGAAGCTTAATAACGCTTCTCCCCAGGTGTTCGGCAAAAGCAGAGGCCATTCTAGGGGCATTAAAGGAAGTAGAACAACAAAATGTGGTGTGCAGAGTTCCAAAGGAAGAAGAAGGGACAGGCTTTTATTCACACGTTTTCATGGTGAGAAAACCCTCGGGGAGTTACAGGTTAATTCTAAACCTGAAACCCCTGAACAAAGTGATTGTTTACAAAAGATTCCGGATGGAATCGATATTCACTGTCAGGGCGTTACTTCCCCAGAACTGTTACATGGTGTCACTGGATTTAAAAAGACGCTTACCTCCACATCCCCATTGCGGAGGCCTTTCAAAAATTCCTGCGCCTGGCAGTAAAGGTAGAAGACGAAACTATTCACCTGCAGTTTCAGGCGCTGCCATTTGGCCTATCCTCGTCACCCCGAGTATTTACGAAGGTCATGGCGGAGGCCATGGCTTTTTTGCGAATCAGGGGGTATCAATTATTGCTTACCTAGACGATCTTCTTCTCTTCACACCATCCTCAGAACAACTAATCAGGGATCTGGAACTCACAAAGACAACCCTGAAAGAGCTAGGATGGCTACTAAATCTGGAAAAAATGCAGCCTTATTCCAGCTCAACGGATTTCCTATCTGGGATACCTGCTGGATTCTACTCGGCTGAGAGTTTTTCTCCCACCAGAGAAAATTATGAAGCTAGACCAAAGAGTAGCATGCCTTCAGAGCAATCAGCAGGTACCGATACGGGTGGCCATGTCAACCCTCGGCCTACTGACTTCTGCCATCCCGGCAGTGCAGTGGGCAGGCCTTCACTTCCGTCCCCTGCAGGCACTGATTCTAAAGGTGTGGGACCACAGCCAGGAGTCTTTAGACACTCTGCTTTCTATCCCTCCTCGGGTCAAAAGGTGGTGGAGGAAGCAGATAAATCTGTCACAGGGGCGCCTGTGGATCATTCCAGTGTCCAGAGTGATTACTACGGACGCAAGTGGCAGAGGCTGGGGGGCACATCTGGGACCTCAGTTGGCGCAGGGGACATGGAAGGAGGAGGAGCTCAAAAGGTCCTCCAACTGGAAAGAACTAAAAGCAGTAGGACTGGCACTCAGAACTTTCAGGGAAGACCTACTGGGACAACATATCCAGGTACGGTCTGACAACTCTTCGGTCATTGCTTATGTAAACAAGCAAGGTGGCACGAGAAGCGGGGTTCTGTTAAGCCTAGCCAAAGAGATTCTCGGCTGGGTAGAAGCCAATGCTCTGTTCCTTTCAGCAGTGTACCTAAAAGGGAAGGAGAACGTAGTGGCTGATTTTCTCAGCCGAACACAGCTGAGAGAGGCAGACTGGGTACTCAATCAGGAGGTTTTCGACCTCATAGTCAGGAGATGGGGCCTCCCAGAGGTAGACCTATTTGCCTCAGGGAGCAATACAAAGACCCCATACTTCTTCTCTCTCAGCAGATGGGAGAACGCGTTAGGGGTAGACGCTCTGACACAAAGCTGGCACTTCAGAGTTTGCTACGCCTTCCCACCTCCGGTGCTTCTGCCAGCAGTTCTAAGAAAATTCCAGGTAGAAAACACCACACTAATTTTAGTGGCTCCGTACGGGCCCAAGAGAGCTTGGTTCTCGATTCTCGGTCAGTATGCGGCGGAACCTCCCTGGCTCCTTCTGTCCAGGAAGGATCTCCTGTCGCAGGGCCCAGTTCTCTGACTCCAGAGAACAGCCCGCTGGAACTTAGCCGCTTGGCTTCTGAAGAAGAGATTCTAAGAAGCAAGGGCTTTTCTGATCAACTGGTAGCCACCCTCCTTGATAGTAAAAAAGAGGAGACGCGCCAAATCTACCAAAAGGTTTGGGGGCGTTTTAAGGCTTGGTGCCTGGAAAACTCTTTTAAGGTGCAGAGCCCTATAGCAGTCCTGGAGTTTCTGCAGTGAGGGGCTGATAAGGGGTTAGCCATCAGTACCCTTAAGAGCCAGGTTTCAGCACTTAGCGCATACCTTGAGAAATCCCTGGCCACCAACACCTGTCAAGACAGAGACCAGTGCAGGGTCCTTCCTTCCCTAAGTGGGACCTTTCCCTGGTCTTGCAGGTTCCGACTGAACCCCCGTTCAAACCTTTAGAGGAGTGTACTCTAAAGGACCTAACATATAAAGCTGTTTTTTTGGTGGCTGTAACCACAGCCAGGAGGGTCAGTGAAATAGAGGCCCTTTCAATTAGACCCCCCTTTTGTGTTGTATGTTCGGATAGAGTCATTTTTAAGACTGACCCGGCTTTTATACCAAAGGTGGCTTCAAAATACCATAGAAGCCAGGAAGTAATTTTGCCAACTTTTTGTCCTAATCCCTCAAGTGAAAGGGAATTTAGGTTTCACACTTTAGACGTCAGGAGATGTATCCTACGTTATTTCGTTATTTAGCGCTGACAAAGAGTTTTAGAAAGTCAGACTCTCTCTTTATTTCTTTTTGCGGAGCAAGAAAGGAACAGAAGGCGTCTAGACGCACCATTGCCAGGTGGCTCAGAATAGCTATTAGTCAGGCCTACAGGCTAGCGGGTAGAGAGGCCCCCATGGGAATTAAAGCACACTCTACCAGAGCTATGGCAGCTTCACAGGCGGAAAGAGCTGGAGCAATGCCAGAGCAGATTTGCAAAGCAGCTGTATGGTCCAGTTTCACCACATTTGTGAAACACTACAGAGTGGATCTGGTATCAGCAAGTGAGAAATCCTTTAGGCGAAAGGTATTGCAAGCTGTTGTCCCACCCTAAGTGGTAAGTGCTCGTCTATCCTCTCAATGTGACTGTCCTGAAAGACGGGAAGGGAAAATTAAAGTTACGCTTACCGGTAACGTCTTTTCCAGTAGTCTTTCAGGACAGCCCTAGTACCCACCCGAAGTTTTGGGGGGTCTTGAGGAAGACCTAAAAAAGGGCACAATAGTGATATGTGATAGTATGTTATTAACGTGTTCTTGTGTCTCCCCAGCTAACCGGAGGTGCTCTAGAAAAAACTGAGGCTGGCAGGGGGAGGTGGAAATTTATGGGGGCTGGCGCAGTGTTTCCCAGGAAGAGGAGGAGCCAAGGTCTCTCAATGTGGCTGTCCTGAAAGACAACTGGAAAAGACGTTACCGGTAAGCGTAACTTTAATTTGACCACTTCTTCACCGTCCCCGGCTGGCGAGAAGTCTGCTCTGGTACTGGCCTCAGCTTACTCACAATGGTCTCCGGTAGCAAGATGGATGGTCCCTTAGTGGCGACAGCGTTCCTTCTACCTTTGACCACGACTGGTTTACCGGCCAGCGGAACCGTTACTTCTGGTTGGACTACAAGCCCGCAATCCCAACCCTATGCTGTTTTCCTGCTTCTGGATAGGCCCTCAGACAGCCTATCAAACCAGATGTCCCCAGGATAGGCCTCAGGTTTCTGGCATAGCAGCCCGGGGCAATACGACACACGTCCACCCAGACAGCCGTCCAGGTGGCACAGAACCCCGATCACCTGACTCCACCCAAAAAAATAGGTTCTCCCAGCAGGCCAAGGGACCCAAGAAAATCCCTGCCCATTGGCTGAGATACCCCATTAATTCCTAATCTGTCCTTGCAATGCCCTTGTCTTATCTAATGTCACCAGATACCAGCGACAGAAGAGAGAAGTGCAGCAATTTCAGAATTTGGGTGAAATCAATTGACCCCCTAACAATTGGCCAAGGCAACTATCGCTTGGCAAATAAATTTAATAGCAACCCTGCCTAAACATCAGCGTGCTACATCTGTATTCCCCCTGACAATTCATGTGCTTTTTCTCAAGAAATACAGTGAATCCAGAAAGAATTCACAGCGCTTCACTTTTACACATTTTGTTATGTTACAGCCTTAATCCAAAATGGATTAAATTCATTATTTTCCTCGAAATTCTAGAAACAATACCCCATAATGACAATATGAAAGAAGTTTGTTTGAAATTTTTGCAAATTTATTAAAAATACAAAAATCACATGTACATAAGTATTCACAGCCTTTGCCATGACACTCAAAATTGAGTTCAGGTGCATACTCTTTCCACTGATCATCCTTGAGATGATTCTGCAACTTGCATGTCAGAGCACAGAACAAGAAAAGCGTCCAAAGAATTGTCTGTAGACCTCAGAGACCGAGGATTGTATCGAGGCACAGACCTGGGGAAGGGTACAGGAAAATTTCTGCAGCATTGAAGGTCCCAATGAGCACAGTGCCCTCTATCATCCATAAATGGAAGAAGTTTGGAACCACCAGGACTAGAACGGGCCTCCTGGCCAAACTGAGCGATCAGGGAGAAGGGCCTTAGTCAAGGAGGTGTCCAAGAACCTGGTGGTCACTCTGACAGAACTCCAGTGTTTCTCTGTGGAGAGAGGAGAACCTTCCAGAAGAACAACCATCTGTGCAGCACTCCACAAAGCAAGCCTGTATGGTAGAGTGGCCAGACGGAAGCCACAACTCCGTAAAATGCACGCAACAGCCTGCCTGGAGTTTGCCAAAAGGCACCTGAAAGACTTTCAGATCATGAGGAACAAAATTCTCTGGTCTGATGAAACAAAGATTGAACTCTTTGGCCTGAATGGCAATTGTCGTGTCTGGAGGAAACGAGGCACCGCTCATCACCTGGCCAATACCATCCCTATAGTGAAGCATTGTGGTGGCAGCAGTTTTTCAGCAGCAGGAACTGGGAGACTAGTCAGGATCGAGGGAAAGATGAATGCAGCAATGTATAGAGACATCCTTGATGAAAACCTGCTCAAGAGTGCTCTGGACCCCAGACTGGGGCGAAGGTTCATCTTCCAACAGGACAACGACCCTAAAAACACAGCCAAGATAACAAAGGAGTGGCTACGGGACAACTCTGTGAATGTCCTTTGGTGTCCCAGCCAGAGCCCATCTCTGAAGAGATCTCAAATGGCTGTGCACCGACGCTCCCCATGCAACCTGATGGAGCTTGAGTGAAACTTCCCAAAAATAGGTGTGCCAAGCTTGTAGCATCATACTCAGACTTGAGGCTGTAATTGGTGCCAAAGGTACTTCAACACAATATTGAGCAAACGTTGCGAATACTTATGAACATGGGATTTTTTTTGTTTTTTTATTTTTAATGAATTTGCAAAGATTTCAAGAAAACTTTTCACGTCATTATGGGTATTGTTTGTGGAAATTTGCAGTAAATAATTAATTTAATCCATTTTGGAATAAAGCTGTGACATAACAAAATGTGGAAAAGGTGAAGTGCTGTCAATACTTTCTGGATGCACTGAATGGAGTTATCTTTGTTCAGGCATCATCCAGTGCCATCATTTACTTCCGGGACTGAGATGCCAGGTCCGAGATCTCAGATTTTTCTCTGCTGCAGCCTCTCACTTTTTGACTTGCTACAAACTTACAATTTACAGTCTGAACCCTCAGGGAAAGGAGACTGATGAAAATGGTTCCTTCTGCCTGCAGTAGACTGATTACATCATCTCAGCCTAGATAAAGTCACCAACTGGAGCTCAGGGAGGGTTTTTAATGATAAAAGGTGGAGCTTTTCTGAATAATGATAGTGTTGTATATTGTGACATGTCAGAAATATATACATACAGGCTTTTAGATCGGTTTAGCAGTTAGGGTAAATGTTTATCTTTGCTATTGTTTCTCCCTGTTATCTGCACTGGGACTGACGGGAAGGGTTTGATGTACACTAATAAAAGCTGCAGATAGGAATATATATATTTTTTCAAAAATAGTATTTATTGAAACCCTCAATGGGTGAAAACAGGTCATTACATCCATTACGTGAAGTCAGGTACAACATCAGACAATTAATTGACAGAAATACATCAAAATATTATAGTAAAGTTATTCTAAACAAAACCTCTATGGATAATGGTGAGAAGGATTAATCCAACCATTTTCATTGTCAGCTATCTGTCAGAATGAAGAAAAATAGACAATGGGAAATGTCTGAGTTCGTCCCTACCATTTTCTCATGTTTTATAATCAGAGAAAAAAGGAGACAAAGAAAGAGAAACGTAGAAAACGAAAGAGCAAGTAGAAGAGGTGAGAGGAGAAGAAAAGGAGAAAAAGGAAGAGAAGGGGGTTAGGGTGGCGTTGGCTCAGGGCAACCAAGATGTAGGCCACGGAACTCAGTCATGACATTATGTTCCAAAAAGGGCTGTACTCTCTGCAGAAAGGACAAACTGATTCCAAAGCCCCCAAGTTTTAGAATATTTTTCTTGTTGGTGTTGCGCAGTGAGTACTAAATCCTCAATTCTATTAATGTCTTCCATCTTATGAAGCAATAGTTGGCAGTAGTTGTTTCTTCCAATGGAGTGGGATACAGGACTTTGCAGCATTCAAAAGGTGTCGTACGATGGATTTTTTATAGAGCTTGACTGAGATGTTAGAGACGTGCAACAGGAAAAGGGTCGGATCTCCAGGAATCTTGTATTCCATGCATTTTTGGGTAATGTCTCTGACTGTTGCCCAAAAGTGGGTTAATTTAGGGCATGACCAAAATACATGGAGCAATGTTCCTCTTTCCCTCTGGCATTTCCAGCAGTGGTCCGTAGTGGCAGGGTAATATTTATGTAAGAGGTGAGGGGTTAGATACCACCTTGTTAAGAATTTATAGTTGGTCTCCTGAATTTTTGTACAGAACAAAGATTGAGAATCTGAGGATATGTTGTAGCTGGGCCAGTAAAAATTTACGTGGCAGTTCTGTTTCCCATTTGTCTAAGAACGGTAAGTGTGGTCGGACAGTTTAATAGGGAGTACGTTTTGGATAGAACTTGTGTAAGGGTGCCTTCTTCAGAGCAATATTCCTCAAAGGTCGTCAGTGGACGGCCAAAACCCTGTGGATTAGGTAAGGTATTGAGGTATAAGTGTCGCAATTGAAGTGCTGTCCAAAAGGACATTTGAAAGGGGCCCGCATTGTTCCCTAACACTTCTATTGAAGGCCACTGTCCTCCCCGTTAAAAAATGGGATGCCTGAACTCTACCCAATTGTTGCATGGTGTGGAGCATATGGGGTTCAAGAGCAGGAGAGAACCGTGGGTTTCCCATAATAGGAAGTAACAAAGAATCTGGGGAGGAGAGAGAGTTCTGTCTGCTAACCCGTGAGCTTATACTGAGTGTCGTACCCAATAAAGGGTGTGATTTTAATGACGGTGGTAAGTGGTCGTAATACCCCATAAAGCTCCCTTAAGTGGAATGTTAGTTTGGGTCTGCTCTATTTGTACCCATAACTTAGAGCAGCAGTGATGACACCAATCAATAACTCTACCAAGGTGAATTGCCTGATAGTATTTCAGTATATCAGGGAGGGCAAGGCCAACATATTGTTTGGGCAACGATAACAATAGGCGAGGGATGCGTGTTTTTTTTATTTGCCCATACAAACTTAATGAAAGAGAATGGACCTTTTTAAAATAAGCAAGAGGTAGTTTAACTGGTAAGGCTTGAAATAAGTAGAGAAAATTTGGTAAGATACACATTTTTAATAGATTACATCTGCCAAACCAAGAATGTAGACCCTTATGGCAGGAATCTATCAGTATACGGGTCCTAGTCAACAGGGGTGGGAAGTTGAGTGCAAATGTGTGTGCAATATTTGCAGGAATAAAAGTACCCAGATACTTTAGAGCTGTTTCCGTCCATTTAAAGCTAAAGCTCGACTTCAGCGCTGATAGTCAGGCAGGAGGTATCCCAATTCCCATTGCTTCCGAATTATTATTTTTAGTTTGGAGAGAGATCCATAAAGTTCAACTTTTCTGAGAAGATTTGGGAGTGATATGGTAGGGTTCGTCAGAGAAAAGAATAAATCGTCCGCATATGCTGAGATTTTGTAATGGGTATCTCCAATAGTTAAGCCCTGAATATCCGGGTTCAAGCAGAATTTGCAAAGAAACGGTTCAAGTGACAGAGCAAATAACGGGGGGTGGGGGGGTGGGGGGGTAGTGGACACCCCTGTCTGGTCCCATTTGTAATGGAGAAAGGGTCGGATAAGACTCCGTTGGTATTAACCTGTGCTGTAGGGTTGGAATACATTTTGGTAATCCAATTGATGATAGTGTCCCCTAGGCCGAGATGATGAAGCAGGTTGAGAACTTTAGTCGTGTTATCCCCCGCTTCCCTGGTGGGGACAAATCCCACTTGGTCTAAGTGGACCAAGTCCTGTAAGTGTAGCGCCAAACGCATCGTGAGGATCTTAGTGAACAATTTAAGTTCAATGTTCAGGAGAGAAATGGGCCTATAACTGCCACATGAGGTCGGGTCCTTTACTTCCTTATGAATGACAGAGATATGTGCCCTCAAAGTGTCTCTAGGGAGGACCGTGTCTGTTCAAAGGTCATTTAACAGGTCTCCCATGTGATCAGGAACAGGGTACAATAATATTGAAGAGTGAAGCCATCTGGGCCTGGGGCTTTTCCCGGTTAAGTCAAGCTAATGGCTTGTTCTAGTTCCTCCGAATGTATTGGTGCATCAAGCTCTTTGCGGAGCTTGGGGAAAGTGTAGGGATCTGAGATAATTTAACGTATTTGTCTATCAGACTTTGGGAACCTGGTGGAGTAGGTAAGTTGTAAAGGGAAGCATAAAAGTCTCTAAAAACGTGTGAAATCTGCGTAGGAAAGGTAGTTTTTTGAACATTTATAATATGGGATATATAAGTTTAAAGTTTATGGTAATTGACCTGGCTAAGGTTTTCCTGCATTTGTCCCCGTATTCATAGCTTAGTTTGCCTGCTGTCTGTAATGCCGCCTTGGCTTTATAACGTAGTAAGTCATTAACCTGATCTCGGAGAGAGTTAAGTTCGTTGTCTAGGGTCTGAGAGGGGACATGTTTATGTTGGAATTCTAGTACATGAAGTTTGGTGAGGAGCATATTTAAAGTGATTGTAAAGGATTGTTTTTTATTTTTTAATAATAACAAACATATCATACTTACCTCCACTGTGCTGCTCGTTTTGCACAGAGTGGTTACTAACATCCTCCTCTGGGGTCCTGTCTGTCACCCACTATCCCTCAATATTAAAATTGGCAAACACCAATTTGCAAAAAACACTAATACCCCGATATTGGTCGGGTGAACGTGTGTTGGCCTATGTGGGGGAGTGGTCACATCAGGCTTCGGGAGAGGGGGGAGAGACACAGGCATTGCCAACCCTCAGCCCCATCAAAAAAAAAAAACAGAACTCCCTTTAAGCGATCAGTACATAAACCAGCAGCCTAGGCAATGTGAAAATTTAGAAAGGTATGTCAGTGAGCAGAGCTTCAATGGTGAAACAGGGGACGTATCAACGTAATAGCCAATATATAAATGCTTTATAGGAAGAATATGTACAGGAGAGAAATAATACAGTACTATCTGTGACCCCTTTCACAGTCCCAGCATGGAACATACAAAAGCAAAAACATATTTGGGGGCACACCCTAAAATGCGTTTAAATTCAAGATGGTGCTGCTACAAGACCAACAAACAATACAAAACAGATTACAGCGCACACATTCAAGAATGACTTTTCCTGCAAGGCTAGTTAAAAACACCTGAACATATTCAAAAAAATACGGAGGTTTGGTCGCACTATATGGTCATATAGTGCTAAGCCCACTTACTGCGACAAAGTACCCCGAATTAGTGGGTCCTACCCTAGTAATAGAATGGAAGATCCTGCGTCTCAACCATGGGAGCTAAACTCCTCTATGTGGGAGAACTGAAGGGGATTCCTCCTATGCACTGGTAGCCCCTAAATAAGAGGTAATGAAGAGGGGGAGGGGTGCTCCAGCCCAAAAAAACCTGGTCAGGGTTTATTACAATATACAAAAACATATTTGGGGGGCACACCCTAAAATGCATTTAAATTCAAGATGGTGCTGCTATAAGACCAACAAACAGTAAGGCTTCCTGCAAGGCTAGTTAAAAACACTTGCAGGAAATACTTTGTCGCAGTAAGTGGGCTTAGCACTATATGACCATAAAGTGTGACCAAACCCCCATATTTTTTTTGAATATGTTCAGGTGTTTTTAACTAGCCTTGCAGGAAATGTCATTCTTGAATGTGAGCGCTGTAATCTGTTTTGTACTGTTTGTTGGTCTTATAGCAGCACCATCTTGAATTTAAACGCATTTTAGGGTTTGCCCCCTCAAATATGTTTTTGTATATTGTAATAGAGCCTGACCAGGTTTTTTTGGGCTGGAGCACCCCTCCCCCTCTTCATTACCTCTTATTTAGTGGCCACCAGTGCATAGGAGGAATCCCCTTCAGTTCTCCCACATAGAGGAGTTTAGCTCCAATGGTTGAGACGCAGGATCTTCCATTCTATTACTAGGGTAGGACCCACTAATTCGGGGGAACTTTGTCGCAGTAAGTGGGCTTAGCACTATATGACCATATAGTGTGACCAAACCCCCATATTTTTTTGAATATGTTCAGGTGTTTTTAACTAGCCTTCTAGCATGGAACATCACTATGGGAAGCAGGACAGGGATTCGGGGCACCCGAACACGAGTCAAGGCAGGTCAGCCCGCCTCCCTCGGCGGGAACTACACAAGGGGCAGGGTCGTCCTCCATATCAGCCTAAAAGATGTATTCCCCTCACTCCCCAAACAACCGGAGGGTGGAGAGAGAGAAACCACCAGGGCCTATCCCCCCCCAGCTATATGTGCAAGAAGGGATGATTAGGAGCACTACAATCTGGCTATTAACAATAACCTCTGCTGTAAAACATGGTGAAAAACAACAACAAAAAATAAAAACAACCAATGATGGAGTAAGAGTGCTAATAGTCATTATATCCTATAGTATAGTTGCATTGAGGTAGAGCGATTGGATCAGTCAAAAACATTGAGGCACTAGAGACCTCTGCTTGGCTTGGTGAGATAGGAAAGGAGCAGCATGCTAACAGCCTCTGTATAATGACTCCAGACAGTCCTGGTAAATGAGTTCCTCACTGGGAAGCAGAAAGGGGTGAAATATACCTTCACATTTGGGAAGCAGAAGCTAACCCACATAAATCATTGTTGAGAAAGCGTCACATCGGTTCTTGAGTACAGGCACTTACTCATTACCAGTAACTTCTGGAAGCAGGGCTCCACAGTACTGCAAAGAGAATGTGGAGCTCCGTGTACTGTGATGGCAGTTAGTGTAGGCAGTAAAGGAAGGGTGCAAAGAAAGCGGCAACTGCCACTTTAGGACTTGCGCAAGCCCTCCAGGAAGTGTATTCTCAAACTCGGCCTGGTACGCTGTGGCCGAGGATTTCTCCAAGGTGCCGCCGAGCCCAAACGGCACATCGGTTATGGGAGAAACAGAAGCCAATTTGGAACTGGGATGGGATCTGTTTGCATAAACAGAAAAAAAGTCGAGAGGTCCCCGGGCGTGCGAAAGGGTGAATGAACGTTGATCCTTCCTGACATGTACAGAGAGGGGGTATCCCCATCTGTATGTAGCACTAAGCCCGCGGGCCAACTCAAAGACCGGGCGGGGACGTCTATGTAGGGTAGCTTTTGAGTGATCAGGTAGGATCTTCACAACCGCTCCATCAAAATCGATATCTCCGGCTTCCCACGCTTTGCAGGCGATGGTTTCCTTGTGCATCTAGTGATGAATTCTGCAGATTACATCCCGCGGTCAGAAAGGATTGGTGGATTTGGGGCCCAGGTCCCTGTAAATCCAGTCAAGTTCCAGTTTCGGGGGAGGGTGTCATCAGAGATTCTGCGAAAGATGGCCACTGCAGTCACTGCTAAGTTCTCGGGTCCCGGCACTTCAGGTAGGCCCCGGAGGCGGAGGCTATAGCGCAGGCTCCTATCCTCCATGTGAAGCTGCAGGGTCACTTCAGCACTAACGTGGGTGTCCTGGAAGGATTCCAAGGTGAACAATCGTTGCTGACGACTCCAATGATGATTCTCCAAACGTGAGCTGAGAGGAGAGGGTTGCACATCCCTTTTGACCTCCAAAAAGTCTCTACGGTGCTGTTCTTCCAATCGACTGATAAGGGACTTGATATCCATCTTAGTCGGGAGGGCCTGGAGGAGCACCCGCAGCTCTGCATCCACACGTAAGGTAGGACGATGGGAGGAGGGACACTAGCCCGAATGTAGAGCTGCTGGAGTGTCGGAAAATGAGTCCGATCCTATAGAGGTAAGGCAGGATGATCAAGAGAGTTCTGGGCCTTCTGCTATGGGCCACATGGCTCCGCCATCTTGAGAATGGGGGGGGGAAGAGTGTGGAAAAAAACGAGCCATTTCCCCTCCGGTTTTAACCGCTTTGGCTGCTTCCCTTCACCTTCTTCTTAGTCAAAGGCATGCCGCAGAAAACGTAATGAAGCAGGCCGGGGTATTCGAGAGAGGGCCGGGGGCTCAACAGATGCACATCCTCAGTCAGCCATGTCCAGGCCACGCCCTTGATAGAAATATTTTAAAGCTCCCTGTAAACAGCTGCTGACAGGGACTAATCGGAATGTGCTGATGCTCCCTGTAAAAGGCTGCAGAAGGTTCCCATTGTGCAAATATGGGAAATTATGATATACAACAATTTTTGTAGGGTCTGTAATGTAAATGTGACCTTTTTGATAAAAAGCGGTCACGCCACTGCACAAACGGTGCCCCCTATCCGTGCTTCTGGTGCTCTTGGCAGGGTGAGAGTCAATTATTCCTATTAGGAAGTACAAAGCGACATTATTGAACTAAACACTATTTTCAGTTGGGGTGACTAAGAGCTTTTCAAAATGCAAATGACAACTGAGTCAATTCATCAATTAAAACTGGGTTAAAGTAAAATTATAGGCTGCAGCCGAAGGCCTGTCAGGGAGGAAATAGCTGGTAGAGTGGACGTGTGATTCAGCGTGTGACTCACAATACTGTGTGGTTTGGATGAGATACGAAGAAGGTTTCTGATGAGAAATTTTGGATGATTTACATAAAAAATAGTGGAGCCTATTGGAGCTCCATTAGAAATGCATTTTGAAATAGATGTAAACTCAATCTCTAAAATCTCCTGGAAGCTTTAAAGTGGTTGTAAACCCTTATATATACCCAGTGAAGTGTCTGACCTCAGCTGATACACAGAGATGAAAGCAATCCCCCTACATACGTTGTACCTGTTTATCTGCAGTCTTCTCTCCTCTACATCCATTCAAAATCCTGAATTTATAAAGCTTGTCTGAGCTGTCAAAAAAGGGGGCGGAGAGCTGAAGTTACACTCTGCAGAGCTCAGTAAGGAGAGCTCTGAGAGCTGATTGGAGAGAAACCCCCCTTCACACAGCACACAGGAACAGAGCTCAGGTTGTCAATCAGCCGGAGATCCCTTCTCTGTCACCTTTTTTTTTCCTCTTGGTGTCATGGTGTCAAGAAAATTTGTCAGAAGTGACTCATGCATATATAAGGAGGTACGAGGCAGCAGAAAGAAATGACACATAAGCCTAGAACACATTTGGCCCATGTGTACTGCAGTCGGTCTGACAGAAGCAAGGGGGCATGACAGAAAAAGGTCTTCCAATCTGCTCCCGATCAGAACTCTAAGCCAATGGCTGAGAGCACTAACCGGAGTGTTCCGGCAGGGGGGTCATCCCCCTGCCAGAACACAATAGAGCAGCAGGGGAGATTGCTGTACTAAAATTGGATAGTTAGTACAGCAGCGTCTTCTGAGCTGTTTTTGTTCGACTCTGCTGGGTTGAATGAAAACTAGTGCTCGTAAATTGGTTGTAAACCGCCACTGAAATAAAAATTAAGTGGGCCCCCTGCAGGGTCAAGTCACAATGTGCTAGTATGCACCGCATACTAGTACATTATGACAGATTTACCTGAAAAGCTGATCCCTCCCATGCAGCTCTGTCACAGACCCCCGGCACTGCCATCTTCACCCGGTCTTCCTTCTGGGTTTGCAGACTCCAGCTGTATGAAGTGCCGGAGCACTGGTTATGCCGTCCCTTCAGAGCACATGCGCTGGTGACATCACCGGAAGCATCACTTGTGAATATCTCCTATACAGTGCAAGTTTAGGAGATATTCACTGTACCTACAGGTAAGCCTTATTATAGGCTTACTTGTAGGTACAAGTTCAAAAGTGGAATTTAACTTCACTTTAACTGAGACAAGTACACACTATAGAAGGATATAAATTTGTTCATATTTCATATCTGAGGTTTACAACCACTAAAAGAGGAACGTCCCTCTTAGCTTTGACCCCACCATCTTTGTTAGTATGATGCATGCGCAAATGTGCCGAAGGGCTCTCCCTGGCCTTCGGGTCCCGACAGGGCCCTGCGGCACATCTGCACATGCTCATAAACGTTGAGTCTTGGACTTCCAACAGTGTTGGTCTTCTTACATGAGTGGAAACCCCCTGTAAGTGCTCAGATGTTCTGCAGGGCTCTGCTGGGACCAGAAGCCTGCTTCAAATTGGTATAAAGAATCCAGGGATGAATGTTACTTTCACCCAGGTGAGAACAATATTGCTGCATTGTAACCAACCGCTAGCCCTTCCTAAACCAAGCGCTTACGGAGAAAGTGAAAAAACAAAATAAATAAATAAAACAATGCGGGGTAGGAGTTACAAGTTACAATACACCTTCCTCTCACTATTTAAATAATTGCCAATTTAAGGTAAAAGCTGCTACCATTCACCTATCAACTGACAGGTATACAATACAAAAAACACACATCCAAAAGGCAGCGCTAAAAACAGAAAGCGATAATGAAAATGATATATAACATGACAAGAAATGCAGCGCAGTCAGCAGTGGTGTTTAGAACAAACAGGTGATAAGTCCCATAATCAAGAAGTAAATTAATTGTATCCTGTGAAGGATATCATTCAGTCCATTATCCACGGCGATCTACCACCAACACCTCCACTCGTGAGAAAATACGGGGGGGGGGGGGGGGGGATGAGCCACCCCTATTGTAAATGCTCTTACCAGACTATACTGGAATATACGGGCAGCCCAGTGGTCTAGTGGGTAGCACTCTCTCCTAGCAGTAAAAAGGGTCGCTGGTTCAAATCCCAACCACAACACTACCTGCCTGGAGTTTGCATGTTCTCCCTGTGCCTGCGTGGGTTTCCTCCGGGTACTCCGGTTTCCTCCCACACTCCAAAGACATGCTGGTAGGTTAATTAGATCCTGTCTAAATTGTCCCTAGTATGTATGAATGTGAGTTAGGGACCTTAGATTGTAAGCTCCTTGAGGGTAGGGACTGATGTGAATGTACAATGAATATGTAAAGCGCTGCGTAAATTGACGGCGCTGACTCGGTTAAATTGATGATAGGCAACTCCTATCCTCATATTGATTAGTGGTTCCAAATTAATAATATCTACTGCAGTAGGGAACAGACACAAAAGATACGCTCAGCATCTTTCCAAATTACTGTTCTGCTTTATTATGACGCAATTGAAGGTTTTTATGCACATGATTACGTAGGTATCACATTAATATTACAATTGTAGGTTTATGGTAACAAGGGGCGTTACATAGGCAGGCTTATTCTAATCAGGACTCGAAAGAATGTAAACATTTACTGAAAACATTATTAGTGCTGTGTGCACAGTGAGGGCAGAGTGCAATACATACAAAATACAATACAATTATATACAGAACTTACAAATTTCCATTACAGTCTCCCCTCTTTTGATCAATATTTTGATCACTAACCATACCTGCTATCACCTTTAACCTGGAACCTCCACACGCTTAGGTGGAGGTAGTCCTGGCCAAAGAGGCAAAAAAACTCCATTGTGGAGAAAATAATAGCTGAGCAACTTTTTCATTACAAAATGACTTTTCATCGTGAAGAACAAATGATTGATAAGACATATTTACAGAGTACTGGCTGTACACTCCTGTGGCCAGAATGGCCTTCTAGCTGAATTGTGGACATGCTGACTTATCAGCACATGTAAACACAGACAATTCTACATAAAATGGAAGACGTACAAAAGACAAATATGACTTCAACATGGCTAAACTATTTTTCAAATATATATATCCCTTACAATTAAAGTAATTGAATCAAAAAGTACCCTAGACTGTGATCACAAGAGGGAAACAAATCAAACACAGAGATTTCTTTAATTAAGTCATTTTTGCAGTGTCTGGTGTGGATCCAGGTGACTTTTCCTTCAAGTTTTGCAAAAACTGTACATGAAATAGATGCTGTATTGAGTCTCCAAACATTTCCTTATATATAAATGTCTCTTAACAATCCAAAAGTCACCTGGCTTTAGTTTTAGATCCTTCCAAACTTTTAGGATCTGGAATTAGGGAGAAAACACATAAATGAGTTTGTAAAAAACCTTAAAAGATCATCAGCATTCTCCGTGAGATCCGAATGGAGGACTTCAGCTGCTGAGACAAAATATAAGCAAGTGAGTAACACACTCCCAAACCAAATCCCATAGGGAGAGAGTCCAACATCCCCCTTAGGGGCTTGATAAAATTTAAGAAAACATTCAGGCAAAAGTTTTCTAGTTTCTTACTTTACTTTGTCCGCTATATTGTAGACAGTAGGGGGTGTAAAAATAAAACCTCAAAACTTCTAGTAAGGACTCTCCTATAAAAAATGATTTCCTCTGTTACTCTCTGTACTTTCTGGCACTCTGTACTTACAAACTACTTCTGATAACACTTTTTACTGTGGCCTTTGCAGTAGCATTTGCCACTGGACATCCAAAAAACATGTCCATACAGACAAAATGCATACTCGTAAGATCCTAACTTGGGCATCTGGATATATCTTTTTTGTAATCTCTGGAAGGGATGTTGAGCTTTTGGTAACACCTTTGGTAACAGGTAAAACAAGAAGTGGTATGTTATAAAAACAACTGTGGTGAACCCTGGCTCTATCCCACGCTCATTTACTAAGGCAGCCATAACTGCTTGTGACTGATGACACGGTCCATGTGTCAAGCTGGAGGGAAAAGAGTGGCTGGCAGACATAAATGATCACCTTTTCCAAAGTCCTGTTTCATAAGAAGTTACCCCCTGTGGACCACTTGTTCTTCTCGTTCTGGGGTCCTTAAAGTTGAATTATTAATCCCAGCTATACTGGGCCAGAACTAGGGTGGAATCTGTGAGTTGCACAGACCCATCAAGTGTCCGGGGCTGTAAATGCAGCATCCTTAGAGTCACCTGGTCTGCTTCCATGTGTGAAAGTTAATATGGCTACCTCAGCAAGAACCTGGAAGGCTGAAAACAGCCAATCAAATTAACTTGGCGTGCTTTATTGGTTTACCTGCCGAAGTAAAAACAAACTTCTGGCCCTTCAAATGGAACCAAAAGCTCTCTATATCTCGACTATCTATATAAATATACACTCTTTTTATAGCTCACAGGCTTTGCTAAAACATGGAGCTCTGCTTCTTGAGCTGGGCAAAAAGGATCCAATGACTTTGAATACAGAGTATCCTTCTGGGTGATAAACTGCATACTCAAATCTACAAAAAATTAAATATCTGGGTCTTCAGGGAGTGTGTCCTGCACTGGGCTCACAGCAGCTGATTCCTGCACCATCAATTTAACACATGTGTCTTTTCCTTTCTTTTGAATAAATGTACGCATTTTTCATTGTTAGATTTGTACATAAACAAACTCATATTTTAAACCTTTCATTAAACAAACATTTAGTTAGCTGTAAATTTGCTGCACAGAATGTCGGACCATTGACCAAAACAATATCTAACTTTGTCTAATAGCACCTTTGCATAAAAGCTACAGCTCTGATATATCGGGGTGAACCCTTCATTACTGGGTCCAGCTTGCATAAATATATTACAATGTCTTGTTTTCTATCACACTATTTGTGTAAGAACTCCAGTTTCATGTTTCAAAAGACAACTTTTTCCTGGCAATATTATAATAAATGATAACAATACCCTGCAGTCATGCAGAGATGTCCATAAATCCAAAACTATTCTTCTGCTTATACCACTGTATTTACAAGAAAAAGGGGCACATCATTTCACAATCCACACATTCTGCTTTGGATTTCAAAAATAAAAATAAATAAAAACAAAAGGACCAAGAATCTGTATGATGGACCAGAAAGCATCAAAAACTATAAAACAACTGGCTGCAGGTGGCATCTATCCTAACAGGGTGTGTGGACTTGATGTGACGGGTCTGTTATATTTAAATTTTATTTATTATTACTCTTACATCATGGACCGCACATCAAGTTATTATCAAAAACCTTAAAATTTCATTTTTGTAGAAGAACTTCTTATGTATCCCATCCATCTTGGCTTTGTTAAATATTATGGCAGCTTTATTCAAAATAACAACCTCATCTTAATCGTTTTTTCTCTCAATAAGGGCTTATTGTATAAATGTAAAATTACAAAATTGTTATCTTAATCTAAACTAATCCCATTTTTACAAATTTCCCCAATAACCTGGATTTCATTTCCAACCAAAGGTTGTCTAAACCAGTTTCATTATATCTATATAATTGTTAAACTCATATTAGAAATTAATACTCATTATTACTTAATTTTACTTAATTTCCCTTTTTTAAATGCACTGTTTCCACTATCAAAGGATATTCAATTTGTGTAATACACGGTTAAATGTAACCTTCATTTTACCATGTTTGGAAAACAGATTCAAAATAATTGTGATCACATTGTTTACCATTAGATTCGTTAACCTGGCACATTTTGTTATAAATGTTTTGTCTAAAAAACAGAAATTGGCATTGTGTCCTTCCAGCTTATCACTGACCACATTCTTTCAGGAAAGCACAAAGGAGGGGGTCACATCTGCGTACATGACACACACAAGCAATAGAACTAAAGGTCCCAGCATTCGCACACACATACACCAATATCTCTCTAAAATTGCTTACATTTTTCCCATTTGTACACAACACATGCATATCATTCTCTCAATTTCTTTTAACTCTCATTAATATTTTCCTGTCTAAATTCTACTTTCTTTATTTTGTTTAAATAACTTTTATATCTAGCTTCTATGATTCTATGATCAGATGGGGAGCCACAGTGCTCATCCCATCTTCCCTCTCTGACAACATATAAAGTATTCTGTTTTACCTCTCATTTCTCTGTTTCTGACTTTTACTAGTTGTAGTGCCTGATCCCAAATTCATCCCACAACTTAACATGAAAATGTCTCTTTCTGTCTAGTGTTAATGTCACCCTTGATCCATCCTGCTCACATAGATAGCTGTTTCTCTAGCTGTTTACTCTGCATGATTCTTAGTCCCTGTGGACCTTGGTAACCCAGTTACCCATTGTGGATCCCTGTCCACTCTAACCATTAATCTAGGGGCTCAGTATAGGCGGAACCACACCTTCGGTTCATATATAGCGCTCCTCTTGCGCTGGGCATTTTTGAGGGTCTCTTACCCTTCATTCCCTTACTTAATTCAATGCCCATAATGACTGGCCAGTCTTCTCTCTTCTCTACTTGTGCCTATACCCTCTTGCCTCTAAACTACTTTATCTAGCAGATGTACTACATATACCTGTGAACAGCACTATTCTTCCCTTTCTTATCTATAACACTCCGATGGACAATAGACAGGGACAACATAACATATAACCACCAATCAATACAGTTCGATTAAGGGGAGTAAAATAGGTACCCTTTGTCCCGAAAATGCCTTACCGATCAAGGAAGTCTGATAACTCAAATGTAAGCAAAAGGCTTACCTCAGCCGGCTGATTATCAGAAATTCCCGGATCGTCTCAAGCTCCTCGTTTCGGATACTCAGGGTCACCTGGAATCCCCTCCTAAGGCAAAGCTCGCCATGCATGACTCGGTTAAATTGATGATAGGCAACTCCTATCCTCATATTGATTAGTGGTTCCAAATTAATAATATCTACTGCAGTAGGGAACAGACACAAAAGATACGCTCAGCATCTTTCCAAATTACTGTTCTGCTTTATTATGACGCAATTGAAGGTTTTTATGCACATGATTACGTAGGTATCACATTAATATTACAATTGTAGGTTTATGGTAACAAGGGGCGTTACATAGGCAGGCTTATTCTAATCAGGACTCGAAAGAATGTAAACATTTACTGAAAACATTATTAGTGCTGTGTGCACAGTGAGGGCAGAGTGCAATACATACAAAATACAATACAATTATATACAGAACTTACAAATTTCCATTACAGCGCTATATAAGTACCTGAAATAAATAAATATAAGCCTCATACAGTGACCACTGGTGTCTCTTTATAGATGGAAGTCCTCACTGACACTCTCCTACACAGGGATTGGATTTCAAACCGATGCTCTCATATCAAGGCAAAAGAAATAAAATCCATAGCGTAACTTCATTTTAAAATGCTTTAATCCAAGAAATCAAGCCCCCTGTTTAAGAAATGCATTTACAAAGTAAATAAATCAAGTAGGCAATATAACATCCATACACGTCCGAATGGGAGCAGTGACCAGGCGGCGTCTCCTACCTCGCTCCTTACTCAACGCTTGTGAAAACCTGTTCCGATCGGCATGATGACGTCACTATTGGCAGTCGCTAGGCCCAACCCTGACGCGTTTTGTCATCAACTACATCATCAGAGGGTGTGGCCTAACGACGCGACGTGCCAAAATTATATACGATTCCTCTCCCGGCTAACAACCTATGTGAGCATTGTTAGTGGACGGCCGCCTAGGTAACTCCCATTCGGCTCACACCGTCCAGAAATCAATGAGCTGACATAACCAAATGGTGCATTCGACCCCAATATAACCATAGATGTGCCGACGAATGCCACACTATCCAATGCTTGCGCACTGATATATTTAAAAAAAATTGAAGAATGAAGATATTTACACATCCATTCACATAATCCAAATAGCTCAAAATGTGTATATATTAAAAAATTCCTATGTATGAAAAAAAAAAGTATATAAAAACATATATAATGATATAAAAAAAATGTATATGTATGAAAAAAAGAAAAACGAAGAAAAAAAACAACAACAAAAGGGGTGCATTTACATATGTGCCCATATGAACTTGGTAAAGAGGGTATTGATTTGGCAAAAGAAGGTCGAAGGAATGGGGATAGGGTCTGAAAGAGGTACAGGAACTTTGGCAAGATGCTCATTTTGATGATGTTACAGCAGCCAAACCAGGAATGCAATCTTTGATTCCATTTGTCTAAAAGGGATCAGACTTCACAGAGCAAGGGTGGAAAGTTCATCTTAAATGTATCCGCTTGGTCCAAAATAAAATACTAGGTGGCAGAATGCAGACGCCTACCCCCCTTGTTTGAGGAGGGAGGCTGTCTACATTGAATGGATACAGAATGATATGATGTTATAGGGACTCAGAATATAGATCAAACTGACATAATAATTTTGATGAGAAGTTGTCTTACTCTGCGGTGACGAGTTATATGGTTTTAATTATATATTAGTTAAAGAAAGAAAGCAGATACTATCCCCCCCCCCATTGTTTAGGGGGTAGAGGTACCTCTACACCGACCGATTGTCCATTGAAGGACTGGGAGCGGGGTAGGGGTACAAAGTAGTAAAAGGACACACTTACTAATCATAGAAAATACGAGATAAAGCTGAAATTGGTATAGATACGTAAAGATTTGTCTTCATAGATTGATTGTAACCCTATATATACCATAATATTGCAGGAAACATAAGCTGATTGATTGTATGTTTGGATAATAATATGTCCTCGGCAATGCAATTTGATGTATGTTTTTGTTTTTGTTGTAAGGAAGAGTTTTTTCTCTTCTTATGTTTTAAAAATCAATAAAAAGAATCTGATTTAAAAAAAAAAATGTATCCGCTAAATTTGGGGGATGTGGGTGCCCAAGTACTTCAAAGCCAAAGACGTCCATTTAAAGTTAAAGTTGAGCTGTAGGGTCTGACGCAAAGGGGAGGGCAGGGCGACTCCCATCGCCTCAGATTTGGAATAGTTAATTTTCATATTTGAAAATGCTCCCTACTGGTCAAATTCTTTCAGAAGATTCGGCAAAGAAATGTGTGGGTTGGTCAAGGAGAAGCGAAGATCGTCCACGTAAACGGAGACTTTATGGGAGAGATCGCCCACCTAAATGCATGAGACATCCGGGTTCAATCTAACTCTGTTCAGGATGGGCTCCAACGAGCGGACAAATAGCAGGGGTGTGAGAGGGCATAAGGAAGAAAAACCGCTCCTGTGCACAAGTGGATAACCAGACAAGTAGTGTATAGCCACAGGCCTTGCTGCCCTCAAGGATGGGGAACCCTAACAGTCAACGAGAGAAAAGAAAGAAAGGGCGCACCAGCCATGTGCATTATCCTTTGGATGTAAATTTATTAAAATCAATAGTAAAAAGAAACAGTTGTGGAAGATCTCACAGTGTAAAAAGTCTTTGACTAGCAGCATGCAGTCTAGGATGAGCGGAGCCCTCCAGAGGTCACAGATAAATTCACAGGGATCACTGCTAGCTGAAGCGTTTCGAGGGGACCATCCCCTCTTCCTCAGAGCTCAGCAGTGAATCCTCCTTTCTTTCTTTTCTCTCGTGTGAGAGGGCATCCCTGGCAGGTCCATTAAAGATGGGGAACGGCTCTGAGAACACCCCATTTGCCTTAACCGCAGCCCGTGGTGAGGAGTATACGCTAGATATCCAACAGAGCATCTACTGTATTTTTTTTTTATGTATGTGAAAACTTAAAATAAAAATATTCTATTTAAAAAAAGATTATTAAGACTCTGAGGAGTGTTTGCTTTTCTTTGCTGGAGTGCAGAATTTCAAAAACACCGCAACCTGGAGCCGGAAACATTTTTGGTTTGATTTTGCAGTCCATATAAATACACTATATGGTAAGAGTTTATGGACACTTGATCATCAGACCTGTATGAGCTTGTAAAAAAATTCCAACACCTCGGGCATTAAGATGGAGTTTCTCCCTGTAGCGGTGTGTTGCTACTAGTTACTAACATCCACCATATCACTCTGCTGCCCGACCTTCATATATCACTTCTGAGACAATGAACAGTCATTTGCTTTGTTTTGTTTTTGTTTATTGGGGGGATATAACTTGGTTGGGGAAAGGGTATATGGGATGCCCATAGATCAAGTTGCCTTGCCATCATATTTACAAATTAGAACTTTGATTGAGCCTTGAAGAAATGATGCACATATATAACATTCACAGTCTCTTCCCTGCATCACCATGCAGATTATTGCTCCTCCTCTGCGTAACTCCTGCAGACTATTGCTCCCAGGAATCCTTCCCTCCTGCACAAACTTATTCTGTAGCACATTATGTTTCCTGTCACATCCTCTTCTATATGCAAAAGATCCCACTCTGAATAGTCTCTAATGCTGACTCTGATTGCTGTTACTAGGCCAGAGGCCTGCAGTACCTCTCCCCGGAGGCCTAGCAGTGTACTAGCATGTGCTGAACGGTGGACTACTGTTCCCAGCTAGCCCAGCTTGCAAATCCTGCGCCCTCGGGCCTCATCGATTTGACACCATTCCCCACAGTCTCTCTTCTGCTCCAGGACTCCTCATCAATGACCGTGTAATGATGAGGACTTAATTCATGACCATGTAAGGATGAAGTTCCCTCACAGACTCCCTGGCGTGTCTCCACATCCAGCACTTCACTGTGGTACACTCACCAACCTTCTTCTGCCCCGAGTCCATGGTGAAGAACTTAACCAGACCGTACATTCCGACAGCTTCTCCTGCCCCCTGCTCCAGGAACTCCTCATCAATGACCGTGTAATGATGAGGATTTCACCTATGACCGTGTAAGGGTGAAGCTCCCTCACAGCTCTCCCGGGCCTCCTCCCGTGATCGGCGCAGCCCCCCCCAGATGGGGGTGCCCTCCTGCTGCTGTCTAGTACTCCATTCTCCACTTCTCCCGTCCGACAACTCCTCCCAGTGGCCTGTTACCTCAGCTTATATGGGAGGCCTGCCCCCTGCCAATTCCAGTTGGACAGGCAGCCTCACATGAGCTGCCTGTCACTCCAGTTCAAGGCCCTGCCCCTCTTCCAGAACATTCTCCCTGGAAGCAGGGGAGGTGCCTCAGAACTAAAGTACAGGTGGTCATACCCACTGTTACACTAACCACTCCCTGCCCCCAGAGCAACACAAACAGGCCTAGCTTGCAGCAAAGGCCTGCCTAAATTTACCTGTATTGACAGAACCTACGAAAAATCCTCACTCTAGCACCTACCTATTTTAGAGGGTGCTACATCTCCTTTGCAGCTACAACAGCCACCAGTCTTCTCTGGGCTTTTCTTGAGATGCTGGAATGTGTCTGTAGGATAGTTTATGAGATCAGGTGCGGATGTTGGACAAGAAGACCTGACTCATAACTGGTGTTCCAATTCAAAGGTGTTCAGTAGGGCACTCGAGTTCCTCCACATCAAACTGGTCAAACCAGGTGTGATGATTTGTTGGGTTTTTTTTAGCTCATTGGTAGTGCCAAAGTCTGTGTTAGGGCTTTTTCTGCCCACTTTTATTGAAAAGAAAGTTAAAGTCAGAATAGTTTCCCTCGCAGGGGTTCTCACCATTAATGTGGCAAAAAAACAGTACTCCACCTCGTGGCTCTTCTCTGCAGTATCTCTGCTTAGGTCCTCCAGAATGTCAAACACACAGTCCCAGTGCTCGTGCACTAAACACCGAACCTTCCTTAGCTCTGACTGTTACTCCTGCAGCTCCCTGCTGCTACATCCTCACAGGCTCAGCCTCTCACTGTCCCAGCGTGGACAGTACGGAGCAACATGCTCCACATAGCTCTCTTGCACAGACTGACCCCCTCAGGAGGGTGGGGCCACTCACCTCTGACACTCAGCCCACTATAACCCCTGCACACACCTGTCTCATCAGTGTGCCTGTTTCCTGCAAAACCTGTCCCAAACTGCCAAAATAAACAGTGGCACGGGCTTGCCTCTCTACATGTTTCTTTATGGAGCCAGCTTTGTGCACAGACATGGAACAAAAAAGAACCTTCATCAAACTATAACCACAAGCTTAGAAGCTGATAATTGTCTATAATGTCTTTGTATACTGCAGATTCCAAGTATGAATATTTTATACATAGTTACAGTACATTGGTCTAGCTTTGACCAATGTAATTTTGCATATACCATACCTGGCCAATACCCCTGGAACTTGGAAATTACTAAAGTAGAAACCTCTACTCCAGTGACCTCTACTTGCTTCTGGATCCTGCACCGATTGGCTGCCTTGCTGCAATTTGCACAGAGCAGGTCGGCCACTTGGCATAGGTGCCATTCAGAGAATGTTTTGCATTTTCTGAATTATTTGCAAAGTGTTCTCTGATTGGGTGACATGGAGAGGCAGGGCTGCGATATCATGCTCTCCACTTCATCCAATCAGAGAACACTTTGCATTCATTCTGACAAGCATTCTCTGAATGGCACCTGTGCTAAGTGGCTGACCTTCTGTGTTCAGAGTGCAGCTGAACAGCTGCTCGACATGCGATCCAGAAGCAAGTGGAGAACAATGGAGTAGCGGTGTCCACTTCAGTCATTCCAGGTTACAGAGGCATCGGCCATGTATGGTATATGCAGAGTTACACTGGTCCAAGCTGACGTAACTATGTATAAAATATCTATACCTGGAATTTTTCTTTAACTGTACCGTTCATTTGAAAAATGTCAACTCAATTATTTGGTGGGGGTCCGCATACTTTTGGTCAAATAGGGTAATATATTTGCCTCTAGTATAGGCGTCTCCAAACTTTCTAAATAAAGGCCCTTTAAGCTTTGGAGGGGCTGGTCTGTCAGTGTGAGTAAAATATTTCGGGGTGTCGATGGGGATAAACAATGTCCCATCACTGGTGTCAGTGGAAGTTAGTTATTTTTATTACACATTGTAATAAAATGAATCATACTTTTGATGCTTAGAAAATATGTAACAGTGAGGAAAATAAAAAAAATTACAAAATTGCCACATGATCTATAATAAAGTTGGTTTTTGTTAAAAAATACAAAAATACTTTTCTATATAATTATATATATATATATATATATATATATATATATATATATATATATATATATATATATATATATATATTATAGAAGACTATGGATGAAAAGATAAGTCCAATAATTATATTAGTAATTATTAATATTAAATAAAGTCTATGTTGCCAACACACAATAAAAATTTCATACTGGGTATCATACACATGGATTGTAATTTGGATGTTCGGCATTATGAAACCCTGTATGATTTGGGTCACTGATATACACATAAATGTGTAGTAAGCCGGTCTCTGTGTGGTTACTTCCACGCAAAGGATGTCATTAAGGGGTAAAAACCGGCGTCACTGGGTATAGGAGGATAGCGAGGGATGACAAGTCAGAGGTCTGTCATATAGCACCCACACATGTTTACATTACCAGGGCTATTTCTGGATCAGTGTAGAGATTTGAAGAGATTTGAACTTATGATAGACTGCACATAGGACATGGCTGACAGCTTAACAATACAGATGATCCTATTTTATACCCCTAAAGCTGAACTCTAGGCATGAAAACTTTCGTTCAAATATATTCCTCAATAGCCAAAAATATAAATCCAGTTTGAGTGAACCAAATGTGTTTGCAAACCTAGCTATTACCTTGTAAAAGCAGCACTGCCATCAACACGGTGCTGTACATAGCCTGTGCGGCGAGCAGAGCTATGGGAGGGACTCAGCAGGCTCCACCAACTACAGGGTTTCTGCAGAAAACTATAGGAGGGGGCAGAAACAAGACCAGTCACCCTGCACAAGGAGAGAGTGCAGTGACCGGACTTTTTTTTTTTCACAGATAGCTCCTGCACAGAGATAAATGCTCATCAAGGTGAAGTGACTGTTCGCTAAAGTGTCAGTCTGGCCAAAAAATAACATATGCAGTACATCTCAGCAATACATACACACTGACCTGCTGTAGGTTTTATTGCTTGTAAAATTCTGAAACACCCAAAAAATATCAGTTGGTCTGTTCAGTAATCCAGCAAGCTCTTATTTCCTGTTTGGGCTGACAACACAGTACAATGAAATTCAAATCAGAACTTGGACTAGAAAAGTCTATAACCCTCATTTTCTTCTTTTGGAGCCATTCTTTGTTGGATTTGCTAGTGTGCTTCAGCTCATTAGGTGTCTCTGTTGCTCCTCCAACCAGGGTGTAGGCACTTCAACACAGAAGGTGTTACTGGCCAGATCATCAGGTAAAAACTGAGCCTAAAAAGAAAACTAATGCTGGCCACCACATCTAATGATCCATAAACTGCAATACAGTATATTACATTCTTGTTTTGGGTTTAATACTGCTTTACCATAATCATTTATGATTCAGCTTCAACTTTCAGACAGATGGCCTTACATTCTCATCAAGCACACTTTAATATGATGTAGGGTATATACTGTAGTTAAATTGATGACTGCACACTGTCCAGGCCCTAAAGCAACTCCAAACCATTCCTACCACCATATTTGGTCACAACAGTAAAAACGTATAGTGCAAACCGAAGACATTTTTAGAGAAGACCTAATATCAACTGTGAAGCATGGTGGTAGGCATACCTCAGAAAGGTGGTAGTCCAATGATTTGTGTGTCCCCAAAGTGTGTAAGATCTCCGGCTTCCCGGTATTCTCCGATGGACTGCTGGTTGCAGCAGTTCTTCTCAGTGCCTCATGACAGTCACAGCATCTTCTTGCAGAAATCTGGCCTTCCCCCTCCTTTATATCAAAGGGTGGATAGGCAGGGTCCACAAAACCTGGGAACAGAGGTGCAAAAAATAATCCCCTTCCCCAGCCTGGGTCAGCCACTGCCTAATGCCTGGTACACACGATGAGATTATCAGATGAATGATCGTCCTTTTTTTATTTTTTTTTTGCATGCTAGTCTATATATCGAAAATGAAGAGGTTACTTAAGTTACGAAAATTCTTACGCCAGAATAAAAAACAATCGGAAATTATGTAATGTGTTGTATTGTATTTTCGGAGGTAAGCTGTACTGTTTAAACCCAAATCATAGGATCAGGTATCGTACAAGAAAAATTTTCACGCTTGTCCCATTGGATAATTTTGGATGAACTGTTGTGATTGGCTCTCTAAAGCTGTGTACTAACGATCAGATTATTATACGATCGCTTCGAAACCAGTATTTTTTCTATGATTTCCTGATTGTGTGTACGAGCCATAACTAACAAACTCTAGGCAACCTGCCTACATGCAGGGCAGAGAATGCCTTGGCCGCTTATAATTGACAGTGTATAGTGACAGCTTCCTGGTGGGATAAGATCAGGTGGATCCAGAGTAAGATCCATACACACCTGAGCAAATCACAACTTAACATAATGATACCACACGTGTCAGCAAAGGGAACACCGGACCACAGAGAAGTTTAAATAAAACATGCTCCACCTGCATACTCCCTAAGGAAATTCTAATCCTTGGCACCTAATCTGGAACACCTGATTCTAATTCCTTGGGATTTGCAGCCAGAGCTGCTCAAATCTTAATTAAAATATTATGTAATAGAAGTATTAACAACACTGGTGATTACACAGCTCAATAATATTACTGTAGTTACATTGTTGAATTAAGGACAAAAGTTATGGGAAATGAATTAAGGGCTCCACCTTGTGGATACATTCAACACAGCAAGTTAAAGAGACTTGCCACACCATTCCTTTCAACTACTGTATCCTGTGAGATTAAAGGTGTTAAATGCCTGGTACACATGATGTGATTATCTGAAGAATGATCGTCCGTTTTACTTATTTATTTGTTTTTTTTTGCATGCTAGTCTCATATCGAAACTGAAGAGTTTACTAAAGTCAGGAAAATTCTCGCACGACAGAATAAAAATATGGAAGTGATGTAATGCTTTGTAGTGCATATGTATCGTATTTTTGAATGACAACTGTACTGATTAAACAGAAATCGTATGATCTAGTATCGTGCGAGAAAAAATTTTGTGCCCCTCGAATAATATTGAATAAACTGATGTTATCAGCTCTCGAAAGCTCTATACTAACGATCAGATTAT
This sequence comes from Aquarana catesbeiana, assembly GCF_042186555.1. Taxonomy (NCBI): domain Eukaryota; kingdom Metazoa; phylum Chordata; class Amphibia; order Anura; family Ranidae; genus Aquarana; species Aquarana catesbeiana. The sequence continues at coordinate 60,814,876 of NC_133331.1, read as the reverse complement.
CGTATGATCGATTTGAAAGCGGTACTTTTCGCACGATTTTCTGATCATGTGCAAAGGCCATTAGGCATGTTAACCACTTGACCTCTGGAAGATTTTACCCCCTTCATGACCAGAGCATTTTCTGCTATTCGGCACTGCACTACTTAAACTAACAATTGCAAGGTCATGCAACACTGTACGCAAATTACAATTTCATCATTTTATTTTGACACAAACAGCGCTTTCTTTTGGTGGTATTTGATCACCACTGTGTTTTTGACTTTTTGTGATATAAATGAAAAAGGACAGACAATTATGAAAAACCAGAACAATATTTTTTACTTTCTGCTATTAAAAAAAAAAAAAAATCTAATATCTTCATGAATTTAGGCCACAATGTACTGCATTGGTAAATAAAAAATCCCAATAAGTGTATATTATTTGGTTTGTGTAAAAGTTCTAGCATCTGGTATAGATACTGGAATTTATATAAAAATATATATATATATATATATAGATTTTTTTTTATACTAGTAATGGTGGTGATCAGCGACTTATAGTGGGACTGTGAGAGTGTGGCAGACAATCTGACACTAGCTGATGTTGGCTGGGGGGGGGGGGGGTACACTGACACTAATGCAGTAATCACTGCTAATACTATACACTGTTGCTGTACTGATGACACTGACTGGGAAGGGGTTAACAACTAGGGGTGATCAAGGTGTTAATTGTGTGCCTAACAATGTTTACAGTGTGTGTTATGTGCTACTTTTACTAAGCAATCTTGCTTTGCAGGGAATTAAAAAAAACGATCAGCAGGTGCCACCGACCAATCATTGGCTGGGACACACTGATCAGCTTGTGCTGTAACAAATCACAGCACAGCCGGGACATCGGGCGTGTACATGTGCTCCCCCTACCCGGAAGCGCGGGTCACATATCAGATACGTGATTCAGCGCAAGCAGCTGCCCTGCAGCAGTATATCTGTAAGGGGCAGTCGGCAAGCGGTTATTTATCTGCAATGTTTTAGGCTGGTCAAGAGGTAGTGGTAGAGGGGCACTTGGCGTGAATTTTCACAGGTTATCAAAATGTAGACAAAGTCATTACTTGAGCCCAGTTGGCTTGTATTTGGCAGCTCACCACAAAGATCTCCCAGGAGAGGACATTCACCGAGTTGAGAAATCCAAGTGTAATAGGTCAAAGACAGTGCCAAATGAAAAATCCTTAGAAGTCCAAAAGTCTTTATTGTTCAAATAGTTACAACAAGAAGGGCAAAAAACATCCAATGCGTTTTAGGCTCCACACAATCCTTCTCCAATGGAGCAGGGTAAAATGGCAGATTGTTAATTGGACTCATAAGTACTCTTAAGCAGACTGATCTGCAGGCAGAGGACGTTTTTGATAACAGTCAGTGCTGGCTGTGACCTGCTAATGCTTGTAGTGCCGCTCTAAGCAAAGAGGGAGAGTGTATATAGTCCCGCTTGTACTCAGGAATGGGGTGCTGGCCTCAGCTACATACAGTTTACACCACACATCCAACAGCCTCACGTGTTAGTGAGGAACATAGTTAGTTTGGGCCAGGCTGGCCCAAACAAACTATGTAAAGTATATAAAAAGATGGAGTTCAGCTTTAAACAGCACTTCCAGGCTGGGTCACTCTCCAGCAGCCAAAGGACCCTGCTACTCTCTGCTCCAGCCCCTACATATCCCTCTTAGCACCCTGCTGGTCACTTTCTTGACCAGGGATTGGCTGAGGATGTATACAGGGCCAGCTCAGACTTTATCTTCTCCACCCACTATGTTCCAGAACTTTCTGAAAAGACAGGGGGAGACAGGCAAGCCTGCAGCTGCAGGGCCCATATTAGACAAAAAGCCAGCCATAAGCCCCACTGGTTACAGCAGAGCCCAATGACTAAATTTACCTCTCCCAGCACCTAACTAGGAGGGTGCTACACAGGTGCGAAGTAAAATCAAAAATGAAAAAGCACAGTTATGCTGCCGCGTACACACGAGCGGACTTTTCAGCATCAAAAGTCCGACGGACTTTCGAACGACCGGACTTGCCCACACACGTCCGTTCAAAAGTCCATTGGTTTGAACGTGATGATGTACAAAGGGACTAGAATAAGGAAGTTAATAGCCAGTAACCAATAGCTGCCCTAGAGTCCTTTTTTGTCCATCGGACTAGCATACAGACTAACTAATTTTTCGACCGGACTTGAGTCCTTTGGATAGATTTGAAACATGTTTAATGTCTAATCTGCTTTTTGACAGGTACCCGCTCCTACTCCTGGCTCAGTTTGCCCCCCCCCCCTTCTTCCTCTGCAGATTTCTGGGACACTTCACAGGTCCCAGAAGACTGAGACCCATCCACAAAGTCCTTAGTCAGGATGGCGGCTCCAGCACCCAATACCTCATTGAAGAATCGGCTCGGGCGAGACACTGCTGGATGACTGGACAGGTAAGTGCCCTAATATTCAAAGTCAGCAGCTACAGTATTTGTAGCCTCTGACTTTTACAGTTTTTTGAGGGGGGGGGGGGCTTAGAACGCGTGTCAGTTTTTATTGCTGTCTGTGCTCCTGTTATGGAGATTCACCCTCTCTATTTGTCCTGTTTACCATTATCATTGAAAGTGAAAGTAAAAGGAAATCTCAAATTTTGAGTTGTCCCCAGAAAAGTAATAGAAGGGAAATCTTCCAATGGGGACACTAGTTTTGGCGACCTGGGGGTTCCTTCCCGCTTCCCAGTCCCTTCATTTGCGGGGATTTCCTCTCACTTCCTGTTTGGCTATTGGACAGGAAGTGAAGGGAAATCTCTGCAATGGGACACAGATAGTGAAAATAAATCTGACAGGGTTTATAACCCTCCCTTGCTCTATCCAAAATGAAACAAAAAAGGTTTTGCCTATAGTTCTATTTTAAAGGAAAGGGGCCTGCTCCTACATCTGAGCATGGTGAGTAAAGAAGGAACTCTGCTACATACATAGAGGAATTGATGTTAGGACTAGGAGAGTTTACAGTGAGCCCTGGAGCTCAACCTGTGGCTCTTTGACACTGATCATGTGGTCTTCTTGGCCCCTGCAAACAGTAGTCTGTGTTGTAGTATTAATGCAAGCCAGTAAGGCTCCATTCACACTTGTAGGACTCCAAAGTTGCATGACTTTGGGGTGCAACTTTGACGCAGCTTTGGATGGGTTCGACTTGGATACGAGTTTGGCTTTGATCAATGAGAATGGCCAACTGTTGCACAACATGGTATTCCATTCAGGTACAGGTTTCATGCAAGTCTATGGCCCTCAAGTTGGATGAAAGTTAAAGGGGTTGTAAAGATAAAAATTTTTTCACCTTAATGGATTCTATGCATTAAGGTGAAAAAACTTTTGACAGTACCGCCGCCCCCAGCCCCCCCGTTTTACTTACCTGACGCCTCGAATCTTCGCTGCTCGTCCTCATTGCAGCTCAGCCTGGTCGCTGATTGGCTGCAGTGGATGGATTGAAAGCAGCGCAGCCATTGGCTCGCGCTGCTGTCAATCACATCCGATGACGCGGCGCGCCGGGGGGCGGGGCCGAGTGATACAGCGAGCGGCTATAGCCGCCGGCTGTATCACCGGAGCGCGCCCGCAAGCACTCACCACCATGCGAGGGAGCTCGCATGAAGGTGGTAAATGCTTGCGGGGAGGAGCTGAAACAGCCGCCGAGGGACCCCAGAAGACCAGGTTCGGGGCCACTCTGTGCAGAACGAGCTGCACAGTGAAGGTAAGTATGATATGTTTGTTATTTAAAAAAAAAAAAAAAAATTACCTTTACAACCCCTTTAAACCACAGTAGTGCATGAAATACCTACATATGTGAATGGTTATCATTGGAAAACATGGTGAACAACTTATGCAACTTTGATGTCCAAAGTCACATGACAAGTCTTACATGTGTGAATGGAGCCTTAAAGTAGAGTTCCACCCAAAAGTGGAACTTCCGCTTTAAGCACTCCTCGCCCCCTTACATGCCACATTTGGCATGTAATTTTTTTTTTTTTGTGGGGGGAGTGGGTACCTGGTTTTGACAGGTACTTCCTGTCCCACTTCCTCCTTCTGTCTTCCCGCCACCTAGGCGACTCCTCCTCTCCCGTGGCCCCTCTTTCCCTGCAATTTTCTGGGACACGTCACAGGTCCCAGAAGATTGCCTGGCCACTAGGAGAGCGCAGCGTGACTCGCGTCTGCGCAGTGCACGCCTGGCTCTAAAGCCGAAAGCTGTTCCAGCCGGGTGCCCACAGTTGCAATGACACGGAGAGGAGGGGGAGAGAAGCGAGGCTTTGGGCAGCTGCATCCCTGGACCGTATGACAGATGAGTGTCTGTTTATTAAAAGTCAGCAGCTACACTTTTTGTAGCTGCTGACTTTTAATAAACTAAAAAAAGAATGGAACTTCGCTTTAAAAAAAAAAAAAAAAAACATTTAGGCTGACCACTACTAGTGGTAAATGGTTAGATTTACAGTATCTCACATGTAAAAATTCTTCTAGCTATTTTTTGACAAGGGGTGTAATGTACGTGCAAATACACATGTAAAATACTGACCAGCAATGCAAATTTAAATTTTTTTTTTTTTTTTTACTGATCTATACACTGATCTATGCACAGTGCAAGTTGTACGTGCCTGTATGTAAAGGCCATTAAAACAATGGGCTGCATTTAGATCAGTGAAAAAACGAATGCCTAAAAATGTGGTGTCTTTGGTGTTCTTGTGCAAGGGCCTTTTACGTGTAAAGGGGTTGTAATAGCAGTGATCTCTTGCAGTCTCATTTAACCTGTAACCATTGTCTGGTCTATGATAGTCTGCTGAAACATGTCCCCAGGCACCAACAACACCTATTATATGTTAGCAGCGTGGGCTACATAGTGTGGTTCAAAGATAGGTTAGAGTCAGACTATGTGAGTGGGGGGGGGTGGGGGGGGTTGGTCGGGTGCTAGGGATTTAAAGGAAAACTCTAAAGAACAGTTATCCTTTATATGACCTAAGGAAGTTAAGCTTAGGAACTCTTCTCCCAACCCACATCCTTAACCACATGCCGACCTGCGCACGACAATATACGTCCATAGTTGCCAACATTGTAACTAGGTGGAGTCTTATTATAATTAGGGGACGGGGCATGCGTTTGTAGGAGTGACATAGCAAAAAGTAAAAAAAGAAAAACGTGGTGAACAATGAGCGTGGTTTACGCAAAATAGTGGGCGTGGTTCAAATTGGGGTGTGGTTAGAGTCTGAGATGAATGAGAGATGGAGAAAGAAAGGGGAAAAGAGAGAGGGAGAGAGAAAGGAGGAAAGGAAAGCAGAAAAGAAGGAGAGAAGGAGAGAGCAGGAAGGAAGGAAAGAGGGATGGAGGGACAGCACACCCAGATCCTACACCAAAATAGAAATGTGTATTCCAGAGTTTAACAAATTAGCAGTAAGAGATACTCCAAACACCTGGTGTTAGCGCTTCAATCATCCCAGCACCATGGTTGTTATGGTGTCAGGATGATTGAAGCGCATTATTACTATTATTACATTGTAATATAGAATGAAATCATTCAACTCACCATAATCCAGAATCAGTGGGACCCCTGAGCGTGTCACCTGCCACCAGATACCCCCAGCAGAATCCATCCTTGCATCAGGTGCCCCCAGCAGAGTCTGTCCTTACATCAGGTGCCCTCAGAAGCAGAGGCCCTCCTTACAGATCTGTGTCCCTGGCAGCAGAGCCCTCTTTTACATCTGGTGTCCCCAGCAGCGGAGCCCTCCTTTACATCTGGTGTCCCAAGCAGCAGAGCCATCCAGGGAAATTAATCGGGACGAGCTCCGATCGGGATGAGGCAGGGCAGTGTACAGAGGTCAGCAGGTTGCAGGGCAGTGTAGAGAGGTCAGCAGGTTGCAGGGCAGTGTAACGGAGGTCAGCAGGTTGCAGGGCAGTGTACATCAGCAGCGTTGACATGTGTGCCAGTGCCACTGGGACCCTTGCTCTCTATTTATAGAGCAACACCGCAGCCAGGTCAGGTTTTAGGAACAGTCTATGGGGAGAAGGCAGCACATACCTGGTCCTGCTGGCCAGCCAAGTTCCATCTGCGGGCTGTAAATACAGCCTTCTAACGCTCCCAGCAGCTCCTACCCCACGGCGTCCCCAACATGCAGGCAGCATGGCATAGGGCGGGATCAGAGCAGCAGTGACGCTTACGGCTCATTCCTCACTGGAGAAGCACAGCGGCTCGCTGTCTGTCTCCCTGAGTCCCACAGCGGCAGCTTGTTGCATGTGCCAAGATGATCCGCCTATTAGCATAGCGTCATGACTAGAGGTTGACCGATATGGGTTTTTCTCTGGCCAATGCTGATATTTAGAAATTGCGGTGGCCGATGGCCGATATATGATGCCGATTTTTTTGGGCCGATATATTAGGCCGATTTTTTTTTTTTCCCCTTCATCTCATAAAATCTAACAGTTAGATCCCTTTCACACTGGGGCGTTTTTCAGGCGCTTTTGGGCTAAAAATAGCTCCTGTAAAGTGCCTGTAAAACGGCTCCCCTGCAGTCTGTGTGATATCCCGAGTGCTTTCACACTGAGGCGATGCGCTGGCAGGATGTTAAAAAAAAGTCCTGCAAGCAGCATCTTTGGAGCGGTGTATACCGCTGCTCCACCACTCCTGCCCATTGAAATGAATGCGCACCGCTGCCGAAGCGCCTGCAAACAACCGCTATTTTATTCCCTAGGGTCTCTGCTAAAAAAATATATATATATATATATATATAATGTTTGGGGGTTCTAAGTGATTTTCTAGCAGAAAATACAGGATTTTTACTTGTAAGCAACAAATGTCAGAAAAGATTTAGTCTTTAAATGGTTAAACTGAGAACTTCTACACACAGAGTTCAGCTCATTGATAAAATAACCTGAAGAGATACAATGTATCTTCTTATCAGACTTGGCAGGCTGCCCAGGGAGGAGAGAAGTCTTTCTACAGATAATGTCAGGCAACTTGCATTGACTTCTATTACAGAAGTCATTTGCAAGTCCCCCTGAAGTTATAATCTGCTTTTTTTTATCAGCACAATCGGCCGATGATTAAGTAAAAAAAGCCAAATATCAGCCGATATATCGGTTGACCTCTAGTCATGACACACTGTGTGTCATGACGCTATGCTAATGGGCGGATCATCTCAGCTGCCCATGCCCCCCACTGACCAATCTGCAGTACTTCCTGGAGGAGGTGGGGGGATGATAGAGCGGCCCGGTGGCCAGGACAAAAGCCAATTTTCAGGACAAATGCCGGGACAATAAAAAAAAAAAAAATCGGGACATGGGTCGGATTTTCGGGATTGTCCCGGCAAATTCGGGACTATTGGCAAGTATGTGTAACGTCGGCACAATGGCACAGCTGGGCAAATGGGCGTACAGGTACATCCCCTTTAAATTGCGGCATTGTGGGTGTGCGCCTGCCGCGTACTCCGTGACCATGCTGTGGGTCCCACGGAGTCAATGTCTGCCAGGGCCCCGCGATTGTGTCACGGAGCTATGTAAACAAGGCATTTCCCTGTTCTGCCTAGCAACATGGCTGAGCTACTGCTCCCTGTCATCGCCCTATAGTGTTTAACCCCTTCCCTGCCAGTGTCATTTACACAGTAATCAATGCATTTTTATAGCACTGATCGCTGTATAAATGACAATGGTCCCAAAATAGTGTCAAAAGCGTCCAATGTGTCGCCATATTGTCGCAGTCACAATAAAAAAATAAATAAATAAATAAATCGACGATCACCGCCATTACTGAAGTAGGAACGGGGGTCAGTTTATATGGCCATGGTTATGTGTGCAGTAAGGCTGATTTAGAATTTCAGCTAAGAAGCCATTCTTGTATATACTATGCTAAGAACAGTTTATGAGCTCTGTAAAATATGTTACAGGCTGTGGTTAAAGACACTGAATTCACCCTCTCACCCCCCTTAACACAGACACCTGTGTTTAGCACACTGACGTACACTTTCCTATAAGTTAGCAAATGTCAAGCTGATTAGTAAGTAAGATAAGGAAACCGCAAAGGCAAGAATCTGCAAACTGCAAGAGTACAAAAGGAATTTGCTTTGCTAACTGCTTTGCAACCATAAGAGTAGGTTAATTGCTTACAAAGGTTAAGAGGTTAAAAAATGTCTTATAACGGAAATGTATTGTCTATCTACTTGTGACGTAATGTAATAGAGTTATAAGTACACTGAATTTGTCTGTATGGGCACTTCTTGGCGTGATAGACACGAGTCGGGCCAGGAGTGTCCATTCTTACTAGCTAAAAGAATGGAATAAACTCGCATACCAGAAGTTCATTATTGTCCAGCAGTCATTACCAATATCCATCCTACCTTACTTGCTACCTCATTTGGTGCATTGGCCGTAAGGGGGGAATATCGGTGTGACCTGTTGAGGCAGGTGGCACTGTTTTCCACCAGACCTACAAGGAATGGTCCGAGAGGCCAGCCCTGTGGGTTATATCGTAGTCTCAAAAGGCGCCTTCTAGAACTGTTATCTAGGAGACTGCGCTGTGTCCCATTTGGTGGCCTGCTGTGGACGACCTTCGTAGCGTCAAAAGGACCTGGGAATCCGAGCAGTAGATAGCTGGAGCTCCAACGGGAACAGGTGAGAGCTTTTTACTTTTGGTTTTGGGATAACTGTCAGACAGCCAGTCGGTCGGCCTCTCGACGGATCGAGAGAAGGGAAGCCTGATCACCTTCCGAGAAGAGACCTCCGTTTAGATGATTGTGCATCTTTCGGACGAATTCTCAGTCAGTCAGTAATTTTTGGGTGGGAGTGTCTGGTATGATTGATGTGTGTATGAGACATCACTTAGTGGTGAAGTGACCGTGTCCTCTTTTAAGTGCGTTTTCTGGCTGGGAGACCACGTCCAGGCCACTGACCGAGGGAAGCGTTGTCTATTGTTCCTACTTGTGTCGAGGATTCAGACCCCTTACTGAATTCTCATCATCTACCCTACCCTCTGTGTCTGTCTTGGTGTCTGTTAGGTTATAAGAATGGGTGGGAAACATAGTGTTGAATCCCCCCTACAAACCATGATCTCCAACTTTAGGAAGGGATTTTCTAAGAACTGTAATTTAAAACTTAGCCCTGAGAAATTGATAACATTGTGTGAGAAAGATTGGCCCTGTTATGGAGCGCGGTGGCCCCCACAGGGAACCCTTGACTTAGAGACCATTGACTGATTATTTGAGAATATTATGTCAGACTCACAGAAACATGACCAAGACGCACCTACCAGGAGGACTGTTCGTTCGGGTGATTGTGCATCCCTCGAATAAATCCTCAGTCAGTCAGGAGGAATGTTCGTCCAGATGATTGCGCATCTTTCGGACAAATCCTCAGCCAGTCAGTCAGTCAGTCAGCTAGGAGAAAACGTCCGTCTGGATGATTGTGCATCCTTTGGACAAATGGGAGATAAAGACCTGCAGTGGATAGAAGCCACAAAAAGAGGAACAGTGTAGAATTATGGTTATGACAAAGAGTAGTGACACTGACAAAACAAACAAAACATATATTCTCAACCCGAAGAGACAGATCAACCTCCCCCGTATGTAGATGAACAGACCTCAGATAGAGACAGGTCAGAGCCATGTCCAAATGCCCCGTCCAGTGGACAAGAGGACTCAAGCTGTTGTCCACCTACATCAGATTCAGTCAGTATTTCAATGCCAAATCTCAGTAAATATACTCCTGACCGTAATACTCTGAGTATAGGCAGGACAGAAATAGGGAACTCAGTAGTAGTCAATGGGCTCCCCAATCAAGTGTCCACTTCCACTCCGAGAAATCCTGATGCAAATAGCCGGACCTTTGCCCGTCTTTCAACATACCCCTGCAAATGCCCTTAAGAGAACAGGCGGTGGAGGAATATCGGACTCTAGTTTACACCCCTTTTTAACACAACAGATTTACTGAACTGGAAGATTCATAACCCTGCCTACTCTGAGAAGCCCCAAGCCATCACAGATTTGCTCTGGTCAATAACCCCACTTGGTCGGACTGCCAGCAACTTTTATTAACCCTTTTTAATACTGAAGAAAGACACAGAATTAACCAAGCAGTGCAGAAGTATAAAGGCAAAAGACCCTTCCTATTAGAAAGACTTTGTAGTTTTTGGGGGGGGCATCAAGTCCAACATCAGTTCCTGTACATGTCGGATTCCCCTATTCCCTCGCTGGGCAGAGACTTACTTGCTAAACTCAGAGCACACATATACTTCCAATCTGACGGATAGGGATAGGCTATCCTAAAATTGCCCCATCCCTTTGAAGCCCGCATACTGCAAGACATCCCGGGACTATGGGCAGAAGACAACCTACCAGGATTAGCCAGACATGTTCCCCCAATCCTTATCGAATTAAAATCAGGAGCCACTCCAGTCAGCCTGAAACAGTACCCAGTCCCTCGAAAAGCCCTAGTAGGAATACAAAAGTACTTAAACAAATTCCTACACTATGGAATTCTAAAACCCTGTCAGTCTCCCTGGAATACACCTCTACTTCCAGCGCAGAAACCCGAAACAGCTCACTGTTGTCCTGTTCAAGACCTCAGAGCGGTCAATCAGGCTGTAATGACCATGCACCCAGCGGTCACTAATGAACTGTTACAATTACTGTGGGAGGCAGGTTATAAGGTGTCCCGGAGAAAGGTGCAATTTTGACAAGAGACTGTAAAGTACCTGGGATTCAGAGTATCACAAGGACAGAGACAATTGGGAGAAGGCAGGAAAGAAGCTGTTTGTCAGATTCCCACCCTGACTACCAGACGGCAAGTACGTGAATTCCTGGGGGTGGCAGGATTCTGCTGAATCTGGATACCGGACTTTGCCATAAAAGCCAGACCCCTCTATGAATCCACAAAGGGGGGAGAAAAGGAACCCTTCCAATGGGGAGAACAGCAAAACAGAGCATTAAGACATTAAGGTCTCCCTAATGCAGACTCCTGCGCTGGGCTTGCCGGATAGCAAAAAAAGTCTTCTATTTGTATGCCAGTGAAAAACAAGGAATAGCAGTAAGAGTCCTGACACAATACTCTGGGTCTTGGCAGCGCCCTGTAGCATACCTCTCAAAACAACTGGACACCGTAGCTCAGGGATGGCCATCCTGCCTGCGGGCTATCGCAGCAACAGCCCTCCTTGTGGCGGAAGCTGACAAGTTGTCATTAGGTCAGGAGACTTATGTCCGAGTCCCTCACCAGGTACAGGCACTAATGGATTACAAGGGAAATCACTGGTTTACTAACAGTCGAATGGTTAAATATCAAGCTATGCTGTGTGAAAATCCTCGTATCCACTTAGAGACTGTAAACACTTTAAAACCCAGCCACTCTGCTCCCCACCTCACAAGAACCCCTACCTCAGGACAGTCTCCGGGTAATGGATATGAAAGCCGACCAGACTTGAAAGACAGCCCCTTGAAAAATCCAAACGTTGAGTACTTTACTGACGGAAGCAGTTTTGTAAAAGATGTTTATCCCCAGATATAGACTCAGACAATGGCCCTGACTTTGTCCACAAGTGCCTCCAGGAATTAGCAACAGCACTTAAGATTACTTGGAAACTACATACCGCATATAGGCCACAAAGTTCTGGAAAAGTTGAACGGATGAACTGCACACTCAAGTCACAACTGGCTAAGCTCTGTCAGGAAACCCAAATGAAGTGGACCTTGATGTTGCCTATTGCTTTACTGAGAATTCGGAGTACCCCAACAAAGAGGACAAATCTGTCCCCTTTTGAGGTACTGTATGGTAGGCCCCCACCTATCATTAGAGGGATAAGAGGAGACTTGCATCAGATAGGAGGGGTAGTTAACCGTGAACTGATACAGAAACTTGGGGAAAGTATGCAGTGTTGTATAACATAGGGAAATGGGTTCAAGAGAAACTTCCCATAAGCTTGTCGAACCCAGTACACCCCTTTAAACCAGGAGATACAGTGTGGGTAAAGGAGTGGAACATAACCCCACTAGGGCCAAAATGGAGAGGTCCTTACACTGTTCTGCTATCTACCCCAACAGCCATTAGGGTAGCTGAGGTGACACCCTGGATACACCACTCCAGGGTAAAGCGAGCTGCTGACCTCACAGACTCCGGGCACAGTACATTAGACCCCCAAGATCCTTTGAGACTGAGATTGACCAGAGAAATCAGAAGGAAGAACTCCAGCCCTGTGTTCAGCACACCCCTGGAAGCTGCTGAATTTACGCACGGCAGAAGATAGACAGACTGCAGCCCTGCGGCCAACACACTCCTGGAAGCTGCTGGCTCAACGCACGGCGGAAGATAAAGGATATCTACTAAGCTCTGCTCCAACCACAGCCCGGACGCTGGTTGGTCTACGCACAAGCTGAAGCTTGAGGATATTCATCGGTGTAATGTTTACTAAAATCGTTATAATGAGACTGTTGATAGCCATAATAGTGATACTGACCGGGTTAAAAGAGGGGGAGAGTAACTCATGTGACTCTTGTATAAAAACCACCAGAGTAGGATCTGTGACTACCAAGATGTTACTGTGGCACTCCCATTATCAATGCAAGGGTACAGACACTGGTACCTGCATACATAATGGGACTACCTATTCAATGTGCTCTGTGGAAGATCAGATAACCTGCTATGATCCCACTTATGCACCTTACAAAACCTGGTTAACCGTCCGGAGCTTTAGTTCCACCGGGAAGCTTATAAACCGTACACTGATCACTGACCCCAGCACTGCAGCAAGCCTAATTTTTGATGCGTGTGCTGCGATCAACCTCAACCCCTTCCCTTCCTTTAGGAGGGTATAGGGGATTGGAATGGGAGAGAGAGTATTTGAGAAATGATAGGTACATCTGTTCAGGGAAACTGGGACCTAGCTGTGCAGGTGAGGAATGGAATTACTGCCCCAACTGGAGGTGTGCTGCTTGGGGAACATGGGGGATGAAAAATCAGGATGCAATCCTACAATCCTTAGCTAGTTCATCCAGCTGCACAGTGGGAAGTTGCACCCCTGTGAATTTTACCATACATAACCCTGTCCGGTTTTTAGCACAATGGGGAAATAAGTTTGGAGTTCATATTTATGGTAAAGGATCAGACCCCGGTACAATTGTGTATGTCTCACTAGAAACTGAACTAACAAAGAGTGTTAATCATCAGCTATTTCATTCCCTTTATGAAGAACTGGCCACTGGTATGGAGATGCCTCCTAGCACAAAGAACCTGTTCATTGAACTGGCAGAAAGTGTGGCTGACAATTTACAAGTGACAGATTGCTATGTGTGCGGAGGAACTACCATGGGAGACCAATGGCCTTGGGAAGCCAGGGAAAAAGATTATGATGTGCCATTCAGTGCCACCTCTGAGCAGCCTCCTGAACGAATAAGGTCAGAATGGCACCTGAAAACATCAATAATTGGGAAATATTGTATAGCCAGGTCGGGTCCCCAATATAGAACACATGTAGGAGAAATGGCCTGTTTAGGACAACAGTTTTATAACAACACTTCTAAAAATACATCCTGGTGGAGTGATTCAAACGTACCCGTGCCTGACCCACACCCCTTTACCAATTTCACTCATCTAAAAGGGCTATGGGAAAATCTCACCAAAGAATCTAACTGGAAGGCCCCAGAAAACTTGTATTGGATTTGTGGGAACAAAGCCTATTCAGAGCTCCCTCAAGACTGGTCAGGAGCCTGTGTCTTAGGTACCTTAAAACCCTCATTTTTCCTTCTTCCACTGGGGAATAGGGAAGAATTGGGAGTCCCGGTGTACACAGGTCCAAAGAGGAAGCGGAGATCATCTAGCTTGAAGATGGGAAACTGGAAAGACAATGAATGGCCCCCAGAACGTATTGTCCAATATTATGGTCCAGCTACTTAGGCCGAGGATGGTAGTTACGGTTATAGAACACCAATTTATATGCTTAATCGAATTATAAGGTTACAGGCTGTACTAGAAATAATTACTAACGAAACTGCTACTGCCTTAAATTTGCTTGCTAAACAAGGAACTAATTTACGTGCTCATGTGTATCAGAATAGACTTGCCTTAGACTATCTGTTAGCTACTGAGGGTGGTGTCTGTGGAAAATTTAATCTGAGTAATTGTTGCTTAGAAGTGGACAACACAGGAAAAGTAGTTGAAGAAATCACTGGTAGAATGAAAAAGTTAGCTCATGTGCCGGTCCAAACATGGGATGGTTTCAACGCTGGTAGCTGGTTCGGGGATTGGGGTTTCCCCAGTGCATATGGGGTGAAGGCTATATTGGGGATCGTTGTAGTAATACTTGTAGCATGTCTGCTGTTACCCTGTCTGATTCCTCTTGGGACTAGAATGATCCAGAGTTTCATTGAGGCCACCGTAGAAAGAAAGGCTGCGACCCATATTATGGCTATGTGGAAATACCAGCCATTAACTCCCCAAGACTAAATAAAAATCTCAGTAACATTGGGCTCTGATCCATTAGAAAGCAGAACGGTATGGTATTTAATGATGCTTAATCTCGCTCATATTAATCGCTATGATTATGATCAAAGGGGGGAATGAAGTAGGAACGGGGGTCAGTTTATATGGCCATGGTTATGTGTGCAGTAAGGCTGATTTAGAATTTCAGCTAAGAAGCCATTCTTGTATATACTATGCTAAGAACAGTTTATGAGCTCTGTAAAATATGTTACAGGCTGTGGTTAAAGACACTGAATTCACCCTCTCACCCCCCTTAACACAGACACCTGTGTTTAGCACACTGACGTACACTTTCCTATAAGTTAGCAAATGTCAAGCTGATTAGTAAGTAAGATAAGGAAACCGCAAAGGCAAGAATCTGCAAACTGCAAGAGTACAAAAGGAATTTGCTTTGCTAACTGCTTTGCAACCATAAGAGTAGGTTAATTGCTTACAAAGGTTAAGAGGTTAAAAAATGTCTTATAACGGAAATGTATTGTCTATCTACTTGTGACGTAATGTAATAGAGTTATAAGTACACTGAATTTGTCTGTATGGGCACTTCTTGGCGTGATAGACACGAGTCGGGCCAGGAGTGTCCATTCTTACTAGCTAAAAGAATGGAATAAACTCGCATACCAGAAGTTCATTATTGTCCAGCAGTCATTACCAATATCCATCCTACCTTACTTGCTACCTCATTACTAATAAAAAAAAATTGATATAAATCTATCCCCTATTTTGTAGACACTATAACTTTTGCGCAAACCAATCAATATACGCTTATTGCGATTTTTTTACCAAAAATATGTAGAAGAATACATATCGGCCTAAACTGAGAAAGAAATTAGTTTTTTTTATATATTTTTGGGGGATATTTATTATAGCAAAAAGTAAAAAATATTGCTTTTTTCAAAATTTTCAAAAACACAGAGGTGATCAAATACCACCAAAAGAAAGAATCTATTTGTGGGAAGAAAAGGACATCAATTTTGTTTGGGTGCAGTGTTGCACGACCGCGCAATTGTCAGTTAAAGCGATGTGGTGCCGTATCGCAAAAAGTGCTCTGGTCAGGAAGGGGGTAAATCCTTCCGAGGCTGAAGTGGTTAAAGTGATAGTAAAGGCTTTTTTTTTTTTTTTATAACAAACATGTTATACTTACCTCCTCTGTGCAGTGGTTTTGCACAGACTTACAACCACTTTGAAATTGAAACATGGGCACAAAACTTAGCTAGGAAACCCTAAGGTTACTTATGCCTCTGACTGCAATGTCGCTGCAGAAGTTTCAGCAGTGAAACAGACATTCGGGGCTGGGTCACAACAATCACAGCAGATCGCTCGTCCATCCACAAAGCGCCTTGAACTTTTTGAAAAGAATACAAGTAATTTTCTGAATTGAGGAGTTGCACAGTGAATGACTTGCTGTGATCGCTGTGCCCCAGCCCCAAAGGTCAGCTTCACCAACTTCAGAGGTGATATCACTGTCACAGGATTGTAAGTAACAACTTTTAGGAAAGAAGCAGCAGCCACAAGTGGGGCACACAGCATTACAGGCAATGTATTGGTAACTAGCTAAAGTCCTAAAAAGTTTCAGACAACGCTTTAGCTTTACCACAAAGCCATGCTACCAAGTTCATAAATGATTCAGGACTTTTACTGTGCTGAAGGTTTCCCAATTGAAACCTGTAATACTCTGGATCACACAGTAGAGGTCCTTGCAGTACCACAATGCCTCCCAGCCTATACATTCTGCAGAACAGCGCTGTATAGTGTATGTAAATAAAGTGTATCCAAACCCAAAAATTTTGTAGAGTGTTGGAGATGTGCGGTGTATACACTCTGTAGCCTGTCAGTCCAAAAAAAGGTGCGCTTATAAGACCGCTGCGCAAATACGGTGCGAAAAAAGTATTGCATTGAACGCCATTTTATTCTCTAGGGTATTAGAAAAAAAACAAACAATGTATAATGTTTGGGGGTTCTAAGTAATTTTCTAACAAAAAAAAACTGTTTTAAACATGTAAACACCTAAAATCCTAAAAGGAGGCTAGTCCTTAAGTGGTTAAGTAGACTTTGACTGCTCTCACCACATCAAGAGAATATAGTGATTTTTCTTCCATAGAACAGGGTTCTGCAAAAATGAAGGTAGAACAATATGCTGGTTTAGATAAAAACCTGATATTACCTTTGGTAAAAAGTTAGGATAAGGACACAATACTGCCTTATCCTTGTGAACAATAAAAATATGGCTCTTTACAAGAAAGAGCAGCCAATTCTGATGCCCTTCTTGCAGCAGATATGGTTACCAGAAAAAATAGTTTCCTTGTCAAAAATGGACCAAGGGAATATGTCTTATCAGCCCAAAAAAAGGCTATTTTGTAATGCAGACAAAACTGAATTCAAGTCCCAAGGGTTCAGGGAGATTAAGCCGTGTTACCCCCTGAATAAAGTTACGAACCAAAGAATGTGAAGCAAGTGGTCATTGAAATAATACCGATAAGGCCGAGACATGTCCTTAGAAAGCACTCAAGGCCTTATTTCTCACCCCATCTGCAGAAAGTCAAGGATTCTACCTTTGACCTTTTTCCTGGGGTGCAACTCCTGGTTTCACACCAGGAGACATATTTTTCCCAGACTCCATAATATATAATTATGGAGGCCGGCTCCCTTGCATTAACCAAGGTAGAAACTACTGAACCTGACAGCCCACGCTTCTTCAGAGTGTGGGTCTCAATAGCCAGACCGTTAAATTTAGCGTTTGTAAAGTAAGATGGAACACTGGACCTTGCGCGAGAAGGTCTGGTCGTGATGGTAGGGTCAAGGGATCCCCTACTGCCATCGTTATGATCTCTTCATACCAAGATTTCCTGGGCCCCACAAGAATCAACGACCTCCCTTCCTGCTTGATCCTGCAAAGTCATGGACGCAGGCAGAATAGGAGGGAACCAGGGGCGGATCCAGAGTCTAGTCTCGGGAGGGGCACTGCCAGAAAATAAGGTGTACCTGTACGCCATTTTGTGCAATAGCCAGCAAAGGCACGCTTGCTGATTGGCCAGAGGGGGAGCCAATCAGCGAGTCCGGGGGGAAGTGATATCTGCCGGCCACCTGCAATCGCTCCACACAGAGATAGAACAGTGGTCTGCTGTTGTAAACAAGGCAGATCGCCATTCTGTCAGAGATGAACAGAGTGATCTTTTGTTCCTGCTAACCAGAAACACGGATCACTCTGTGTGGGGGAGGGACTCACTAGATGAACAGTTAGCAAGCACCCCCTAGGGACACAGTTAACCCTTTGATCACCCCTGATGTTAACCCCTTCCCAGCCAGTGTCATTAGTATAGTGACAGTGCATATTTTTAGCATTGATCACTGTATTAGTGTCACTGGTCCCCAAAAAGTGTCAAAAATGTCAGATAGGTGTCTGATCTGTCCGCCACAATGTTGTAGTCCCGCTAAAAAAAAAAATCACTGATTGCTGCCATTACTAGAAAAAAATAAATAAAAATGCCGTATATCTATCCCCTATTTTGTAGATGCGATAACTTTTGTGCAAATATACATTTATTGGGATTTTTTTACCAAACATATGTAGCAGAATACATATTGGCCTAAATTGAGGAAGACATTTTTTTTATAGCAAAAAATTTAAAAATATTGTTTTCTTTTCAAAATTGTCAGTTTGCTTATATCACAAAATATAAAATATCACCAAAAGAAAGTGCTATTAGTGGAAAAAAAGGCATCAATTTTACTTGGGTACAGCATTGCATGACCTCGCAATTGTCAGTCAGTTACAGTAACGCAACGCAGTATCGCAAAAAATGGCCTGTTCATGGGGGGGGTAAAACTTTCTGGAGCTGAAGGGGTTTAGATTGAACAAGGATAAAAGGGCAGAATTTGCTTTCCATAAATAATGGCAGTATGGCACACAAGATTTTGCACATTCATTAATTCTTTTACTCACTTTTATAAATTATTTTGGTGCTCTGGTTTGGGGGAGGGGCTCCCATGCAGGAGCAATGGAGAGGAGCAGGATCCATTAGCAGGGGCAGCCGGCAGCATCAGATGACAGTGACACACAGTCACTGCTTCTTCGTTCTACCTGTGTTCAGGCTGTGCTGTGGAGAAGATGGAGGGAGGAGGTGGGTGGAGCCAACACTTTCATGCAGGGGCGGAGAACAAAGAAGGCTCCGCTATGAATGCTGGGGCTCTCCTCCTCAGCAGCGGCTCCAGCCTCCGATGTGACTGACGTCACTGGTTGCTACACGCCAGGCGGCCCAGGCGTTAGCAACCAGTGCAGGAAACACTAGCCAGTGGCGCAGCTCCACACAGCTCCTCCCTCCATCTTCTCCAAGTTCAGCGCGGCGTAATTACACAACACAGAGTCTCTCTCTCTCAGTGCCGCTGATCAGCTAATTATACTGATGTGAGAGAGAGAGAGACTCAGTCGGGACTGCAGTCGGTGATATTTTCGGGGGGGGCAATTGACCCGTTGCCCCCCCCCCTGGATCCGCCCCTGGAGGGAACGCATAAATCAGCGAGAACCGATTCCACAGGAATAGCAAGGCATCTGTTCTGCATGCTAGCAGATCCTTTGTTCTTGATACAAAGTTGACGATTTCTTTGTTGAACCTGGACGCAAACAGATCTATGTCTGGGATACCCTATTTTTGACACATTGACAGGAAGATATCGGAGTGAAGGAACCATTCTAACGGGAACAACTGCTGGCAACTCAAGTAGTCCGTCTACCAATTTTCTATTCCTAGAATGAAGACTACCGATAGGCAAAGTACAATGATTTCTGCCCAAGATAGGATATGATTCACCTTTCTCTGGGCCGCACAACTTCTTGTGCCCCCTTGGTGATTATTATAGGCCATTGCTGTGGCATTGTCTGATTGAATCCTGGCAGGACAATACGGTAAACTGAACGTTCAGGCCCTCAGGACCAAGAGCTCTGCCTGAATTTCTAAAATGTTAATGCACAAGGCCATTTCTGATCTGGGCCACTTCTCTTGGACAGTTGCCTCTTGCAGGACTGTTCCCCAACCTAAACAAAAAAAGTTGGCGTATGTTGTTACCACTTCCTAGGTAACTGAAGGAAGGAACTTCAGTAGAATTTTGGATATTAACCATAAACTGAGACTCCGGCACACCCAGCCTACACCACCTGGTATTTCCAGGTGGTTTCTCATCCGGGTACAAACCAGGCCCGACCCTGCTTAGCCTCCAAGATCAGACGAGATCGGGCGCTATCAGGGTGATGTGGCCGTAGGCTTTGGAGTCAGACACATTGGGAATGTAGAGCTTGAACCCTTTGTTCCAAGCCGATAGGATACCGTTTTGTCTCAAATGAAACTGAGCATAAGGAACGGCCTTGAATGAAGCCACCATCTTTCCCAACAACCTCTTGCAAAGTTGAACAGAAGAAATGCATCTTGCTTTGACCACCTAAATCAGTTCCTTTATGGAGCTGATCTTTGCCTGGGGTAAGAATACCCTTTTCTTGGTGTAACTATGATCGGACCCAAGTATTTTAGCCTTCTTCATGGTTTTAAAGAAGATTTCTCCTAGGTTGAGAATCCGACCTAGATATTCCAGGTAGTTGAATGTGGTGACCATACTTTGGTCTAAGCGGGCTACCGACTGGTCTATCAAGAACAGATCGACTAGGTAAACCATAATCGTTATACCTTGGGTCCTTAATCTGGCTAGAAGAGGGGCCAGAACTTTTGTAAACACTCAAGGTGCAGTAGCTGGACTAGAAAGCAGAGCTACACATTGCAAATGAATATTTTTCACCTTGAAAAGCAGATATCACTATTGAGCGAGGAAATAGGCATATGGAGGTATGCATGTTTGATGTAGATTGACGCCGGAAGTTCTCCTCCTTGTAGGATGGAGATAACTGATTTGAATTTACTCCATATGAAAAAAAGTTTAGATTTTTGAGATCCAGAATGTCCACTCGGATTTGGCACCGTGAAAAAAAGAGGTTTGAATCAAACCCCAACCTCTGTTCTTACATGGGGACCCCCATGATCACTTTTTTCTTTTTCTCTGGATCCTTAGACATGTTTGATCTGAGAAAACGAGGAGACGGGAACTCTTGGAACTCCAATTTGTACCCTGGAGCTATTGAGGAAGTCCCCCATTCGTCTCGACACTCTTCCTGCCAGATCCTTGAGAACTGCAGAAGAATTCCCCCTATTGGACTGAACCTGACGGTGGAAGCCACTGTGACTGCCTGGAGGCTGATGCCTCTGGCACAGGAGAAGGAGCTTTAAAACGAAAATACATTTACTCCTTTTCTTAAATGGCAAAAGGGGTGCTTTCTACTAAAATTTCTTTGGATGCATTATCCAAAACATCCCCAAATAGCTGTTTCACCTCAAAAAGGAAGACTAGCCAGGAGCTTCTTACAAGGCGCTTAGTGAAGGGTGCAAGGCCTGAAGGATAGAATCTCTCATAGCAACTATTGCAAACGTAAAGCTGCCTCCTGGGCCATAACCTTGAACACCTGTTTAAACTAGTCTCTCAATGATTAAGCAATTACTGTCAGCGCAGGCTGAGACACTCAATCTGCCAGAGGAAAAAAAAAAAAAGTTGTTTTTTTTTTCAATAGGAATTCCACCTTTTTATCCGTTGGATCCCTAAGCATTAGAGCATTGTCTGCCGAACAAGTCAAACTTATTCACAGAGGATATAGCAGTGTTAATGGCTGGTATACCCTACTTAATGAATTTCCTCAACCATAGGATAAAGCGTGAAAACTTTTTAGGAGGGGGAAAAAAAAATGCTTATCTGGGTGATCCTCTCAGATACAAAAAAGCAATGAATGGACAGGAAAAGGCATGCACAGCTTGAGGAGGCTTTAGAGAAACCAAACACTCAGTTAAGGGTACATAAATGTGGAGCGATCATTCAGCAAGAAATTGCACCATCAATCTTAAGATTGGAACAGCTGATTTTCCCTCATTTGACACCTCAGAAGAGGAGTCATCAGCCTCACCACAGTCCCCTGAGGGAATTCGTCTTCTCCTGCCCCTAGTTCCTCAGTTTGAGGGTCCTGGGTAATGGAAGAGAACCTGTCGCATTTTGACCCACACTGGGATGCGATTAAAGTCGCTAAACTTTTTTTTTTTAAATTATCATAAAATAAACAGGGGCTGCAGTGTTAAAAACAGTTGCAGACATTTCACGGCCCTGATGCTCACTCTGACCAGCCAACCCCTCTCAGAGGAGGATGCCACTTGTAGAGATGAGTAGGCTTTCCAGAGCTTGAGGGAGACCCTTTTAGCTCTTTTTTGGGGGTGTTTCAACCCCCCCTTCTGACCATAGCCCAATGCACAAAGCAGAGGTACTACCAGAAGAAATTGCATACACTGCTTGAGCAATAGTCCAGCTACTGCCGCTGCTATTAATGCTCAGCCTGATGCAAATAGTAAATGTATCAAATAGGAAATGCCTGTATCACCAAAACCTCTTTCATGCTCTTCTTTGCCCTTATGTCTCTTTGACAATTTTGCAGCCAGCATAAATGGAGATTTTCTTTTTTTTTTTTTTTAAAGAACACACTCCTGCGTTGGAGGACACCAACAGCAACTCCGCGCTAAGCCCCGCCCCCACCGTAGCATCGCGCGCCCCCCTCCTTTCTTTTTCAAAAAAAGAGTTTTCCCGTGCAAGTATGGGCCTCCGATCCGATGGGATTGGCTGAGTGGGGGAGGGATGGTGTGGAGGAGACCTGGAAGCCGCTGCTGTGTAGGGGCGGTGAAAGAAAACGGCATTGCTAATCGTTTTTAGTTTTCCCTTATACTCAGCCTCTTGAAGAGGGGAAGAGTTCAGCTCAGGTGGGAGTGTCTGGAGGAAGTAAAACCCCCAAACTTACCGGAGGTCTGCCTGCTAGCCGGAAGAAAGAAAAAAAGTCTGCTGCTTCTGTGACACCGAGCAAAGCATGAGAAGGTACATGCTCTATACAGCCCCCAGTGGTGACACTTAGGCATGACAACATTTACTTTAAAGAAGACATTTCATAAGAAAATTTAAAAATTCCTTAGAAAAACTCCACTTACCTTTCCCGCCGCAGGGTTTTCTGTGGTAAAACCAACAGACCTAATCTTTACCCTTCATGCTGGGTTCTGTTTAACAAACCTTCAGGAACCGGGGACCCTCAGGGGACCCACAATCCTGGACATGTAAAAAGCACCCTGCCAGTAAAACTTTATGGCCTTAATACCAAAAGTACTGGATCCCAGAGTCCAGCTCTCTAAAAAGAGAACCTACATTACAGGCAAAACCTTGTTACTTCGGATACGAGACCTGGGTACCATTCAATTTGGCCTAAAAGACACTTTGAATGGATCCGGCTGCATAGCTAGCCCCAGGAAGGATTGCTCCAGAGGAGCTCAGCACAGCACATCTTCACTTGTGATCAACACCTTACCTCACCTTTCATCACACTGGCAAAAAAACTGAGATGCTCCCAGTAGTGGGAGGGGTTATATAGGGAGGCAACCTCCTGTTTAGGGTGTGCCAGTGTCCAGCACCTGAAGGTGGACTATAACCCACATCATAGTTACTATGGCTCTGTGTCCCGTGATGTACGATTAAAGAAAGTATAGCTGTGAATACAGTGTAGTATACAGTATATTGTTGTATAGTATAGCTTTGTATAGCCTAGCTCTGCATATAGAATAGTATAGCTGTGTGTACAGTATAGTATAGCTGTGTATACAGAATATCATAGTATAGTATAGCTATGTATAGCATAGCTCTGCATAAAGAATAGTATAGCCATGTATACAGTGTAGTATAGTATAGCTGTGTATACAGAATATCGTAGTATAGCTCTGCGTATAGAATAGTATAGCTCTGCATATAGAATAGTATAGCTGTGTATACAATGTAGTGTATGGTACAGCTGTGTATAGTGTAATGTGTGCACAATGCTTTGAAAAGCAGTGCACATAAGGGGAAATTCAATAAAGCTGCTGGGCCACATTTCTGGCGTTAAATGCCCCTTGTTAATATATTTCACCAACTTCATGAAGCATTTGTGACACTTTTGTTTCTGACAGCGACTTCTGCACCAAATTCTACAATGCGCCACATTTACATTGTGTCTGATTGAATGCACCAAATGTAAAAGTGGAGCTAATTAAAAAGGAGCTCTAGGCTGAATTCAAGAGTTGGTGTGTACAGGCTGTATGTATATCAGTGTGTAGTATAGCTGTGTATACAGCACAGTATCTATAGTATAGCAGTGTATATACTGTAGTGTGTATGGTATAGCTTAGGGATGCATCGATACCGATACTAGTACAGGTGCCAATACTAGGCATTTGCACGAGTATCTGTACTTGTGCAAATGCCTCCGATACCTGAAACTGATAACGGAGGTGATGTCAGCTTGGGGGGGCAGAGAGCGACATCGCTAGGGTGGTGCGGGTCGCACCCGGCTGACACCCCCTCACCCGCATGTCCAAGGCAGCTGCGGCGGCTGGGCTGCTCCTAGAGTGCTGCTCACCTGGCTTCTCCACAGCCAGCCGGCCGCCCACCCATTCTTATCACTGCACGGCCCGGGGGGCTGAGACTAGATCAGTTGATCGTGAAGGGGAGGAGCTGGAGAGGAGACCCTCATCACCGTTTATCAGGATAGGTGGCAGGACGGAACATCACAAGGTGCAACACAGCTAAGTAACACTTGGATGGTGAAGTAACTATGCATTTGTATACTGACATTGCCACTGTGTAAAGCTTTATAATATATGGATCTATCCACTTTTTACAACTGAATATGTGACATGTAAATCAACATTAAAGCAATTCCATCATTGGAACAAATCATCATTGTAATGCCGTGTACACACGGGTGGAATTTTCGACTGGACTGGTCCGACGGGACGAATCCGCCTGACAATCCGACCGTGTGTGGGCTTCATCTGACCTGCAGCAGACTTTTTCGGTCGAAAATCACACGGACTTTAGATTTGGAACATGTTTCAAATCTTTCCGATGGACTCGAGTCCGGTCGAAAAATCCGCTCATCTGTATGCTAGTCCGACGAACGAAAACCGAAGCTAGGGCAGCTATTGGCTGCTAGCTATCAACTTTCTTATTTTAGTCCAGTCGTACGTCATCATTACAAGTGTACGAGAAATCCACCAGACTGTCACATCTACTGTACATAGACATTCCCTCCTCCCCCTTTATGCCTATTCAGTGGACAGCTAGCTATACACATGGCTTATCACACACACTCAACGTGAAGCTGTAACTCCTCAGATGCTGGAATACCAAAGACTGCAAGCTGCCTGCACAACTGGTCACTTTTTGATAGATTATTTGGTTAGTCTATCTAGGATTCTAAGTAGACAACACACACTAGGCATTATAATATTCACAAACTTTCCCTTTTTTTTGATTATTAAGGCCCGGTTCACACTGGTGCGATGTGAGAACCCTGCGAATCCACTGCGGGTTCCCGCATTGCACGCCAGTCCACACTGCCATATGTGAACTACTGGGGAGTGTCAATACATACACCCCCAGTTCAGCTTGCATATCGCACTGCGAACTGACAGTTCGGACATGAATCGGATCGCACAGGTGTGAACATCCATGCGATCCGATTCTGGTCAGAAACAAAAAAAAGGGTCCTGTGCGTGTTTGGATCGAATGCGGTGCAATATCAGCCATACTATATGTATGGCTGAAATTGCCTCGCACAGACATCGCATGTGATGTGAACAGCAGTGCGCTGCCAATCACATGCGATATCTGGCATTGCAGCAGTGTGAACCGGGCCTTAGGGCCACAATCCTGATTGTTTTTAATCGCTGTATGATGTAATTCAATCATTGGAAGAGGATGGGTTTTTCTATTGTAAGTGAAATTTTCCACAATATTTGTAACTTTTTTCAATAAACTTATTTGCATATCACACTGCTTTGGTGATAAATATTGCCTACTATTTCACAGTTTGTTCTATACAGCTGTTTATTTTTTGTAGTGTCACTACCGGCACCATGGAGTGCAGAAAAAGTGAGTGCTGCTTTGTCAGATCATCTGTGATAGGAGGGTGCTTTGGTCACTTTGTCTCTCTCTTACAATGTGAGTGATACTGAACAGAAAATAACAGAAGGTAAAGAGAAGGCGTCAGAGATCAGACATTGGGGTTTATTTACTAAAAACAAATCCACTTTGCACAAGTGCACTTGGAAGTGCAGTCGCTGTAGGTCTGAGGAGGACATGCAACAAAAATCAACAACAGCATTTTTGCTTGCACATGATTGGATGATAAAAATCAGCAGAGCTTCCCCTTATTTCGCTCTTCACCTCAGATCTATAGCAACTGCACTTCCAAGTGCACTACGTGCAGTGCAAAGTGGAATTGTCTTTAGTAAATCAACCCCATTGCCTTCACTTTACTTTCCGTTATCCTCTGTTCATTATCACTCACATTGTAAGAAAGAGCCAGTTCTTGGACCCAACAAGGTGTCCTGCATTTAACCACTTCTCTTCCGCCGCATGTTTATGCAGCAGCGACCAAGATATCATTCTTTAGCTCCAGTGATTCTGCACTAGATAAAAGTAATTCAGGCAGCTAACAAGCCACTGGATTACTTTCACAGGTGGCGAAAGGGGGTCCCACCCCCCTCCTGTCACCACCGCCTCTACCAGGCTCTCCAACGCGTTCTGAAAGCCCGGTAAGGATGCGACCGATGGCAGACAGTGAAAGGGATGGATGTTGTTCCTCCCATTATGTGATGTCAGAAACAGGAAGCGATGATGATTCAGTCACTTCATGTTTCGGCTCTTTGTTTACCTGGCCATTAGTGGCAGTGTTGCCAACCTACCAGATTGAAATTTACTGACACAACACCCAAAATTTACTGACACAGCCAAATTTTTACTGGCATTTCCAAAAGTTTCAAAATTGCAGTTTTAAGTGCAAATTACAGTATTTAGGCTACAAACAAATACAATATGCAATTATCAATGTGATTTATAGTAGATAATAAGGCAAAAAACATATTTCTTATTTTATTTTTGATATGGTAAGTAAGTGGCTCAGGGACAGGACTCAGGAGGGCAAGAAATTAGAATGGGTGGCACACACAAAAAATTGACTCTCACAGTGACACCGACAGCAGTGTACAGCAGCACAGATGATGATGAGACCTCACTGACACAACACATCACCTCCTGAGTCACAGTCTCTCGCCAAGCCAAGTGGTTCCTTCAGTCTAAACAGCACTGACGGTCCTGGTCCCAGTCCACCTTGCTCCCATACCGCAGACCCGCACACAAGGCTCAGGCCGCTCTGCTTGGCTCCATTGCACCATAACATCACACAACATGGTCAGGTACCGCCTCCGCCAGAGCCACCCAATCACACTGTAGCAGGCACTCAGATGGTCTCAGCTGGCTCCGGACGAAGCCGAGCATCACTGCCATATTTTTTACTGGCAACCTTTTCTTGGCATTTACTAGCAGGAGAAAATTGCCTGTTTTTTACTGGCAACCAGTAAAAATACTGACGGTTGGCAACACTGATTAGTGGTCAGTGTAGAAACCGATCAGACTGATCTGTATCTGATCGGCTGCATTGAAGGCCAGAGGAGAGATTTGGGGTCTAATAGACCCCAGATCTCTTTATAAAGCGGACCTGTCAGGAGTCCATTCTATTACAAGGGATGTTGTGTGCAGCGCCGCCCCCCCCCCCCCCCCCGATCTACTGTGAGCCGAAAGGTACCCCCAGATACAGGGAGCGAGCTTACATTCACCCCAAGGCTGAGTCCATTGCTATAATGGGAAGTTGGACAGAATTTAAGCGCCAGTCGCTCTAGGTATTTTTTAATGAGAACTTGAGAAAGGTTGTAGGAAAGAGGGTTAGGGGAGGTTTCAGATACCCTTTTTAGCAGATCACTTACAGACTCCAAAGGACAAAACAGCTTTCTTTTAGCAGATCTTGAATACCTGGGTAGGTCTCTCATACAGACCTGGCAATCAGTAGAATGTCTGGACAAGCCTCTCTCACAGACTTAGCAGCCAGCAGAACTCCTGAATAAGTTTCTCTCACAGACTTAGCAGCCAGGAGCTAGTTACCTTGATTAGATTGTAGCTTGACAGTACCATTTAAGCCGACCTGGCGGTCCTCTCCTGGATCTCCTCAGCTTGGCTTCTTCCACACAGGCAAGACAGCCTAAGGAATACCTCAGGATTAGTAGGCCCCAGACAGGTTTCTGGGCCTACTTGCAGAATATGCAGCAGCACATCCTCAGGCCAGGAGGGCCTCGAGGTAATGACTGACTAAGAGCACATGGCATCTGTCCAATAAATATCCCTTCCCAGAATGCACAGCGGCCAGGAACCTCCTACTGGAGTTTCCGGAAAAAGAATATTGATTATAGCTCAACCTGGTTGTAATCCTCACATTGTCCTGTGGTACCAGTGACACCTACTGGCAACAGTGGGAAATGCACAATTCAGCCAAGTTTAGAACAAACCCAAATATACAATCAAATCTAACCAGTCAAAAACTAAATTTAAACTATAGCCTCATTTTCAGGAAATAAAAAAATAAGAATAGGTATCGGCGAGTACTTCAGGAAAAGTATCTGTACTCAGTCTGAAAAAACTGGTATCAGTTGCTACCCTGTTATAGATGTGTATACAGTGTAGTGTGTATGGTATAATGCCCAGTACACACGATCGGACATTGATTGGACATTCCGACAACAAAATCCTAGGATTTTTTCCGATGGATGTTGGCTCAAACTTGTTTTGCGTACACACGGTCGCACAAAGTTGTCGGAATTTCCGATCACCAAGAACGCGGTGACGTACACCACGTACGACGAGACTAGAGAAGGCCAGTTCAGAACCAAGCGCGGCACCCTTTGGGCTCCTTTTGCTAATCTCGTGTTAGTAAAAGTTTGGTGAGAGACGATTCGCGCTTTTTCAGACTCGTGGTTTGCAGATCGTTTTCTGCTGTTCAGTTTGTGCTTGTGGGTTTGTATCTGCTCTTCAGTGCATGCAAGCAAGCTACGCGTGACTTTGTCATTGTGTTCTTGTTCGTTCGTTACTGTTTTTCAGGTCGCTCTTCACAGGCCTTGCTGTTCTTCAGTGCGTTCTGTTACTTCGTTCTGAGCAGCCGACCGTTTTCTAGCCATGTTGCGTATAGGTACTCCAGTCCAGTCCATGAACAGGGTGGGGAGGAGTTCATGGACCAAGAATTGGTTGCTTCAGCGTGCCCAGTTCTGTCATATGCCTTTGCTCCGTGAGAATAATCCTGATGATTTTAGGAACTTTTTTCGGATTACGGACCCCGTATTTCACCGTTTGTTGGCTTTGCTGACCCCCTATATTAGCAGGCAGGATACCTGCATGAGGCAAGTCATCACTCCGGAGCAGAGGCTCGTCACCACCCTGCGGTACTTGGCGACGGGGAGAAGCCTGCAGGACCTCAAGTTCTCGACAGGCATCTCCCCCCAGGCTCTGGGGATCATTATCCCAGAGACCTGTTCTGCCATCATACAGGTCCTGCAGAAGGAGTATATTAAGGTAAGATTTATCCTTTAATATCACATTTTATTGTATTTAATGTTTGATAATATATTGTATTTCTTTCCTCATTCGCTAATTACCCTGATTGGAATATGCTGTGAATGTCCCCTTTGTCCTCATGCATGCTGGATTTTTATGTAATTATTTTTGTTGTCCTTCATACATATTTGCCTTCACTTACCTCCCCAGCATGGTCTCCTGGTCCTAGATTCACCTCATGTAGTCACTTAACAATGTATTTTATTAGCTCCATAGTAGTGCTTTACCCCAAACACCCCCTAAAATGTGTTGAAATGTGATTTGTGCGTAATACACATTATTTATGCATTCATCTCTCAATGAAGTGGAGAGGGTTACCTGTCAAGAGCCCCCCCCCCTTATAATGTTAGAAATGGCCTATGAGAGGGGGGGGAATATGATAGGTGTACCTTATACTTTGGTCATTAAAAATTCCCATAAATAAATGTTCTCTTGATGTTGGCCAAGAATGTTTGTGTCTAATCTGCTTTCCATGTTTATGTGCAAAAAGACAAATTTTTTTTTGTTTTCCTCCACAGTTTCCTTCCACGCCACAGGAATGGCAGACTGTGGCCTCCCACTTTGCCCAGCGGTGGGACTTTCCTAACTGCGGAGGGGCAATTGATGGGAAACACGTCCACATCATCCCACCACCCAACTTGGGGTCGTACTATTATAATTATAAGGGGTTCAATAGTATTGTGATGTTGGCAGTGGTGTCGGCTACTTATGAGTTCCTGTATGTGGACGTGGGGAAGAATGACCGGATGTCTGATGGTAGAGTCATCGCCCAGACGGAGTTCTACAGGCATCTCCAGAATGGCAGCTTGGACCTGCCACTTCCAGAAGACAATGTGGAAGGACTCCCATTCGTCTTCATTGCGGATGAAGCCTTTGCGCTGGGGGACCATCTTATGCGGCCATTCCCGATGAGGACCCTCACCCCGGACCAGAGGGTTTTTAATTACCGGCTGGCCAGAGCCAGAAGAGTGGTGGAGAACACGTTTGGAATCATGGCCAGCCTGTTCCGCCTATTTCTTACCCCCATACATATGGCGGAGTATAAACTGAATCATATTATCCTGGCGTGCTGTGTTCTACACAACTTTTTACGGAAACATTCTGCCAACTATGCTGGCTCAGTTGGGCCTGAGGCCGGAATTCAAAATGAACCAACCCTGACGGCGCTTGAAAGTGGCCGTCCTGGCTTGCCTTCCCTGAGTGCCCGTGAAGTCCGGCTAAGATACCTTGAATTCTTTGCGGGTAGGAGGGCTATCAATATGCCAGACAATGTGTGAAACCTTTATCAAATAAAAAAAACATTAAGCAAATCTTTGGTGACATTTACTGCTTGTGTTTGTTTTAGCTGACCCTGACAGAAATGTGTTGAGTCCTGAAAATGGCGTGATTGTGTAACCTTATACAAAGCACTGTTGGGTGTTATTTACTAAAGGCAAAGACACTTTGCACTCCAAGTGCACTTGAAACTGCACTTGGAGTGCAAAGTGGATTTGCCCTCAAGAAATAACACCCATTGTCACAGAAAACACCAATTAGAGCACCCCAAAAGTGTTGTAGCGTTGAGACAATAATCCACACATTCTTGATGAACAATCTTTTTAATACCTGCACAATCACATGTGCATTTAGAAAAGGTTTTTAAAACAAACCAACATGTTTGTTGTATAACAATTTTTGGGGTCACATTAGAAAAAGTAGAAATATCCATTTAAGATAAAACATGCATGTTTAAAACCCACAAGAAAGACACAAATCTTGAACTTACAAAGTTCACATTTGGTAGAACTTGAAGGCAATATCAGACATGAGTATTTACAAACTGTGTTTGATATTGCGTTCAGATGGGGTGAAGTCACCCCCGGAAAAGCCAAATTTTGAAGATGCACACAAATAGCCGAATGTCAACATGTGCTAGCTGCCATCATGGGTGATCAAGGGACGTGTTTTGGGGGTGCAACCCCTTCCTCACAGCTACTTCATTATTGAGGAGGGGGTTGCACCCCCAAAACGTGTTGCAGTTTGCACATTTTTTACTAGCACTTTATGCTCAAAATTGCACTAGTATTAGTATTACACGTGTATGACAAGCATTTATTTATTTATTTACTTTCTGCTTGGTTCTTGCATATATATTGTTGCTGTTTTTTGCACATGTTTACTTGGTTAGATATTTATAATTTTGCACCATATTTTTTGCACGGCCTATC
Organism: Aquarana catesbeiana; assembly: GCF_042186555.1. NCBI lineage: Eukaryota > Metazoa > Chordata > Amphibia > Anura > Ranidae > Aquarana > Aquarana catesbeiana. Next base: position 60,783,600 of record NC_133331.1, on the reverse strand, counting down.
AGACATTTTGCATGATATTTGGACTATTAATAAGTCTATCCATGTATGACCCTAGAGCCGATCACGTTTCATAATATATCTACTTGATACTGCTATATGAGATAGCACATGTTGACACACTGTGTGCATCCTCAAAATTTGGCTTTTCTCCAATTAGACAAAAAATTTTAAAATTGTAGCACACCATAAAAGAAAGGGATTTGGAGGGGTTTTAAACTCTCCCCAAAACATCAATGATGTTCTTATTTTTTTGAATAACATCATTGATGTTTTTCTTGATGTTTTCCAAGTCCCTATTACACCCCATGATCTCCCCAATCAGGATCTGTGCACTTTCCGAGGTGAAATGCCCTGGATCCACAACATCACGATCACCTAAAAAGATAGAAACCAAAAAAAAAACATGTATTATAAATATGCCGGCATCCATCTCTTACCTGAGCCTGTGGTCGCAGACACTCACCTGTTGTGGTGCCAATTTCCACCACATCTTCCTCCTCCTGCTCTTCTTGTCTTTGGTGGATTTCCCCTTCTTCCAGAGGTGGGGGGTCTCTGGTCTCCTCGGATGAGGGGTGTCCCCCGAGTCTTTTCTCCCCTATGTAAAAAAAAAAATGGTATACTTAGCACACAGATATTTGATGGCATTACTATAAATATGAAACATTGCTTGGAAGTGGGGTACAATTGTCTGTTTTGGCAGAGTTCCAAGATGGAGAATTTTTAGTGTCCTTTGTCAAGCTTCAATACTTTACCTGTTTTGTCCAAGCTTCACAGATGGAGACACCCCTATAGTATCTACTGGAGCACCTGTGTGGGCCCCCTAATAAAAAGGGTGTTCTTGTGTCCCACACTAGTGCTCCAGCGTCCAGATGTGAAAACTGCTGCTGAGTGTCCTCTCCTTACACAGAATCGAGTTTGCATTTCATTCTAGTAACAAACATATCTACACAACCAAATTATTTTCATACAAGTAGGCCCTAAAAAATGTGGTCAAATGCATATGGCCAAAACAATGGTGTTTTATAGGCCGAAAGAAAAATGTTTGATACGAACGAATAATGTGCCCATGAACATGAAAGTTGACATTTTAAACTGGATAACAGTTAAGAAAAGCACATGGAGCAGCACGAACGTAATAAACACAAAAAGAATAGGAACACAGCACAACTACTTACTTTTTTGCAGCACTCTCCGGATCTTTCGGTACTGCTCGTGTTCTCTTAATTTTAGGTCCGACCACCGCTTCCTGAGCTGATCTTTCGATCGTCGTACCTTGAAATTCCAGTTCAGACTTTTGACCACTTTCGCCATTATCTTGGCCTTTCTGTCATTGGGGTTGGGGTAAGGTCCATACTTTTCATCATAGTCGGCCCTCTTCAGGATGTCGACCATCTCCAACATCTCCCCAAAGGACATATTTGAGGCCTTAAATCTTCTCCTTCTGGATCCAGACGTTTGTGGCTCTGGGCTTTCCTCCCCCTCCTCCTCATTGCTATAATTAGCACGCACCTGCTGTGTCTCCGCCATGTGCTCTTCCCCCACTGCGACGAACGAAAAGGGGCGGGGAATAGACTAGAAAGAACGTCAGGGGCGGGCGGAGTTACACGCATGCGCAGTGTGTGTATGATCTGTGAGCGGAGGAAGTAGTATCGGAGGCGCCAATCGTGATAACGAAGGTAAGATCTAAACTTGGGCCTATACTGCTTCTAGATTGAGGCCTATATTGTAACAAGATTAGGAGAGTTTTGCCTGACATTAGGGTTTGTCTCGTGTTGTGTTTTGCAGATAAAATGGATGGCTTCAATGACCACAACTTCCTCCCCCTGTTCATAGATAAGTACAGGGAGCTGCCCTGTTTGTGGCAGGTGAAACATCCACATTACAATCATAAACAAAAGAGGCAGGCAGCGCTGAAGAAACTGCTGGAGTTGGTGAAGCCGGTGGTCCCCACGGCAACCATCCCCTATTTAACCACTTGAGGTCCGGGCCATAGCCGAATGACGGCTACAGCGCGGACCTCAATCTCCGGGAGGACGTCATATGACGTCCTCCCCTATGCACGCGCACTGCGCGCACCCTGCAGGGCGCGCGGTGTGCGCGCTGTAATCACCGAGTCACGGAGACTCGGGTGATCACAGATCCGAGTAAGGGGCCGGTCCCGGCCCCTTACCATGTGATCAGCTGTCAGCCAATGACAGCTGGTCACATGATGTAAACAAAAGCTCGGTGATCGGTTTCGTTTTCTCCTCACGCTGACAGCGTGAGGAGGAAAAAAAAGCCGATCACCGGCTCATGTCAAAGGGACATCGGTCCCGAAGAGGAAGGAGGCACAGATGCCTCATCTGTGCCTCCAAGTGCCATCTGCCAGTGCCCACAGTGCCACCTATTAAAGCCCACAAGTGCCACCTATTAAAGCCCACAAGTGCCACCTATCAATGCCCACAAGTGCCACCTATCAATGCCCACAAGTGCCACTTATTAGTGCCACCTAGCATTGCTGCCATCAGTCAGTGCCCAATCAGTGCCCAACACTGCCACCCATCAGTGCCCATAACCGCCACCCATCAGTGCCCATCACTGCCACCTATCGGTGCCCATCAGTGCCGCCTCAACGGCGTACATAAACGAAGGAGAAAAATTAACTGTTTGCAAAAATTGATAACAAAATATAAAAAAAATATAATTTTTTAAAAAAAATTCTGTCTTTTTAAATTTTTTTTAACAAAAAATAAAACCCGTAGAGGTGATCAAATACCATCAAAAGAAAGCTCTATTTGTGGGAAAAAAATGATAAAAATTTCATTTGGGTACCGTGTTGTATGACCGCGCAATTGTCATTCAAAGTGCGACAGCACTAAAAGCTGAAAATTGGTCTGGACAGGAGGGGGGTTTAAGTGCCCAGTAAGCAAGTGGTTAAAGCCAAAATTGGTGGCCTGAGGAGCACTTATCTTAGGGAGCGCAAGAAGGTCACGGATTCCCAGAGATCAGAAGCTGCAGCAGATGACATTTATGTCCCCAGGCTGTGGTACTATGAGAGACTGCGATTTTAGTCAGACCAGACTGGAGTCAGGCAATCCCTCTCAACACTTCCTTCCACCCCAGCTGAGGCTTCTGATGTCCAACCTGGGACTTCCAGCCAGGAAGAAGTGGAGGAGCCCAGATGGAGTCAGGTATAGCATTGTTCTACAGATTTCTGGTCAATAAATAAATGATCTTTACTAGATGTTATTATTGATCACTAATTGCTGATTTAAGAAAGTGTTTTACATATCAATAGACATTAGTGGGCAAAAATAATAGGGCTCAGAAGGATAGTCTGTTATATTTGTTAACATTCAATTTGCAACAGTCATGAGCTGAAAATTGTGTGTGATTGGTGAATAATAAACTAAAACTATGTCCCTTTTTCATACACAGGAAGACCTCAGCCAGGAGGAGGCTCTGGAATGTGGCACACAGGAGGAAGCTGTGGAATGTGGCAGCCAGGAGGAGGCGGGGTTAGTGGCAGCCAAGAGGAGGCGGGGCTAAGTGGCAGCCAGGAGAAGCCTGGGACCAGTAGGAGCTTGACCGAATCGCAGGTTCCTCCCCTCTGCCTTCCATACAAAAGACCCAGGAAGGGGAGTCACGTTCAGGATTCAGCGCTCAGGCTCATTCAGGAGGCTTCTGCGTCTCTCAGAGCCTTACCCACTCCTGAAGAGGCCTTTGCCAGCATGGCTGCCACCAAACTGAAGGGCATGCAGGAGGGTCAACGCCTCATGTGTGAGAAACTTATTTATAAAGTCCTAACTAAGGGGGTGAGTGGCGAAATCATACCCAAGACCGACGTGATTGAGATGGATCATCCTCCTCCTCCTGCCACAACTCCACCACCAGAGCCACAGCGTAGAAGGAAGCGTGGAAGGAAGACCAGAGAGTGATGGCCCTGGGTTCAGTCTGGTCTGCCAAAAGATGCAGCCTCTTGTAGTACCACAGCCTGGGGACACAGATGTCATCTGCTGCTTTCCGGATCTCTGGGACTTCTGGACCAGACTGCACTCCCTTAGATATGGACTCCTCAGGCCACCAATTTTGCAGTAAAATAATTGATATGTGCCATGGGGGCCAAAGGCTTCGCCAACTTCAGCTGTTTTCCAGCATTGCCTCCCTCTTTGTTTGGTTCTGAGCCCTTAATAAAGGAATTTTTAGTTCAATTATACTCGCCTATGTGTGTTTTCCTTAAAAACAAAATTTTTGGCGAGGAGGCAGGTACATTTCAAAATACAATGTGAAATTAACAAGGGACACCAACACCAAACAATCTCATTGAGATTAAATAATACAAGATAATAATGGTGTTGTGGTAACTTGGCACACAAAACACACACAAAAATATTCTGGAGTAAAAAGCAAAAAAAAGTAAAAGAAAAAAAAAACAGCCTTGAAAAAAAAATGTTTACAATTAAAAACAAACAAAAATAAAATTGGTCAGATGTGACAAATCCAAATATATTGAGGGAATCCCGATAAATAATAAAGAAAGAAGTTTGTGAGAAGTCTGTGTGAATATAAGCAGCAAAACGACTTCATTCTTCTCACATTATAAAGATGAACAGAGTGCGCTGTATTAACCTCCCTGGCGGTATGATTATTTCGGATTTTAGGTGCTGAAAGCGGTACAATTATTTTGCATGGAAATTTGGCATTTTATATTGTAGGTCTGTAAATCTTAACAATAACACACTTAAATCTGTCCAAACCAGAGTCTAGTAGATATCCCGGGTATGATAAAGTTTGAAACACAAAAACATAAATTATAATATAATAAATAAAAATAAATAATTAAAAAAAATTTAAAAAAATAGTAATAAAATAAATTTCCCCACAATTCACTATCGCTCAATTCTGCAAGTGTTCTAATTTACTATCGCTGTTTTCTAGCTGGTCTAAAGCCACTTTTGACGTAAAGGGACACTTTTTGGTTGCTATGGACAATCTCCAGTTTCCAGGCAGAAAGAACAGTGTATATCATGTAAAACTGCATGCAGGGCATGGGCCAGAGCACTGGGGACAAAAGGGATGTGAAATCATTTCATACAGTACTGTAATCTGTAAGATTACAGTACTGTATGTGTTATGATTTTGACAGTTTTTTGAATTTGCCGCCAGGCTCCGCCCCCGTGCGTCGCGCCGCTCGCAGGGAACGGAGCCTGGCACGGAGAGGCTTCGGAGGAGGACGGAGCCCTCGGACACTGCGGGGGACATCGCAGGATCCCGGGGACAATGTAAGTAACGCCGCCCCAGGATCCTGCAATGCGATCCCGAGTGTGGCTCGGGGTTACCGCTAATGGTACTGAATTTTAACCCCGAGCCACACTCAGGAAAACCGCCAGGGAGGTTAAACCATTTTTTACATTGCAGCCTGACGAAAGTGCTGTATCCATTGCGAACACTAATTTTACCAGACTGAGTTGTTCCGTCTCGGAATTTCTTCTGAGCATGCGTGGCACTTTGTGCGTCGGAACAGGCCACACACGGTCGGAATTGACGCGATCGGATTTTGTTGTCGGAAAATTTTATAGCCTGCTCTCAAACTTTGTGTGTCGGAATATCCGATGGAAAATGTCCGATGGAGCCCACACACGGTCGGAATGTCTGAGAACACGCTCCGATCGGACATTTTCCATCGGAAAATCCGACCATGTGTACGGGGTATTACAGTGTATATAGTGTAGTGTGTATGGCATATAGCGTAGTGTGTATGGTATACAGTGTAGTTTGTATGATACAACAGTGTATATAGTGTAGTGTGTATAGTATAACGGTGTATATAGTGTAGTGTGTAAGGTATAGCCCTGTATAGGACATATATGTGTACACTGACTGTGTTGTGTACATACTGAGTTGTGTTTAGTTTGGCGCCAGAGTGTTCCTCAGGCGGACTGTACCACATCTCGCCGGTCACGGGGAGGTCAATCTCTCTCATTCCTCGGTTCTCCGGTGTGGCTGGAGTCCCTTCCTTCTTTCCTCCCTATCCTATGTAACGCTGTACCCTCGGCTCTCCCCGGTTCCCCTTCCCGCGCTCTCCCAGAGATCCGTATTCCCCCACTCCTCGTAGTTGGTACGGTCCTCGGTGTGTGAGGAGGAGACGACCGCCATTTTGTCTGCTGGCGGGAGACTGGTACTAACAGAATCCGGGCCCGGGAGAGCGGCCCCCCACACCCCCTACCGGAGCGAGGCCACGCAGGAGGGCCCGGAAGAACCGCGGACATGTATATCAAACAGGTACCGGGCGGTGGGGCTGGGGGAGGCGGAGGAGGAGCCCGGCGGGGAGCCGAGGCCTGACAGGGCCAGAGAATTCATACTGTACACACTGTATACTGTCCGGGCCTGAGAGACACTGTACCTTACATACTACACACCATATACTGACCACTGTACCTCATACTACACACCATATACTGACCACTGTACCTCATACTACACACCATATACTGACCACTGTACCTCATACTACACACCATATACTGACAACTGTACCTCATATACTGTACACTTCACCATATATACTGGTCACTGTACATCATATACTGTACACCACACCTCATATAATGACCACTGTACCTCACATACTACACACTGCACATCATATACTGACCACTGTACTATACACTGCACCTGATATACTGACCACTGCACCTCACACACTGACCACTGCACCCCATATACTGACCACTGTGCCTCATATACTGTACACTTCACCCCATATACTGACCACTGCACCCCATATACTGACCACTGCACCCCATATACTGACCACTGTACCTCACATACTACACACTGCACTTCATATACTGACCACTGTACGATACACTGTACCTCATATACTGACCACTGCACCTCATTTACTAACCGCTGCACCTCATTTACTAACCGCTGCACCTCATATACTGACCACTGTACTATACACTGCACCTGATATACTAACCACTGTACGTCACACACTGACCACTGCACCTCATATACTGACCACTGTACTACACATTGCACCTCACACACTGTACACTGCACCCCATATACTGACCACTGTACCTCATATACTGTACACTTCACCATATATACTGTACACCACACCTCATATACTGACCACTGTACCTCACATACTACACACTGTACTAACCACTGCACATCATTTACTAACCACTGTACTATACACTGCACCTGATATACTAACCACTGTACACTGCACGTCACACACTGACCACTGCACCTCATATACTGACCACTGTACTACACATTGCACCTCATATACTGACCACTGTACTACACACTGCACCACATATACTGACCACTGTACCTCATATACTGTACACTTCACTATATATACTGGTCACTGTACATCATATACTGTACACCACACCTCATACACTGATCACTGTGCCTCACATACTACACACTGCACCTCATATACTGACCACTGTACTACACATTGCACCTCGCACACTGTACACTGCACCCCATATACTGACCACTGTACCTCATATACTGTACACTTCACCATATATACTGTACACCACTCCTCATATACTGACCACTGTACCTCACATACTACACACTGTACTAACCACTGCACCTCATTTACTAACCACTGTACTACACATTGCACCTCATACTGTACATTGCACCTCATATACTGACCACTGTACTACACACTGCACCACATATACTGTACACTTCACTATATATACTGGTCACTGTACAACATATACACTGACCACTGTACACTGCACCCCATATACTGACCACTGTGTCTCACATACTACACACTGCACCTCATATACTGACCACTGTACTATTCACTATATCTCATACTGTACTATACACTGCACCTGATATACTAACCACTGTACGTCACACACTGACCACTGCACCTCATATACTGACCACTGTACTACACACTCCACCTCACACACTGTACACTGTACCTCATATACTGACCACTGTACTTTATAGTGTACCTCATATACTGTACACTGCACCCCATATACTGACCACTGTACTATATACTGTATCTCATATACTGACCACTGTACTATATACTGCACCCCATATACTGACCACTGCACCTCATATACCAACCACTGTACACTGCACCTCATATACTGACTACTTTTTATTGCACCTCATATACTAACCACTGTACTATGCACTGCACCTAATATACTGACCACTCCACCTCGTTTACTGTACACTGACCATTGCACCTCATATACTAACCACTGTATTATACACTGCACCTTATATACTGACCACTGTACTATACACTGCACCTCATATACTGACCACTGTACCTCATATACCAACCACTGTACTACACAGTGCACGTCATATACTGACCACTGTACTATACACTGCACCTCACACACTGACCACTATATGCTGCACCTCATATACTGACCACTGTACTACACACTGCATCTCTCACACTTACCACACTGTACACTGCAACTCATATACTGACAGTTGAAATAAGATGTAATGACCCTTTTGGAACGTTTCTATTTTTATTATATTATTATTTGTTTATTTTTTTAGGTTATCATCCAAGGCTTCCGCAGCTACAGAGATCAGACTATTGTTGATCCCTTTAGTTCAAAACACAATGTTATTGGTATGTATGAGCACAAGGTGGTAATTGATTTTTTTTTTTTTTTTTTTTTTTTTTTTTTTACAAGGTTTTTTTTTAATGTTTCAAAAATAAATTTTAGGTAGTCCTTGCATGGAAATACAGGGTCCACTTATGTTGCAATTCCCCTCCGCCCCCATAAAAAAAAACAGTTAGAGCTATAAAAAAAAACATTAAAGTGTATTTATGGCACAACCTCTTCTTCCTTTTTTTTTTTTTTTTTTTTACATTTTATTATGAAGAGTGGTGAAGGGTTAAAGCCCCTGTCAGGTTATTTTTTTTTTTTTTGCTGTCTGTGTCTTCCTAGGGGATTTCTCTTTTAGATAGTTGTCACTGGAACATTTTTGGCCATTGAAAAATTTCCCCTCCCCTCTCGGTCTGACAACTCAAAAAACAGGGACACTGACTACAATAAAAACTTCAGAGTGTCTATCTTTTTTTGCATTTAATCCAAAATTGAACAAAAAAGTTTTGCCTTTTACTTGCTGGTCTTCCAGTCACTTCCTCTAGATCAGGGGTGTCAAACTCAAATTCATCGTGGGCCACATCAGCAGTATGGTTGGCCTGAAAGGGCCGGTTGTATCTGTAGGGCTATGTATCTACTCTTTAATATCGCAGTGCTGCGAAGGGTAGGTGCAGACCAGCACGAGCTCACTCACACTCCTGTAGCAGATGATGCAAGTCCAAAAAGGAGAGTCACACATCGCTGGTATTATCCTCAAGAAACTGTATTGGAGACTGCTCAGACCGAACACCATTAGAAGTCAAGAGTTTACATATAAGGTGCAACGTGACATTCTCACCCCTCCTCCTAGGTCATGACCTTTGCACCCACCACTCCCCCCCACACATCAGCCCTCAACCCCCCCCAAAAAAAACATCCTCATATCTGTACTCTCTCCTACCTTGCCCAGCTTTGGTACCTCCCCGTATAGGCGGCTCCCTCCCTGTGTGTTGGGCTATAGTTAGTACCTCCCTGTGTGTTGGGCTATAGTTAGTACCTCTCTGTGTATTGGGCTATAGTTAGTACCTCCCTGTGTAGGCGGATCTCGGTGTTCAGCACCAGTACCAGTGTTCAGTTCTGCCCTATGTCTTATTTCACCATCACTTATCAAAATCATCAGCACAACAACAAGGCTTTTACAACAATGAGCAAGTCCTCCAAATGCCTGCCCACAGGATGCAGCCCACTGGATGGTTAAAGGTCCTTTCACACTGGGGCAGTTTGCAGGCACTATTCTGCTAATAATAGCGCCTGTAAACCGACCCGAAAGTGCCGCTGCTTTCATTCCAGTGTGAAAGCCCCGAGGGCTTTCACACTGGAGCGATGCGCTGGCAGGACGGTAAAAAAAAGTCCTGCCAGCAGCATCTTCGGAGCGGTGAAAGAGGGGAGTGTATACCGCTCCTGCCCATTGAAATCAATGGGACGGCGCGGCTATACCGCCGGCAAAGCGCCTCTGTAGAGGCGCTTTGCGGTGGTTTTAACCCTTTCTCGGCCGCTAGCAGGGGGGTAAAACCGCCCCGCTAGCGGTCGCATACCGACGGTAAAGCGCTGCTTACAATAGCGGTGCTTTACCACCGACAACGCCCCCCGCCCCAGTGTGAAAGGGCTCTAAAAATAAACAAAGAAAAAACATTGCTGTCCAAACTGTCAGGAAACTCTACTGCTGACAGCTATGCCCAGCCCAACCGCACATGCGCTGCTGGAAGGACTGAGGAGAATAGCAGGAAATGTTTACTCTAGTTCCCTAGGAGAGCGCCAGCGGCGCATACGCTCACACAAACCCGGAGATGCTCGCGGGACTAAGGAGGAGGTTTACTCTTGTTATCTGGAAAACGGGCAGTGGGAAAAACAGCCGGCGGACGCTGCGCGGAACACATGACCAGGCCTGGCAGGCTGGATGCGGCCCGCGGGCCTTGTGTTTGCCACCTGTGCTCTAGATGCTGGTGACATCACTGGGCCTCACAGCAGAATCCTGGGACAATCCAAGATCCTGAATCTCACAAGAAGATGCTTCAAGCACCATGCAGGAGCGCATTCACTGGATTTGGAATCCTGAGTTTCCCAGGAATCACACAAGAAAGCCAAATTACATCACCTTTGCCTAAGTAAACGTGCTAAAAACCAAGGCGTATGGCACTTTTTTCTTCAAATGTTTATAGTTTTCACTGAGCTTCCCTCCTTTATTCCGGACTGAGGGCCACTTAAAAAAAAAAAAATTTACATTTATTTTTATTAAGGTGTTTTTTTATTTTTTTTTTTTTTTTTATTACAGTGGGAAGAAATGGATCTGGCAAGAGTAATTTCTTCTACGGTAAGTTCAGATTTTATTAAAGAAGAACTAGAGGGAAGTAGCTGTTTACACAAAATACTGTTAATTCCTTGTTTAGTGTTTCTTAGTGCGCCCGCCTCGCTTGACAGAGATAATGTTGAATCGCTGTCAATTGAGGGGGTTTGAGGAGGCGAGGTTGCATAAGAAGCGGAGTTGTTTAACCAGGAAGATACTGCAGGAGTCACCTGTCTGGATGTGCAATGTGTGTAAATTATGAGATTGACTTCAGAATTGCTAATATATGCAGCCAGGCCGCTTTGCTGCCATACTTGAATGTGAGGCGGTCAGCTGCGGTTAACTTCACTGTGGCCAGTGTGTTGAAAAGCTGCCACTCCCTGCAGCTCCCTGCTTTCCAGCTACTGCAGGTATTCGACCATTCAGGTGAGCTGAATATTTGTTACTGCTGCCACATTCAGCACTGACTTGTATGGCCCGTGGTGGCTCGTGAGCCAGGGGGAAGTGACAGCAAGGAGCAGGTATTCTAAACTCCCTGAAGTGTGGAATACATGCTGCTCCCAAGGAGCAACTAAGCAGACACTTCAACACACAGACTGCAAGCAAGCTAAGTATATTCACTCTTGTTTTGCAGTTTGCTCTATGTTTAGAAGGGGCCATTAGGTGACAGGGTCTAGCTGCCCTTGGAAAGGATTTTTTTTTTCACCATGTTGGAAAATTGGCAACTGGTGTGTGTTTGTTTTTTTTTTTTTTAATTTATTTTTTTTATTTGTACCATCAATATGACATTGGGTAAACTGCAAAATGCACAGTTGAAGTACATGCAAGGGAGCGGTTTTATCTGCCAAATGATTTGTTTCCTCCTCTATACAGTCTTTCTACACATTTAAAGTGGTTCTATAGGTAGGAGGTTGTTTTTTTACAAAGTTTTGAAACTTGAAAAAGGAAAAAAAAATACATTTTTCTTTACTTAATTTTCAAAAACAAGTGAAAGCTGCAAAATACTCACCATGCCTCTTAGCAAATACCCTGGGGTGTCTACTTTCCAAAATAGGGTTCATTTGTGGGGGTTTTGTGCTATCTTGACATTTCATAGCCTCCGAATCTGTGATAGGTAGTGAGGAAGTGAAATCACCATTTTACTCCCTTAGAAAGCCTGAAGGTGGTGTCTAATACATGTGGTATCCCCGTACTTAGGATAAGCAGCAGAATTTATTTTGGGGTGTAATTCCATATATGCCCATGGCATGTTTGAGCAATATATCATTTAGTGACAATTTTGTGCAAAAAAAAAAAAAAAGTTTGTAATTTTCCCACAACTTGTGTCAAAATATAAAATATTCCATGGACTCAACATGCCTATCAGCAAATAGCTTGGGGTGTCTACTTTCTAAAAAGGAGTCATTTGGCGGGGGCGGTTGATCTGTCCTGGTATTTTATGTACAACATTAGAAGCTTATGCCACACATCACCCACTCTTCTAACCACTTGAAGACAAACGCCCTTTCTGACACTTTTTTTTTTTTTTTTTGTTTGTTTACATGGAGAAATATTTATTTTTTTGCTAGAAAATTACTCCCCCAAACATTATATATTTTTTTAAAGCAAAGGCCCTACAGATTAAAATGGTGGGTGTTGCAATTTTTTTTCACACAATATTTGCGCAGCGATTTTTCAAACACAATTTCTTGGGGAAAAAAAAAAACGTTTTAAAATTCTAATGCACTAAAACATACTATATTGCCCATATGTTTGATAAAATATAAAAGTTGATCTTATGCCGAGTACATAGATACCAAACACGGCATGCTATAAAATTGCATACAACCGTGCAGCGGCAACAAACTACATACATTTTTAATAGCCTTTACAGGTTATCACTTTAGATTTACAGAGGAGGTCTACTTTTAAAATTTTGCCCTCGATCTGATGTTTGCGGTGATTCCTCACATGCATGGTGCACTTGCTGTTTACATATGACACGAGACTGACGATTGCGTTCGCATTTGCGCACAAGCACAGGGAGATGGGGGGTGCTTTTTTTTTTTTTTTTTTTTTTTTAAATTGGGTCTATTGGACTCTAGATCTCTCCTCTGCCCTCAAAGCATCTGACCTCAGCAAGATCGGTGAGATAAGATGCTTTCCCAATGTCACTGTTTATTTCCAGTGAAACCGAAGTCATAAAATGCTCGTAGCTTCCAGTTTCTTAGGCCATAGAGATGATTGGAGCTGTTCTGATCTTTGATCAGCTCTATGGTCAGCTGGCGGAGCCACCAGCTGAATGATCAGGTTCCCCGGTGGGACAGGAGAGCCAGAGAAAACCAAGAAAGATGGGGGGGGGGGGGGGGGGACACACATTTGCTCCCGCTGCTTGTAAAAGCAGTTTAGCCGGTAATTAGCCGCTAGAATTGCTTTTACATGAAAGAACGATACCAAGATGATACCTAAACCTGCAGGTATCATTCTGGTATAACCATTCAAAGTCCAGCAACATACCCGTACGTTGCTGGTCCTTGTTGGGCATATATTGTAATGTTGTTGTGGTTTTTTTTTTTTTTTTCATGCTGCCTGTAGGCTGAACAAAAAAAAGATATTGATCGGTGGGTATGCCCACCATTAGAATACCGCCCTGCATCCACCCACTTCTAATGATGGGCATACATGCATACATTTTTTTTTTTTTTATCAGTGCTGCAGCTGAATGGTGTACCTGCAAATAAAATAATGGTTAACAATAAAACACAGTAAACGGTAAAGTATAAAAGAATTACGTACCTGAAAAGCAAACATGATAAAACATAGTAAAAACACTTTTATTTGTAAAGGTTCCAGGTTCGGGTCTCTCAAAATGCGATGGCTTCTTTGGAGACCCCGTGAGAGTGTGTTCCAGTCTGTGCAGTGCTGTACCCTACGCTAAAACTCCCCTAGTGTGTGGTAGCGTTCGAAACATTCACCAATGCAAAGACCAGGATGGTCAGGACAGGAGGGACAATAATAGCGGGTGTCACGCCTATATCCGCGCTTGCTACAGACACAACGTTTTCTTTGGGGTGATCGTTGGGAAGGGGGTACCAGGGAGGACATACGGAAAATGCCTCCCATGCAGTCGGCTTACTGCATTTGCATTGGGACACAGCACCGTCTGGAAACAGAAGGGCTGTGATGATCTCTTCCTGGAATTTAAGGAAGGATCCAGTTCGTCCTGACGCTTTGTATAGCAAATAAGCGTTCAGCAGAGCCAATTGGAATAAGTATACAGACACTTTTTTTTTTTTTATACCAGAGTCTGGCCTTACGGGCAATTAAGTACAATGCTATCAACTGGTCGTTGAGGTCCACCCCTCCCATATTAAGGTTGTATTCGTGAACACAGAGGGGTTTCTCCACAACACCAGTCGCTGTTTGAATTTGGACTGTCGTGTCTGCATGAAGGGAGGACAGAACGAAAACGCTGTAATTCCCTCCACTTCACTGCAAACAAATTATTACTTCTCAAGCAGTCTCTCTCCCCCAGCCTAAGAGGGGAATTGTCCACATACAAGTGGTACCCCTTTCCGAATAAGGGTGACACCAAGTCTCACACAATTTTACCAGCTCTCCCTATGTAGTTTGGGCAGTTCTCAGGCTCCACGTGACTATCTTTTCCCTCGTAAACCATAAAACTATATGTATAGCCTGTTGCCCTGTCACAGAGCTTATACATCTTGACCCCGTATCTGCCACGCTTGCTGGGAAGATACAGTTTGAACGTCAAACGGCCAGAAAACAAATGCAGCAGGAGGGGCACTATGGGCTCGACGGGCCTGTCTTTGTCTTCTTGGGCGCTGGGGGACACTAGTTGTGCTAGACACCTCACCAGCTTGAACTGCACTTATAGGAGTCGCCACGTCCCCACGTGATACTGCAGTGCTGGTTTGACTACAACCAGGATTTACTAGGCCGCTACTGCTTGCCAGTTCACCAGAAAGATGAGTGGCACTAGTACTGGCTCTCTGCTCCATACGAGAGCCCTGCGGTTCTTGCACCTCAACAACAGCAGAAGAACAGGGTCGGGTACACCTGACCTTGGCAGGGGCCACTACTCCGTTGTCCGATCTATATGTCAGGGTGCCACTGCTGTCTACTGGATCGTATTCTGAGCCTGAATCTGAAAGATCGGTGACTTCCTCTTCACTCTCATCTGTCATGCTCAGAAACGTGTAGGCCTCTTCACTAGTGTACCTTTGATTGGACATTGTGGCCTCTAAAATTTACTGGTACAACTAGTGAAACTCGCAGGAAAAAAGAGCACCTGACCATCAGCGACTGCTTCAAACGCTACCAAAAAACTGTTAGCGTTTGCAGGGATCAGGCCTGATTCTGCGAATGCTGCTGTTATTGTGTTTTGTAAGTGACAGTAATTGATTTGATACTGCACTTGAGTGGGCTGGTCGGAGGGGCTAAACGCAGGTGCTAGCAGGTATCTGGGCTGATCCAGCTAAAGCTGCATTTTTGGGAACCCTAAACTACTGGGGACACTAGTATAGATCAGATATTGATCCGTTCAGACACTATACTACTATGGGAGGTGTATGGTGCGTGTGTGTGTGTTAGCGCTACTGGCACTAATCTGACACTGCCTGGGGCGACGCAGACCCTGACTGATGCTAAAACCTAACTGATGTCACCCACCGGGTGATCAGGGGGTTAAACCTTTATTAGGTAATATATGGCGGGTTCCCTGATGCTATAAAAAAAAAAAAAAAAAAACTAACCAGCGTCACCCGTGACACTAATACGGGGATCACTGGTGACAGAGGGTGAAAGGGTTAACTAGGGAGCAATCAGGGGGTTAAAACCTTTATTAGGTAATATATGGGGGTACCTGACGGTGAAACTAATTAACTAACGTCAACCGTGACACTAATACGGCGATCAGAAAAAAGATCTATTAGTGACACTGAGACGGGGTGAAAGGGTTAACTCGGGGGGGGGGGGGGGTCAAGGTGTTAAATCTTTATTAGGTCTAGGGTACCCCCCCAAACCCCCCTAACTGGGCCTACTACTAATTACCCTAACACTGATTAGGGTCACAATGCAGTGATCAGTGAAGAATCTGAAAACTGCAATTGTTTACACAGTGACAGGGAGTGAAGGGGTTAACTGGGGGTCGATCGGGGGGTGGCAAGTGTACTGGTGTTAGTGTAGTGCTGTGCAACTCACGGTAAGATGTTCTCTCTCCTCTCTCTGGAACGGAAAATAATTCCAGAGAGAGATGACATCACTTCCCCTGTCTGTGTTTACACTTAAAGACAGGGGAAGCATTTTCATTTGCCAGAACCTCAGCAGGTGCAGGCCAGAAATCATTGGCCTGGACCTGAAGACTGATCGGTTCTGCTACGAATCCGATCCCCGTGAGCGACGTATGGCTACGTGATTATGCGCACCCGTGCCACTTTGCCAATGTATATCGACGTGAGCCGGTCGGTAAGTGGTTAAAACGGCGTTCCACCCAGTGGAACTTCCGCTCATTGTACTCCTCCTCCTTCATGCTTGTCAGTCTTTCACAGGTATGCTTTCC
Organism: Aquarana catesbeiana; assembly: GCF_042186555.1. Lineage (NCBI taxonomy): Eukaryota > Metazoa > Chordata > Amphibia > Anura > Ranidae > Aquarana > Aquarana catesbeiana. The sequence continues at coordinate 60,767,090 of NC_133331.1, read as the reverse complement.
CCACTTTCAGGAGCCTCAGCCGTGGTTATTGATGACACGGCTGGGGCTCCCTCCTCCTCCCCCTGTCCCCTGGCCAGTAGGAGAGAGGAGCCGAGCGCATGCGCAGTAGGGTTCCCGGAATGAAGCCGAAAGGCTACACTACCGAGTTCCCTTGCTCGCAATGGAGGCAGCATGCACACGACAGCTGATGGAAACACAGCTGCGGTGCCGACATCGCTGGACTCCAGGACAGGTAAGTGTCCGATTATTAAAAGTCAGCAGCTGCAGTATGTGAAGCTGCTGGCTTTTATTTTTTGCAGCGGTGGGCGGACCTCCACTTTAAAGTAGTTGTAAAGACAGAAGGTTTTTTTTATCTTAATGCATTCTATTCCTCTCTGCCCAGCGATGTCCACGAGTGTCTCAGCCGTCCGAGATTCTTTTTCCTGATTGGCTCCCGCTGCTGACAACCAGTCAGCTAGCCAATCGGGAGAGAGGGTGCAGTGCCGGGTTGGGGCTCCATGTTTGAATAAACACAGGAAGCTGTGACTCAGCTCGGGTGCCCCCTTAGCAAGCTGCTTGCTTTTTGGGGCATTGAACAGGAGGGATGGGCCAGGATCACAGAAGAGGGAGAGACAAGAAAAGGATCCAGGCTGCTCTATGCAAATCCACTGCAACAGAGCAGATAAGTATAACATGTTTGTTATTTTTATAGAAAAAAAATAGACTTTACAAGCACTTTAATGCATTCCCTGCATTAAGTTTAAAAAAAAAACACTTTCAGAAGTTGCTCCCCCTAGCCCCCCTTAAACACTTACTTGAGCCCGATTTTTATCCAGTGCTGTGTCTGTCTACAGCAGCTCTTCTCTGCTCTCTATCTCTTCTCACAGGAAACTTGGCAGCAGCTGGAGCCATTGGTCCCTGCTGCTGTCAGTCAAATCCTGTGAGGACAGGGTCGAGCCATGCTGCATGTGTTTATAAACACACACAGCCGACTCGGGATCAAGCCCATACAAGTGTCATAGCAAGCAGCTTGTTGTGGGGCACTCAGGGAAGAGGAGGAGCTAATACCGTTGCTAGAGGAACCCAGAAGAGGAGGTTTAGGGCCGTTCTGTGCAATAGTCAAGTATGACATGTTTAAAAAAAAAAAAGATAAACTTTTATGTTACCTTTTAAGTATGAAATCAGAATATATCATGTGTTGTGAAATCAAATTATGATGTTTTTGTGTTTTTTTTGTAGTAAATGTTATGTTGTTATTTTCCCCTCCAGCCATCCAATTTGTTCTTAGTGATGAATTCAGTCATCTCCGTCCAGAGCAGAGATTGGCTCTTCTACATGTGAGTAACTCCTATTTGAAAAATCTTTAATTCTTATGCTTGTACATAATCATTTTATGTGTTCAATCTTTTTGGCTGCTCAATGACCAGGCCATTTTTTGCGATAAGGCTAAGTGCTATGCTGTACCCAAACAATTGACGTCCTTTTTTCTTTATCGTACATCACGGGACACAGAGCCACAGTAATAACTGTATGGGTTATATGGCACCTTCAGGTGATGGACACTGGCACACCCTAAACAGGAAGTTCAATTCCCCATATAACCCCTCCCCTTACCGGGAGTACCTCAGTTTTTTCGCCAGTGTCTTAGGTGTTGGTCATGCGTAAAGATGTGCTGTGCTGGAATATTCCTTACTGCTGGGGCAAGCCATGCAACCGGATCCATTCAAAGCGTCTTTTCCAGGCCAATAAGGTTTTACCTGTAATGCTTCCCATTTTAGAGAGCTGGACCTCGGGATCCAGTATTTGTTTTTTTCCGCCATATTCCTGGCGGGGTGCTTTTTACAGGTTCAGGGCTGTGGATCCCCCAATAAAAGGGAGCCCCAGACTCTGGAGGTTTTCTAACGGAGCCCACCGTGAGAGGTGAAGATTGGGTCTGTTACCACACAACTCTGCAGCTGGATAAGGTAAGGGAGATTCCTAAATTTTTTCTAATTCTTGTGGGCCTTCTCCTTTTCAAGTAAATGTTGTTTTGCCTATAGTCTCCACTGGGAGCTGTCAAGAGTACGTACCTGTTCATGCTTGTCAGTCTTGCCTCTGTGTTTCAAGCTGCACGCTTCCTCGGGCCCAGGCTCCAGGTAAAGTCATGGGAAAGGGGGTTTTCTTCTCCCAGAAATGTCCCCCCACCTGAATAGCTTCCTCCAGGCAGAGGGAGCATGGTGCTACGCGGCGGTGTACGCGCTGCTCCCACCGCCATTACAGCGGTTCCCTTCGGCAGCTCTCCTCCTCCATGCGGTCGGTCCGGATCGGAGCCCACCTCGCGCTGAAAATCTAATTTAAAATAGATGAAGGAGGGGGGTTGCTGTGGGTGGTCGGAGGAAGGGGGGGGGGGTCAGGGCTTAGCGGCGTTGGCACAAATTGAGCATCCACAACGCGGGCTGCATAGTTATAAAATTTACCTTTTTCAGGTGCATACAGCTAGGAGGGACACAGAGTTGACGGATGGCATGTGAGTGGGTGACACAGGCATTCCCAGGCACATTTACTTTAAGCATCAGGCTGAGTTTAATAGCAGCAACAGTTGCTGGACTATTGCTCAGCAGCGGGTGCATTTGTTTTGTGGTACCTCTGCTTTTATGCTCAGCACTATGACCAGAGGAGGTGGTTCAAATGCCACAAAGACAAAGGACATGAAGGGGTCGCCCTCAGGTCCTAAGGACCCTCCCTCTGCGACACCATCCCGTTCTAAAAAGGCTGGTCAGAGTGAGCCATCAGGCTCATCAGGGGCTGCTATTGCTTCCAACACTTCAGCCCCTGTCTGTATAACTGAGCAGGTTTTCTCCTCAGCTATGAGTGGTTTAGAGGAAAGATTAGCGGCTTTAATCGCATCTTCACAAAGTGGAAGAAAACGCATTAGGTTCCCGTCTACCACCCAGGATCCTCAAACGGGGGAACTGTCGGAGGGGGAAGATGAATCCCCCTCAGGGGACCGTGAACAGGCTGATGACTCCTCTTCCGAGGTATCAAGTGGGGAAGGATCTTCTTCAGCCTCACATGCTTGAGAAGTTGCGGGTGCAGTTTTTTACTGAAATGGTCCGCTCCACATTTAAGCTATCCTTAACGTTGTCGGCTGAAGAGCCCACTTCCTGTTTGGGTTCACTCAAGCCTTGCGTACCTTTCCTGTCCATTCATTACTAGAAAAGCTTATGTATTCTGAGTGGGATCACCCAGATGAAAACTTTTTAGGAGGGCAAAAGTGCTTAACACTTTATCCTATGGAGAAAAAAATTTACTAAGGTAGAGTATACCAGCAATTGACGCTGCTATAGCCTCTGTGAATAAAAGTTTGACTTGTCCGGTAGACAATGCTCAAATGCTTAGGGATCCAACTGGTAAAAAATTGGTATTTCTGTTAAAAAAAAAAAAAAAAAAAACATTATTTTCCCTGGCAGATTCAGTGGCTCAACCTGCAGTGGCAGCAATTGGGGTATGTCAGTCCTTGAGAGACCAGTTGAAACAGGTACTCAAGGTGGTCCCTGGACAGCAGGCCCAGGAATTAGCTGAGCTGCCAGCGGCTTTGTGCTTTGCAATTGACGCAATTAGAGATTCTATTCTTCAAACCTCTCACCTTGCGCTTGGGTTGGTGCATATCTGTAGAATCTTACGATTGATAAGTTGGTCAGCGAAGCGCCATGCAAAAAGCTCCTGGCTGGTTTTCCTTTCCGCGGTGAAAAGCTGTTTGGGGAGGATTTGGACAAATATATCCAAAACCTATCAAGTGGGAAAAGTACCCTTTTGCCAGTTAAAGAGTCCCTCATGTAAACTGGCTCTTTCTCTGGTGCTAGAGTCATCAGCCTCCAGGCAGTCGCGACGGCCTCCACCGTCATGTTCAAGAGGTAAACCTCAGGGTCAACCCCAGGGACAAAAGAGGTCCTGGGGGAAGAAACCCGCAAGACAGAACGCTAAAGCCTTTTTATGAAGGTGCGCCTCCGCTCACTCGAGTGGGGGGGGGGGGGGGGACTTTTGCAGTTCTCAAAGGTCTGGCAGGAAGTATTTGGGGACAGATGGGTGGTCTCCACAATAGCTCTAGGTTACAAACTACAGTTCCGAGAATTCCCGTCTCCTCGTTTCCTCAAGTCAAATGTCCCAAAGATCCAGAGAAAAAGAAGTCTCTCTTTCTAGTGTTAGACTGACTTTTGTTACAAAAAGTGATCATGATGGTCCCCTCTTCCAGGGGTCAGGGTTTTGATCGAACATTTTTCATGGTACCAAAACCAAATGGGGATGTCAGACCCATACTAGATCTCAAAGATCTAAACCATTTCCTGAAGATTCGCTCTTTTCGCATGGAATCAATCCGGTTAGTAGTCTCCATCTTACAAGGGGGAGAGCTTCTGGCATCAATCGACAGGGATGCATACCTGCATGTACCTATTTTCCCCGCTCACCAGAAGTATCTGCGTTTCGAAGTAGAAAAACTTCATTTTCAGTTTGCAGCCTTTCCTTTCGGTCTAGCTACTGCACCTCGGGTGTTTACAAAACATCTGACCCTTCCTCTGGCCAGATTAAGGACTAGAGGTATAACAATAATAGCATACCTAGACGACCTGCTCTTAATAGACTGGTCAGTAGTCCGCTTGGATCAAAGTGTGGTCACCACAATCAACCACCTGGAATACCTAGGTTGGGTCATCAACCTAGAGAAATCTTCTTTTAAGCCAGTAAGAAGATTAGAGTACTTGGGTCTGGTCATAGATACAGCCCAGAAGAAGATTTTTTTTACCCCAGGCAAAGATCAGCGCCATAAAGGAGCTGGTCCAAGTGGTCAGGGCAAAGAAAGGTCCTTCCATTCACCTTTTGTATGAGGTTATTGGGGAAGATGGTGGCTTCATTCTAAGCAGTTCCCTATGCTCGGTTTCATTCAATACTGCTGCAAAACAGTATCCTATCGGCCTGGAACAAAAAGATTCAAAAGCTAGATTTTCCAATGCGGTTGTCGCCAAAGGTGCGCCAGAGCCTCAGTTGGTGGAGGATATCTGAGAATCTGCAAAAGGGGAAATCCTTAATGGTTACCTGGAAGGTGGTAAGAACAGATGCCAGCCTTTCAGGTTGGGGAGCAGACCTGGAAGAAGCGTCTGTCCAAGGGAAATGGTCCAGAACCGAAAGGACCTTGCCCATCAACATTCTAGATTTTCGGGTAGCGCGTTTAGCCCTAAGGTCCTGGACGTTCAGGTTGCAGAATTCTCCTGTCAGGATTCAATCCGACAATGCCACAGCAGTGGCTTATATCAATCACCAAGGGGGCACCAGAAGTCAGGCAGCCCAGGGAGAGGTAAACCATATCCTAACCTGGGCAGAAGAACATCTGCCGTTCATTTCGGCAAACTTCATTCCAGGGGTAGAGAACTGGCAGACAGACTACTTAAGTCGCCAGCAGTTGTTCCCGGGGGAATGGTCCCTTCACCCCGACATCTAACTGGCTATATGCCAAAGATGGGGATCCCGGATGTAGATCTGTTTTCAACCAAGTTCAACAACAAAGTTGACAACTTTGTGTCAAGAACAAGGGAACCACTCGGATGCAGAACAGATGGGTTGGTGACCCCATGGGATTGGTTCTCACTGATTTATGCATTCCCTCCTATTCTGCTGCTACCTCGACTTCTTCGCAGGATCAAGCGAGAAAGGAAGTCGGTAGTTCTTGTGGCCCAGAAGATCTTTGTATGCAGAAATAGTAAAGATGGAGGTGGGGGACCCATGAACCCTACCACCACGTCCAGATCTGCTATCGCGGGGACCAGTGTTCCATCCTACTTTTACAAACGCTAAATTTAACGGTTTGGCTATTGAAACCCACATTCTAAAGAATTGTGGGCTTTCAGGCTCAGTGATACCTACCTTGATTAATGCAAGGAAGCCAACTTCCAGAGTCATATATTATAGAGTCTGGAAGGCATATGTTTCTTTGTGTGAATCCAGGGCTTGGCATCCTAGGAAGTATGTCTTAGGTAGAATTCTTGTCTTTCTGCTAATGGGGCTAGAGATGAAGCTGGCCTTGAGTATTATCAAGGGCCAGGTCTCGGCCTCATCAGTATTGTTTCAACGTCCGCTGGCTTCGCATTCTTTGGTCTGTAGCTTTATACAGGGGTTAACGCGGCTTAATCCACCTGTTAAAGCACCCCTGAACCCTTGGGACTTGAATTTAGTTCTGTCGGCATTACAAAAACAGCCTTTTGAGCCGATACAACGTGTTCCTTTGGTCCTTTTGACAAGGAAGTTAGTTTTCCGGTAGCCATTTCTTCTGCAAGAAGGGTATCAGAGCTGGCGGCTCTTTCTTGTAAAGAGCCATATTTAATCGTTCACAAGGATAGAGTGGTATTGCGTCCTCATCCTAGCTTTCTGCCAAAGGTGGTTTCAGGTTTTCACCTAAACCAGGATATTGTTTTACCTTCATTTTTTTCCAGAATCCTGTTCTAAGGAAGTAAAGTCACTACTCTCTTTGGATCTAGTGAGAGCAGTCAAGTTCTATTTGTCAGTGTCACCAGTGCCATCTGTCATCAGTGCCACGTATTAGTGCCATCTGTCATCAGTGCCACATCAATGTCACGTGTCATTGTCCTGGTGCTCCAGGGCCTTCAAAAGTGTAATAGGGAGTCAACAATTTAGATGTGTAATGTATGTCCCTAGAACACCTGATGGTGCTCCCTGCATGTTGGGCCTCTGTGGCTAGGCTGTGAAAGAGTCCCACACGTATCGTAATACGCAGAATGTATTTTGAGGCGTCATTTGTGGTATACACATGCTATGTGAGAGAAATAACCTATTACAATGACAATTTTGTGGGGGAAAAAAAAAATCTTCATTTTGCAAAGAAAATGACAACATAAAAAACCTCACCATGTATCTTACTAAATACCTTGGAATGTCTGCTTTCAAAAAAGGGGGTCATTTGGGGGTATTTGTACTTTCCTGGCTTGTTAGAGTCGCAAGAAATGAGATACATCAGGTGTGATCAATTTTCTATGATTTGCACCACAGCTTGCAGACTCTCTAACTTTCACAAAGACCAAATAATATCCACTAATTTGGGTTATTTTTACCAAAGATATGGAGCAGTATTGTGGCCAAAATTTATGAAGAAAAATTAATAATTTGCAAATTTTATCACAGAAACAAAGAAAAATGTGGTTTTTTTTTTTCCCTCAAAATTTTCGGTCTTTTTTCATTTATAGCGCAAAAAATAAAAAACCCAGAGGTGATCAAATACCACCAAAAGAAAGCTCTATTTGTATGAAAAAAAGGACAAAAAATTCATTTGGGTACAGTATTATATGACTGAGTAATTGTTGTTCAAAGTGTGAGAGCACTGAAAGCTGAAAATTGGTCTGGGCAGGAGGGGGGTTTAAGTGCCCAGTAGGCAAGTGGTTAAATGATGCAAATCCTCAAACAATCCATGTTAATTCCAGGTTGTTAGGCAACAAAACATGAAAAATGGCAAGGGGGGGGAATACTTCTGCAAGGCTCTGTATAAAAAAAAAATATATATATATAAATATATATATGAATGGAGATACATTGCATCTCTCTCTCCACGTGTGTGTGTGTATATGTATGTGTGTGTATGTATATGTGTGTGTGTATATATATATATATATATATATATATATATATATATATATATATATATATATATATATATATATATATATATATATATATATATATATATATATATATATATAATGTATGTGTATATGTTATATATTTTACACACACACACAGTGGGGACGGAAAGTATTCAGCCCCCGTTAAATTTTTCACTCTTTGTTATATTGCAGCCATTTGATAAAATCATTTAAGTTCATTTTTTTTCTTCATTAATGTACACACAGCACCCCATATTGACAGAAAAACACAGAATTGTTGACATTTTTGCAGATTTATTAAAAAAGAAAAACTGAAATATCACATGGTCCTAAGTATTCAGACCCTTTGCTCAGTATTTAGTAGAAGCACCCTTTTGATCTAATACAGCCATGAGTCTTTTTGAGAATGATGCAACAAGTTTTTCACACCTGGATTTGGGGATCCTCTGTGATTCCTCCTTGCAGATCCTCTCCAGTTATGTCAGGTAAACATTGGTGGACAGCCATTTTTAGATCTCGCCAGAGATGCTCAATTGGGTTTAAGTCAGGGCTCTGGCTGGGCCATTCAAGAACAGTCACGGAGTTGTTGTGAAGCCACTCCTTCGTTATTTTAGCTGTGTGCTTAGGGTCATTGTCTTGTGGGAAGATAAACCTTCGGCCCAGTCTGAGGTCCCGAGCACTCTGGAGAAGGTTTTCGTCCAGGATATCCCTGTACTTGGCCGCATTCATCTTTCCCTCGATTGCAACCAGTCGTCCTGTCCCTGCAGCTGAAAAACACCCCCACAGCATGATGCTGCCACCACCATGCTTCACTGTTGGGACTGTATTGGACAGGTAATGAGCAGTGCCTGGTTTTCTCCACACATACCGCTTAGAATTAAGGCCAGAAAGTTTTGATTAAGGCTTCTTAGCCGAAACGCGTCAGCGTAGCCTGTACCCGTGTACCCATGTAACCCAATAAAGGACTTTTATTCAAGAGCATTCGAGTCGCCAGCCCTTTTCTGATTCAAGTACTGCATTTTGGGGCCTGAACGCCCTGGCTAGTGCACCGGATCACAGTTCATAGATCATCATATTGACAGTGGAGCTGGGGTATCATTTTGCTTCGCTTAGAATTATGGCCAAAAAGTTCTATCTTGGTCTCATCAGACCAGAGAATCTTATCTCACCAGTCCTTCAGGTGTTTTTTAGCAAACTCCATGCGGGCTTTCATGTGTCTTGCACTGAGGAGAGGCTTCCGTTGGGGCACTCTGCCATAAAGCCCCGACTGGTGGAGGGCTGCAGTGATGGTTGACTTTCTACAACCTTCTCCCATCTCCCAACTGCATCTCTGGAGCTCAGCCACAGTGATCTTTGGGTTCTTCTTTACCTCTCTCACCAAGGCTCTTCTCCCCCGATAGCTCAGTTTGGCTGGACGATCAGCTCTAGGAAGGGTTCTGGTCGTCCCAAACGTCTTCCATTTAAGGATTATGGAGGCCACTGTGCTCTTAGGAACCTTAAGTGCAGCAGAATTTTTTTTTTTTGTAACCTTGGCCAGATCTGTGCCTTGCCACAATTTTGTCTCTGAGCTCTTCAGGCAGTTCCTTTTGACCTCATGATTCTCATTTGCTCTGACATGCACTGTGAGCTGTAAGGTCTTATATAGACAGGTGTGTGGCTTTCCTAATCAAGTCAAATCAGTATAATCAAACACATCTGGACTCAAATGAAGGTGTAGAACCATCTCAAGGATGATCAAAAGAAATGGACAGCACTTGAGTTAAATATATGAGTGTCACAGCAAAGGGTCTGAATACTTAGGACCATGTGATATTTTAGTTTTTTTTTTTTTTTTTTTTTAATAAATCTGCAAAAATGTCAACAATTCTGTGTTTTTCTGTCAATATGGGGTGCTGTGTGTACATTAATGAGGAAAAAAAATGAACTTAAAGGATTTTAGCAAATGGCTGCAATATAACAAAGAGTGAAAAATTTAAGGGTGTCTGAATACTTTCCGTCCCCACTGTGTGTGTGTAAAATTATATATATATATATATATATATATATATATATATATATATATATATATATATATATATATATATATATATATATATATATATATATAATATATATATATCTATCAAACTTCTTTTTTTTTTTTTTTTTTTTCCCCTCTACAAGTGGAGAGAGAGAGATGCAATGTATCTCCATTCATTCACAGAGAGAAAACTCGGGGGGCAGGCTTCAGTGACCGATTACTGTGATAGCCAATCAAAGGCTATCGCGGCAATCAGGTTATGCGGGTCCTTATTGTTCATTCCAAACCTCCTGCTGAGACCCCGGTCTCTGTGCTGGAGACGCACTCTGAGCACAAAGGGAGATACGCAAATATGCGGCCCCACGGAATGAAGCCCAGTCCAGGGGGCGGCATATTTGCATACGCTCAGCGTAAAGGGGTTAAAGTAGAACTATGGGCAAAAGTTTTTTTTTTTTTTTTTTTTTTGTTCATTTTGGATAGAGCAAGGGAAAGTTATAACCCCTATCAGATTTGTTTTCGCCATATGTGTCCCATAACCAAACAGGAAGTGAGAGGAAATCCTGCAAATTTAGTGGAATTTCTTAGGGACCCAGGTCACCTGAACCTAGTGTCTCCATTTGAAAGATTTCCCCTCTCTTACTTTTCTGGGGACAAATCAAAATTTGGGATTTTCTTTTACTTTCACTTTCAGTGATAATGGTAAACAAAACAAATAGAGAAGGTAAATTATCCTTAACGGGGCACAGGCAGAAATAAAAACCTGACGGGATCTAATTCCTCTCCACTATCCAAAGCTAAAAAAAAAAAGTTTTGCCTTTTAGTTATATTTTAATGTATTGATTTAAACAGGAATTCCATTTTAGCCAGTAGCAATCATCAGGCAAGCTGTCAAGTAATTCTTTTATTAGGGTCCTTTCACACTGGGGCGGTTTGCAGGCGCTATTGCGCTAATAATCATGCCTGCAAACCGACCCGAAAGTGCCGCTGCTTTCATTCCAGTGTGAAAGCCCCGAGGGCTTTCACACTGGAGCGATGCGCTAGCAGGTCCTGCTAGCAGCATCTTCGGAGCGGTGAAGGAGCAGAGTGTATACCGCTCCTTCACCGCTCCTGCTCATTGAAATCAATGGGACGTCGCGGCTATACCGCCTCAGCAGAGGCACTTTGCGGTGGTTTTTAACCATTTCTCGGCCGCTAGCGGGGGGTAAAACCGCCCCGCTAGCGGCCACATACCGACGATGCCGCCGCCCGCCCCAGTGTGAAAGGGCTCTTATAGAAGACAGATTTGTGGCTTACAAAATGGATGTGTATGCAGTAAAACTAAAAATACTTTTTCTTTCAGGAAGGAACAGGTCCTCGAGTCATTTCTGCCTTCGTGGAAATTATATTCGATAACTCCGACAACAGATTGCCAGTAAGTTTAAGTTCTGCAGTTTTTATTTATGAAATCTTTATAAAACTCATTTAATTGAATTTTTGTTAATTCTTTAATTAGATTGACAAGGAGGAGGTGTCACTACGAAGAGTGATTGGAGCCAAAAAGGATCAGTATTTCCTAGACAAGAAAATGGTGACGTAAGTGTTGACACCAATAATTAGGTTTTTTTTATTGATTGTTTTGCGGAGTAGGCCATTTGGTATGAAGATTCCACAATATAAGAGAGCCTTTCTCAGAATAATCATACATTGAAAGCCAATAATATGTAATGCTACTTCTCTACTTTAGTTCTAAAATCTAATAGATCTAAACCCAATTTCTAAAAACGCATATACACTTTAACATATCATGTGATTTTTAAAAGTAATTTTTTTTAACCTCTTCCCGCTCGCCGCACGCATATATGCAGCCTCTCAGCAGGTGGGCTTTAACGCCTACACTCGCTGGCCACTTTATTACACCTGGCCACTTTAGTACACCTGTTCAATTAAAGATTAAGAGAAATAGTTCTGCACTATGGCCAAGAAAAAGACTGTATATTGCTAAGTCTTCTAACATAGGTAGGATCTGGAACTAAAGTGAAATTGGGAGTGGAGCCCATTAAAGCAGCACACATCCACTCCCAATTTCACACCTGTTCAGTTGCTTGGTAACACAAATTGCTAAGCAGCCAATCACATGGCAGCAACTCAATGCATTTAGGCATCTAGACGTGGTGAAGACGATTTGCCGAAGTTCAAACCAAGCTTTAGAATGGGGAAAAAAAAGGGGATTTAAGTGACTTTGAACGTGGCATGGTTATTCGTGTCAGACAGACTGGTCTGAGTATTTCAAAAACTGCTGATCTACTGGGATTTTCACGCACAACCATCTCTAGGGTTTACAGAGAATGGTCTGAAAAAGAGAAAATATCCAGTGAGCGGAAGTTGTGTGGAGGAAAATGCCTTGTTGATGTCAGAGGAGAATGGGCAGACTGGTTCGAGATAATGGGCAACAGTAACTCAAATAACCACTCGTTACAACCAAGGTATGCAGAATACCATCTCTGAACGCACAACACATCGAACCTTGAAGCAGATGAGCTACAGCAGCAGAAGACCACACCGGGTGCCACTCCTGTCAGCTAAGAACAGCAAACTGAGGCTACAGTTTGCACAGGCTCACCAGAATTGGACAATAGAAGATTGGAAAAACATTGCCTGGTCTGATGAGTCTCGTTTTCAGCTGTGACATTCAGATGGTAGGGTCAAAATTTGGCATTAATAACATGAAAGCATGGATCCATCCTGCCTGGTGGTGGTGTAATGGTGTGGGGGATATTTTTTTGGCACACTTTGGGCCCCTTAGTACCAATTGAGCATTGTTTAAAAGCCATGGCCTACCTGAGTATTGTTGCTGACCATGTCCATCCCTTCATGACTACATTGTTCCCATCTTCTGATGGCTCCTTCCAGCAGGATAATGCACCATGTCACAAAGCTCAAATCATCTCACCACTGGTTTCTTGAACATGACAATGAGGTCACTGTACTCCAATGGCCTCCACAGTCACCAGATCTCAATCCAGTAGAGCACCTTTGGGATGTGGTGGAATGGGAGAAACTGGGTGGAGCTATCATGTCAATATGGACCAAAATCTCTGAGAAATGTTTCCAACACCTTGTTAAATCTATGCCACAAAGAATGAAGGCAGTTCTGAAGGCAAAAGGGAGTCCAACCTGGTGCTAGCAAGGTTTACCTAATAATGTGGCTGGTGAGTGTATGCGGCCCTATATAAACACAAAAGTGTGCTGAGACTACGCGCCGAGCACAATCAACGGCGGGGACCGGAAAGCTTCGATGCATACTTGCGATCGAGAGCTTTCCGAACATGTGACCTCTGTGACAGCCAATCGCAACGGTCACTTTACCTGATTGCCCGCCTTCACATCCCGGCATCTAGAAGTTCCTAAAGGGCAAGGAGGCGGTATCGGGAAGGGGTTAAGTTTGTGTTTTTCATTGAAATACTCCCTGGGGATCCTGCAATGAAGGTCCCTAATAATTAAGGCACTTCCTGCTATAAGGTGACAGCTGTGCTCCTTTGTTGTCACACTCTCACATGCACTTCTGTTAGTCTGTGTTTTTTGGAGGCAAAAAACATAATTCGTACACAGTTCATTGAGCAAACTAATGGTCACCCAGTTTTTAGGTTTAAATCTACTTTTAACCTATGCTAACACAGGATTTTTAAAAATTCTGTATCACTTTGTGTATTTGTGTTTGAAAATGGAGTATTTTCTTCAGTTGTACAGTAGAGTAGGCTACATTAAAAAATCCAATTTCTTTTTCATACAGGAAGAATGATGTAATGAATCTTTTGGAAAGCGCTGGCTTTTCACGCAGTAATCCATACTACATTGTAAAACAGGGAAAGGTATGTCCTTTTTATTGGTGCTGTTGTATTTAAAGTGCAATTTTTATTTGGGTATAAAAGGATCCCAAATAGCTATTTCTTTATAAATAAATCAATTTTTAAATTGTACCTCAACCTCTTATTTTACACTGTCCTTCTGTGATCCTCTGCACCGCAGACTTTAGGCCCCCTTAGGACAGTATTCTGTTTTTGTACCCAAAGCGGAGTTCCACTCGTTTTGTAAGTTTATTAAAAGTCCGCCGCTACAAAAAGTGTAGAGGCTGACTTTAAATAAACAGACACTTACCTGTCCCACGGTCCAGCGATGCGGCCGCCCAAAGCCTTGCTCCTCTTCCCCCTCCTTTCCGCGGCGCCATCATTGAAAGTGTGGGCACCTGGCTGTGATAGCTTACGGCTTCACAGCCGGGTGCGCACTGCCCATGCTCTCTCTTAGTGGCCAGGTAATCTTCTGGGACTTGTGACGTGTCCCAGAAGATTGTAGAGAGGAAGGGGAAAGAAGGAGTCGCACCCGACCCCTCCAAAAAAAAAACAACTGTAGCATCTAAGTGGGCGAAGAGTGCTTAAAGTGGAAGTTCCAATTTTGGATGGATCTCCGCTTTAAGCCAATGTAGAAAAATATTCATTAGACTGGCTTCTAGAAAGAAAATGGTTTGGTTTATTTCTTTCACAATATATTTACGTTTTTGTTTGTTATGTCTACTACTTTTCTCTTTGTTTTTCCTGATCATTTATAATGCTGGGAGAAATCTCATATTTGGCCTAACTAATTTTTATGTGGCTGTAGGAATCACAAATATGGAAGCTTTGATTAACCGACTCACGCCCGCCGTCGTATGACGTGACTGACTTTGAGCTGGGATATCTGAATGATGCCTGTAGCTGCAGACATCATTCAGATATTGCCGTTTTCAGCCGGAGATTCCCTACACCATAAGAACAATCATAGCGGCTGTTCCGCCGCTTGATCGTTCTTATGGGAGGCGAGAGGGGATGTCCGTCCCCCCCCTCCCGCCGCCCTCCGGTGCTTCTACCGCCTCACCGCTACGATTGGTGAGTCGGACACAGGATCCGCCGTCCCCGGATGTTGATCACAGAGATTTCTGGCGGACCAGATGGTCACCGGAGTCTCTATGATCGTCGGGGGCCAGGCGCGATGTTATGATGTCATGCCCGGCCTCTGCATTAAAAAAAAAAAGGCGCCACCTCGGCAGGGAAGCCGTGATCGGTTTATATATTTTTTATTTCAGGCTTCCCAGCCTAGTGGTGAGATGTGGGGTCTTATTGACCCCATATCTCACTATAAAGAGGACCTGTCATGTCATATTCCTATTACAAGGGATGTTTACATTCCTTGTAATAGGAATAAAAGTGATCAAAATGTTTTTTTTTTTTTCTTTTTCAAAAAAGTGTCAAAATAAAAAAAAGAAAGTATAATTTAACAATAAAAAAAAAAAAAAAAATTTAAAGCGCCCCTGTCCCCGTGTACTCTCACGCAGAAGGGAACGCATACGTAAGTCCCACCCACATATGAAAACAGTGTTCAAACCATACATGTGAGGTACCGACGCGAACGTTGGAGCAAGAGCAATAATTTTGTCCCTAGACCTCCTCTGTAACTCAAAACATGTAACCAGTAAAAAAATTTCAAGCGTCACCTATGGGGATTTTTAAGTACTGAAATTTGGTGCCATTCCACGAGCGTGTGAAATTTTGAAGTGTGACATGTTCGGTATCTATTTACTCGGCGTAACTTCATCTTCCACAATATGCAAAAACATTGGACTAACTGGACTGTTTTTTTTTTTTTTTTTGTTTTGAAGCACAAAACTTTTTTTTTTTCCCCAAAAAAAAGCCTTCGAAAAATTGCTGCGCAAATACCGTGCGAGGTAAAAAGTTGCAACAATCTATAACGTTTGGAGGTTCTAAGTAATTTTTTAGCAAAAAAAACGTGATGTTTAGCATTCTCATGTAATGTGTCTCCAATCTAGAAAAGATTCTTAAAGCATGTCTCTAGTCTTCAGCAATTCATATATTGGGTTTGCAGTCTGTGGCCTTCTCCTGTAGCATACCAGCAAACCCTGGTCATCTCTAGTAGTGTGTCTGTAGTCACTGACCATCTTCTCTTCCATGTGTGCAATCTGACAGTTTTCTGTAGCATTTTATTTCCTGAGTATTATGTGCGTGCTTCTTGTGGTGTCAGGGGCCGCACTTGAGACCCACAACATTAATTAAGTTGACCAGAACGGATTTAGACTGATTGAGAAAGGTATAGCACTGCAAATCTATTAGTCTTTACTGCATTGATTAGTGTTGTGAACTTAATATAATCATTTTGTAGATTGGTGGAGAGAGCATAAATAGAATCTACAATGTTTTTGGAAGGCAAAACAGTTCAATCGTGTATATGTCCACTGTGTTTATCTGTATGCTAACAACTGAAACATTATATTTAGCATTCTGATTTGTTTCTTGAATAAGACCTCTTTCACACTGGGGCAGTTTTCAGGCATTTTAACGCTGGAAATAGCCTCTGCTAAGTGCTTGAAAACCACCTCCCATTCATTTGTGTGTCTTTTCACACTGAGGCGGTGTGCTTGCGGGACGTTCGGGAAAAGTCCAGCAAGCAGCATCTTTGGGGGAAGGTTGGGAACACTGTATTTAGCACTCCCAAAACGTCCTGCCCATTGGAATGAAAGGGCAGCGATTTTTAAAGCGACTGAAAAGCGCAAAACTGGAGTTTTTAACCCTTTTTGGGATTAAAAGCGACGCAAAACTGCCACTTAAACAGCGCTAAAGCAACTGGCACTTTAGCGCTAACGGCCGGCGCTTTCAGTGTGAAAGCAGTCTTTAGTGTTGCTCTGTTATCTGTAGCTTTAAACATGTGGCAGTTACATTATTCTTAATTGTCTCTGATCACTTGCCCTGCCTACAGTACTATATCATTGTGTGAACACAGAGAAAAGTTGCAGGAAAAATTAAAAAAATATCCTTTTAAGTGCATCTGTTCTCTCTCATGGTCAGTATTAAACACACATCTACTTTAACGGTGCTTTTATTGAATATGTTAATATTTTGTTAGTGTATCTGTGAAGAAATTTGAAGAGAAAATATTATCTATATTTAAAATGGAAGAAAAGCCTAATTATAACTATTCTTAAAAATATTTCCTTCCTCCCTCTTCCTCCTATCTAGCCTGCATAAAAAATATTTGTGTACTCCTATTTTAACCCACTGCCCACCGGTTGTGTGATCCTGCAGCCCCAGCTTCCCTGTGTCGGTGAGCGGCTGCTGCAGGGGCAGAGGAGGGCACGCTGTCTTTGGCTGTGCCATGGGAGCGTATGGGTAACTTCATGGCTCCCAGAATTTACAGCTGAACGTCCTCTTACACAGGGGAGCCAGAGCTGAAGCATCATTTGATCAGACCATAGTTCTTTAGAAATGGGTAAGTACACAAATCTTTTTTTTTACACAGGGTAGGTAGGAAGAGAGGAGAGGGAACATTTTAATTAATAGTTCTAGTTAGGCTTTTCTTCCACTTTAAGTAAATGTATAATAAGTAATATCTATAACGCATTTTTTTTTTTTTTTTTTTTTTTATATCATGGAGGAACCCTTGAAATAAGGCCCCTTTCACACTGGGGCGGTTTGCAGGCGTTATTGCGCTAAAAATACCGCCTGCAAACCGCCCCAAAACAGCCTCCGCTGTTTGTTCAGTGTGAAAGCCCGAGGGCTTTCACACTGAAGCGGTGCGCTGGCAGGAGAAGAAAAAATCTCCTGTCAGCCGCATCTTTGGAGCAGTGAAGGAGCGATGTATTCACCGCTCCTAAACTGCTCCTGCCCATTGAAATCAATGGGACAGCGCGGCTTTACCGCGGCTATAGCCGTGCTATACGAGTGGATTTAACCTTTTTTCGGCTGCCAGCGGGGGGGTTAAAACCGCACCGCTAGCGGCCGAATACCGCGGTAAAACAGCGCTAAAAATAGCGCTGTTTTACCGCTGACGCCCCCTACCGACCCAGTGTGAAAGAGGCCTTACAGTTTTGGGGGGAACCCTGAAAATAATTCCACTCACGATATATTAGCATAGTGGTCTTTAGGAAGCATGTTCCTTACAATTGTGGTCAGTCAGAAAAAGCCCCTCTAACATCTGTAAAGCTAAAAAGATCATTGGTGTCAGTGATTATCCAAGATTTCTCATCGTCCATTGAACCCATAGCAACCTCTGGAGGAACCCTAGAGTTCCACAGAACCATGGTTGAGAGATGAAGTAGAGTAGAAATTGATCTAAACTGTAAAAGGCCCCTTTCACACAGGGCGAAATCCGATTTTGCTCAGCAGGGGATGTGTCTGCCCATCTCTGCTGATCAGAGAGGGTAAATGATATGTCCATGTCTACTCAGTTTCTGCAGAGCGGACCGGATCGAATTGGGGGTAGGCGGGTAGATACAAATCCATTTACATCCTCTGGTCCATAGGGATACATGGACCGTCTGATCAGGTCCGCCTGAAAAACTGACAGACTGACAAACTATTCGGATCACCCGTGTGATACGGGCCTAAGCTGTTTTGATGTTTTGTAGCTTTTGATGTTAGTTTTGTTTCTCTGCTGTTCCGTTTTTACATTTATTGTATTTGTATTTTATTTTTTTTTTTATTTGTAGATTTTTTTTTTCCAAGTGCCTATTTTAGGCTAACACTGTGTTCCCCAAACTGTACACCTGGGGGGGGGGGGGGGGAGCAGCAACCATGACCCTGCACGGAGGGGCTGGGCACTAAGTAGGTTTAACACCACATGTCCTCAGCCAGAGGTGCCGGGAGGGTGTGCTGTGTGTAGCATTGCCAAGCTGCTGGCAAAGATTACTATAGGAACATGTTCATTGTCTCATAGTAATCTGAGAGGGTGATGGTCACAAGACAAATTTTCAAATT
The DNA here is from genome assembly GCF_042186555.1 of Aquarana catesbeiana. Classification (NCBI taxonomy): domain Eukaryota; kingdom Metazoa; phylum Chordata; class Amphibia; order Anura; family Ranidae; genus Aquarana; species Aquarana catesbeiana. The sequence goes on along the minus strand of NC_133331.1, from coordinate 60,748,671 downwards.
GATTGAGACACTAGGAGGGAAAAAGTAGAGCCACAATATAAACCAAATGTGTCTGCAACTGTGGACTCCTGCAGCAATTTTGGATAAGCCCATTTTAACATGTAAGTTTGGCCATAAAAACAGGCACCTGGGCCCTATAAAACGTATGTCATTGGTGGGGAACCTGTTACTGGAACAAGTGTGTGTGTGTGTGTGTCTATATTACTATATTATTATACTATATTAGGGGCCGAACCCCATGTCTGCTAGGGTGCACCTAGGTTCCCTCAGCTGTGGACTATGCATTCAGTTCCCTTTTTTTTTTTTTTTTTTTTTTAATGTTTTTTCAATATCAATAATAAACATCAGATTTACCTTTTTTGTAATGCAAAAAAAAATGTACATTTTGGGAATCAAAGTTCAACTTCTTCCAAAGAGGGTACACCAGAAAATGTTTGGGAGTTACTAGACTTTCTGTAACTGCTGACTTGCATACCTTTTTGGGTTGTGGCAAATTAGCTCTTCTTCTTTCAGATTAATCAGATGGCCACAGCTCCCGACTCTCAGCGTCTGAAACTGCTGCGGGAAGTAGCTGGGACTAGGGTGTACGATGAGAGGAAAGAAGAGAGTATCTCCTTGATGAAGGAAACTGGTTAGTAAAGTTCCTTACTTAGCATCTGTTAAGATTATATCAGACAGATCTTTGCAAATCGTTTTTGATTCACTACAGAGGGTAAACGTGAAAAGATCAATGAGCTACTGAAGTACATCGAAGAGCGACTACACACCCTAGAGGATGAGAAAGAAGAACTGGCCCAGTACCAGAAGTGGGATAAAATGAGAAGAGCACTGGAGTATACCATCTACAACCAGGAGCTGAATGAAACCCGGGCCAAACTGGACGAGGCAAGTCTTTCTAACCCATTCACTAGCGTTGCATCAGAACCATTATAGCTTTGCACATACACACCTTGTAACCTTTCAATGCATTTATTCAACACTTTATTCCCTCCTGTTTTGTTTAGCTTTCCTCAAAGCGTGAGACAAGCGGTGAAAAATCAAGGCAGTTGAGAGATGCTCAACAAGATGCCAGAGATAAAATGGAGGTGAGTGTTTGCTTTTTTGTTAATGGGGTCTGAGCAAAGCAAACTTTCTGGTGAATTTCTAGTGGCAGTATTGATAACATAGCTTATAAAGTGTTTCCAGGCTTTGAGAGTCTGCATGAAATGTTTCTGTTCGTTAGTATTTGGAAGTTGGCACTTAACCAAGGAACGATTGTAGGACGTAAGGGAAAGAGAGTCAAGATACAGTAGTTAAGGGAATTTGTTACAACTTACTTGGAAAATGGAAACATTCGATTTCTGAAGTATATGGCATGCCTGTAATAGTCCAGACACTAAGAGACTCATTTATAACAGAGTGCAGATCTTGCTATCCTTTCTAAGCTATAATTATTTAATGCCCTGGCATGCATTACATCATATGTACATGCATCATATGGTCCAATCAAAAAATGCAGACCATATCTGGTGCCTGCAGTAACTTTGAAGCGCAAGAGAGCACCATGATTGACTTTTTTTTTTCCAAGCAGCGATATACAGTATCTCACAAAAGTGATTACACCCCTCGCATTTTTGTAACTTTTTTATTATATCTTTTCATGTGACAACACTGAAGAAATTACACTTTGATACAATGTAAAGTAGTGAGTGTGCAGCTTGTATAACAGTGTAAATTTGCTGTCCCCTCAAAATAACTCAACACACAGCCATTAATGTCTAAACTGCTGGCAACGAACGTGAGTACACCCCTAATTGAAAATGTCCAAATTGGGCCCAAAGAGTCAATATGTTGTGTGGCCACCATTATTTCCCAGCACTGCCTTAACCCCGTTGTGCATGGAGTTCATCAGAGCTTCACAGGTTGCCACTGGAGTCTTCTTCCACTCCTCCATGGCGACATCACAGAGCTGATGTATGTTGGAGACCTTGCGTTCCTCCACCTTCCGTTTGAGGATGCCCCACAGATGCTCAATAGGGTTTAGGTCTGGAGGCATGCTTGGCCAGTCCATCACCTTTACCCTCAGCTTCTCTTGCGCAAGGCAGTGGTAGTCTTAGAGGTGTGTTTGGGGTCGTTATCATGTTGGAATACTGCCCTGCGGCCCAGTCTCCGAAGGGAGAGGATCATGCTCTGCTTCAGTATTTCACAGTACATGTTCACTTTCATGATTCCCTCAGTGAACTGTAGCTCCCCTGTGCCGGCAGCACTCATGCAACCCCAGACCATGACACTCCCACCACCATGCACCATGCTTGACTGTAGGCAAGACACGTGTGTCTTCGTACTCCTCACATGGTTGTCACCACACACGCTTGACACCATCTGAACCAAATACATTTATCTTGGTCTCATCAGACCACAGGACATGGTTCCAGTAATCCACGTCCTTCGTCTGCTTGTCTTCAGCAAACTGTTTGTGGGCCTCTTGTGCATCATCTTTTAGAAGTGGCTTCCTTCTGGTATGGCAGCAATGCAGACAAATTTGATGCAGTGTGCGGCGTATGGTCTGAGCACTGCTAGGCTGATCCCCCCCCCCCATCCCTTCAACCTCTGCAGCAATGCTGGCAGCACTCATACATCCATTTCCCAAAGACAACCTCAGGATATGATGCTGAGCATGTGCACTCAACTGCTTTGCTCAACCATGGCAAGGCCTGTTCTGAGTGGAACCTGTCCTGTTAAACCGCTGTATGGTCTTGGCCACCGTGCTGCAGCTCGGTTTAAGGCACTTGGCAATCTTCTTATAGCGTAGGCCATCTTTATGTAGAGCAACAATTCTTTTTTTCAGATCCTCAGAGAGTTCTTGAGGTGCCACGTTGAACTTCCATTGACCAGTATGAGAGAGCGAGAGCGATAACACCAAATTTAACACACTTGCTCCCCATTCATACCTGAGGCCGGCTTCACACTGGTACGACAAATGCTCCGACATTGGGAGCTCATGTCGCATGACGTGTGAAAATCTATGTTTTCCTATGGGAGTCTTAACTGGTCCAACACAAGTCGGTCCGACTTTGAAAATGCTCCATGCACTACTTTGGTCTGACATTGATCCTATTTCAGCCCATTGAATATCACCAAAGTCGGATCGCCGTCTTGACTGATCTGACTTTGGCATGCGACTTGTGCTCTGATGATCTTGAAGGGGGACTCCACGCCAAATTTAAACAAAAAGCATGGGTTTGGGGGGATCGTAAGATGGCGGACGCTTAGAACCAGAGCTCCGGCCTCTGTCTCATCATCCGAAGCTCCCGCTCCACTACATCGGCACTCAGCTCCGGGAACCACATCACCCAATCCTGGGAAAAACATCCAGGCACCCCGCAGGCGTTTTATGGGTAAGATCAGTGACCAGAGACACGTTTACCAGAGGCACCCGTCACAGACTGCGCTCAAGCCTTCCCAGCTCATGGATCGTTACCTACGTAGGCCGCAATCCCTGGTCTCGGGTAGTCCTGAGTTGGCTAACTCACTCCTGCTCATTGATGCCTCTCTTTACGCTGAACGGCCTTCACACAAAACACAACAAATTCTGCAACAATGGTGACTGTGGAGGTTTTGGATTCAAAGTTGCAGGCCCTGCTCCAGAATCTGACCCAGAATATCGCCAAGGAGGTGGGGAGAATAGCACACGAGCTCAGGGAGGAAATTGACTGGGGGAGCGCACTAACACACTGGTAACCAAATTTGACGACATGGTGCAATATGTCCATGTTTTGGATGAATAAAACGCTACTCTTAAATATACAGTATCCCAATTGCAAATGCAACAGGAGGATCTGGAAAATAGGGAACGTCGTCAGAACCTGCGGATCCGGGGGTCCCTGAATCCATTGCAGATAAAGAGATCTGTTCCTATCTCCTTGCAATGTTTGTTACTCTGGCACCCCATATTCCAGATATTGACTGGCGCCTGGATAGAGCCCACAGATCTCTGGCTCCTAAGCCTCCTCAAGGTGCCAGACCCAGAGACATCATTGTTCGTTTCCACTTTTATGAAAGCAAAGAAGCTCTCAACATCGCCACTATATGGGTTGAATTTAAAGGTGCAAAAATTAAAATCTTTGGTGACTTGTCACCTATTACCCTGGCGAAATGGGGCAACCTCTGTCCTGTCACTGCACATCTGCAAGCCCATCAGGTTCCATATCGTTTGGGCCTTCCATTCCGACTCTCAGTGTCTAAAGATGGGACACAATTCTCCATGAGGGACCTCCAGGAAAGCGAGACATTCATTCGGAACTTAGGACTTCCGCCTATCCCTGAAGAAGGCCTTCAGATACCTGCTCCGGCTCCTAGACCGCTCTCCACCCCTGGGAAGATCTGTACCCCAGTCCGCCAGAGATTGCGGAAAGCTTCCTCCACTCCCCAACCAGCTGCAACATCCACTTGAGGATCATTATCTGACTTTGACATTATTTGACTGACATCATTATCTGACATTGAGGATCCACTTGAGGATCATTATCTGACTGCCTTACTACTTTATCTCTACACAGATGTCTCTTTTCCCACCTGTGTGTTTTAAGACTCTGGCTCAAAAATCTGGATCACCCTTGTTGACGCTTGTTAAACTGTTACCATTTGGATGTTTCCTGTTTTGTTTCTTCCACAAGCTATTCGAATCGGGATGAGGCCTGTGAGTTGGATCTTATGGGCTGTCATGTCCCCCTCCATGGTCTTGGGAACAGACCATGGACTCCTGAGGTGCATGCTCTCCTCAGGCCTTATACCTAAAAGGTTTTTGATTTATGCCTTTTTTTATTTTTTTTTTCCATTTTGATTCTACCTTTTTACTTTGATCGTTTTTTGATCTTCTTTTGAATCACTATTCTGATCCAACAGCAAAACTTGCAATATCTCCATGGTCTAGTCATGGCTGTCAGTATTGTCTCATGTAATGTAAAGGGTTTGAACTCCATTCGTAAACGCTGGTTGGCATTAAAGGAGTTTAAAATCCTCTAACGCAGATGTGGTCATGGCCCAGGAGACACATTTCCGTGCAGAGGGATCGTTCAAATTTACATCTTAGTTTTTTCCCATCGCCTTTGTGGCGTCTGACCTTTCCAGCAAAGCTGGAATAGCAATTCTCTTCAGACTCTCCTGTTCCATACGAATCAAGTCATCTTACCTGGAACCTCATGGTCGTTATGTCCTCCTGAACTGTGACCACATGAATACTTCCTTTACCCTAGCTAATGTTTATGCACCCACCTCGGGGCAGATTGAGGAGGTTTTTGAGAAAATTCAATCTTTCACAACCCTTTTATGATCATGGGTGGAGATTTTAATCTGTGCATGTCTCCGACCAAGGATAGATGCGCCCTATTTCAAACTACCCCATCTCTCCAAGTACAAAAACTTTCTTCCTCGTCCTGAAAACTTATCCGAGCTCACAATATGTTTGATACATGGAGGGTGAAATGCCCAACTGACAAACAAACTTACGTTTTACTCCCCGCCTCACAAACTATATACGAGACGTGACCACTTCTTTTTGTCTCTGCACCCTTACTGACGCTAGTAGTTAACGCTGACATAAACCCGATTACTTGGTCGGACCACACATCCATAGTACTTGACCTCCTCTCTGCTCCAACCCCCAGAAAATGTCACTGGCACCTTAATGAATCCCTCCTTAACCACTTCAGCCCCGGAAGGATTTACCCCCTTCCTGACCAGAGCACTTTTTACAATTTGGCACTGCGTCGCTTTAACTGCTAATTGCGCGGACATGCAATGCTGTACCCAAACGAAATTTGCGTCCTTTTCTTCCCACAAATAGAGCTTTCTTTTGACGGTATTTGATCACCTCTGCCGTTTTTTATTTTTTGCGCTATACACAGAAAAAGACCGAAAAATTTGAAAAAAAATGATATTTTCTACTTTTTGTTCTAAAAAAAATCCAATAAACTCAATTTTAGTCATACATTTAGGCCAAAATGTATTCGGCCACATGTCTTTGGTAAAAAAAATGTCTAAGTGTATATTTATTGGTTTGCGCAAAAGTTATAGCGCCTACAAACTAGGGTACATATTCTGTAATTTACACAGCCTTTAATTTATGACTGCCTATGTCGTTTCTTGAGGTGCTAAAATGGCAGGGCAGTACAAAACCCCCACAAATGACCCCATTTTGGAAAGTAGACACCCCAAGGAAATTGCTGAGAGGCATGTTGAGCCCATTGAATATTCATTTTTTTTTGTCCCAAGTGATTGAATAATGACAAAAAAAAAAAAAAAAATTACAAAAAGTTGTCACTAAATGATATATTGCTCACACAGGCCATGGGCATATGTGGAATTTCACCCCAAAATACATTTAGCTGCTTCTTCTGAGTATGGGGATACCACATGTGTGGGACTTTTTGGGAGCCTAGCTGCGTACAGAGCCCCGAAAACCAATCACCGCCTTCAGGATTTCTAAGGGCGTACATTTTTGATTTTACTCCTCACTACCTATCACAGTTTTGAAGGCCATAAAATGCCCAGATGGCATAAAACCCCCAAATGACCCCATTTTGGAAAATAGACACCCCAAGCTATTTGCTGAGAGGCATGTTGAGTCCATGGAATGTTTTATATTTTGACACAAGTTGTGGGAAAGTGACAAATTTTTTTTTTTTTTTTTTGCACAAAGTTGTCACTAAATGATATATTGCTTACACAGGCCATTGGCATATGTGGAATTGCACCCCAAAACCACATGTGTGGGAAATTTTGGGAGCCTAGCCGCGTACAGGTCCCCCGAAAACCAATCACCGCCTTCAGGATTTCTAAGGGTGTAAATTTTTGATTTCACTCTTCATTGCCTATCACAGTTTCGGAGGCCATGGAATGCCCAGGTGGCACAAACCCCCCCCCAAATGACCCCATTTTGGAAAGCAGACACCCCAAGCTATTTGCTGAGAGGCATGGTTAGTATTTTGCAGCTCTCATTTGTTTTTGAAAATAAATAAAGAAAGACAAGAAAAAATTTTTTTTTTTTCTTTTTTCAATTTTCAAAACTTTGTGACAAAAAGTGAGGTCTGCAAAATACTCACTATACCTCTCAGCAAATAGCTTGGGGTGTCTACTTTCCAAAATGGGGTCATTTGGGGTTTTTTTTTGCCACCTGGGCATTCCATGGCCTCCGAAACTGTGATAGGCAGTGAAGAGTGAAATCAAAAATTTACGGCCTTAGAAAGCCTGAAGGCGGTGCTTGGTTTTCGGGGTCCCGTGCGCGGCTAGGCTCCCAAAAAGTCCCACACATGTGGTATCCCCGTACTCAGGAGAAGCAACAGAATGTATTTTGGGGTGTAATTTCACATATTCCCATGGCATGTTTGAGCAATATATCATTTAGTGACAACTTTGTGCAAAAAAAAAAAAAAAAAAATTGTCTCTTTCCCGCAACTTGTGTCACAATATAAAATATTCCATGGACTTGACATGCCTCTCAGCAAATAGCTTGGGGTGTCTACTTTCCAAAATGGGGTCATTTGGGGGGGGGGGGGGGGGGGGTTGAACTGTCCTGGCATTTTTTGCACAACATTTAGAAGCTTATGTCACACATCACCCACTCTTCTAACCACTTGAAGACAAAGCCATTTCTGACACTTTTTGATTACATGAAAAAAATATTTTTTTTGCAAGAAAATTACTTTGAACCCCCACACATTATATATTTTTTTTAAAGCAAATGCCCTACAGATTAAAATGGTGGGTGTTTCATTTTTTTTTTTTCCACACAGTATTTGCGCGGCGATTTTTCAAACGCATTTTTGGGGGAAAAAACACACTATTTTAATGCACTAAAACACACTATATTGCCCAAATGTTTGATGAAATAAAAAAGATGATCTTAGGCCGAGTACATGGATACCAAACATGACATGCTTTAAAATTGCGCACAAACGTGCAGTGGCGACAAACTAAATACATTTTTAAAAGCCTTTAAAAGCCTTTACAGGTTACCACTTTAGATTTACAGAGGAGGTCTACTGCTAAAATTACTGCCCTCGATCTGACCTTCGCGGTGATACCTCACATGCATGGTGCAATTGCTGTTTACATTTGACGCCAGACCGACGCTTGCGTTCGCCTTAGCGCGAGAGCAGGGGTGCTTTTTTTTTTTTTTTTTTTCTTTATTATTTTTTTGCTTTTTTATCTTATTTTTAAACTGTTCCTTTCATTTTTTTTTTTTTTTTTTTTTTAAATCATTTTTATTGTCATCTCAGGGAACGTAAATATCCCCTATCATAGCAATAGGTAGTGACAGGTACTCTTTTTTTGAAAAAATTGGGGTCTATTAGACCCTAGATTTCTCCTCTGCCCTCAAAGCATCTGACCACACCAAGATCGGTGTGATAAAATGCTTTCCCAATGGCGCTGTTTACATCCGGCGAAATTTAAGTCATAAAATGCTCGTAGCTTCCGGTTTCTTAGGCCATAGAGATGTTTGGAGCCACTCTGGTCTCTGATCAGCCCTATGGTCAGCTATCTGAATCACCGGCTGCATTCTCAGGTTCCCTGTTGAGACAGGAGAGCCAGAGAAAAACACGGAAGACGGTGGGGGGGGGCGCATTTGACTGCATTTGGTTGGGGATGTGAATGGGGGAAGTACGGGCGCTGCAGAAGCGGTGGGTTCCCAATTAGGATTGGCGAATGCAGCAGGGAGGGCATTATGGGCACGACAGGCCTGTATTTGTCTTTTTGGTGGCAGCGGGACACTACTTGTGCTTGCCACCTCACCAGCTTGAACTGCACTTATGGGACTCGCCACGTCACCAAGTGTTACTGCAGTGCTGGTTTGACTATGACCGGGGTGTACTAGGCCGCTGGTGCTTGCTAGTTCACCAAAACGCTACCAAAAAAACTGTTAGCGATCGCAGGGATCAGGCCTGACTCTGCGAACACTGCAGTTATGCGTTTAGTGTTTTGTAAGTGACAGTGATCGATTGATACTGCACTTGGGTGGGCTGGGCTGGGCTGGGCTGGGCCGGGCGGAGGGGAAAAAAGCAGGTGCTAGCAGGTATCTGGGCTGATCCCGCTAACACTGCATTTTTGGGAATCCTAAACTGCTGGGGATGCTAGTATAGATCTGATCAGATATTGATCCGTTCAGATACTATACCACTAAGGGAGGCGTATGCTGCGTGCGTGGGTGTTAGCGGTACTGGCGCTAATCTGACGTTGCCTGGGGCGACGCATATCACCGCCAGGCGATCAGGGGGCTAAACCTTTATTCGGTAATAAAGGGTGGGTGCCCTGACACTGTAAAAAATAAACGAACTAACCAGCGTCAACCGTAACGGTTATACGGTGATCAGTGGTGAAAGGGTTAACTAGGGGGCAATCGAGGGGTTAAAACATTTATTAGATAGTATATGGGGGTCCCTGAAGCTATAAAACGCTGACGGCGAACCTAAATATTTACCTCCCAAACTAGCGTCACCAGCGACACTAATACAGCGATCAGAAAAATGATCGCTTAGTGACACTGGTGACAGGGGGTGATCAAGGGGTTAAAACTTTATTAGGGGGGGTTAGGGGGGTATCCTAGACCTACAGGGGGCTAACACTCACTGCCCTAACACAATAACTGACACCATGCAGTAATCAGAAAAAAAAAAAATACTGCTTGGTGTCATTGTGACAGGAAGGGGGGGGGGGGATCGGGGGTGTAAAGTATGCCTGGCATGTTCTAGTGTGTGTGTGTGTGTGTGTGTGTGTGTGGTGTTTGTGCACTCACATGTCTTCTCTCCTCGGCGCCGGAACGGAAACTGCCGAGCCGAGGAGAGATGACATCAGATCCTCTGCCTGTGTGTACTACACACAGGCAGGGGAGGATTCCCATTGGCTGGGAGCGATCGCGAGGGGGGGGCCACGATTGGATGGCCTCTCAACGCTCCCAGACAAATGCCGACCGCCGCTGGCACCGGGGGGGTCCGATCGGACCCCCCGCCCGCGGGAGGCAGATCACGTACAGGTACGTGATTCTGCCTGCCCGTGCCATTCTGCCGACGTATATCGTCGTTAGGCGGTCGGCAAGTGGTTAATACACCTGATGTCAAGCTTCACTTGCAACAAAAGCTAACTGAATTCTTTCAACTCAATGCTCCCACTGTGGGTCATCTCTGTGCTTTAGTCTCTCTTCATAACCGTATTAAATCACTAGATTTAAGTAAAGTCCTTGTTATGGGCAAGACAAAAACTTTATGAATATGCTAACAAGCCTCATATCTGCTGGTCCATAAATTGAAGCCACGCCCCTTTGTCTCTATTGCTGACGTTCTGCTACAATCTGATGGAAATCCAACATATTGCCCCCGCACAATGTCTAAAGTCTTTGGTGAATTCTACCAGAAATTTTAGAATTGTTTACAGATCCAAACTCTCAGTTCACATGAGAGAAATTGAATACCTTTGTTGCTTCCCTACAACTCACCCCAATATCCCCTGATAATCGCTCTGTGCTAAACGCACCTATAACTGTCGAGGAAATTACTGAGGTTATTAATCATTTACCGTCACATAAGTCTCCAGGCCCTGACGGCCTCCCTACTCCTATAAGACTTTCTTCCAGACTCTCGCTCCCCACATGGTAAATTTGTTTGCCTCTCTGATGAAAGGGAACATCCCCCACACACAGTTTTTACATGCTTTTCTTGCGGTCATCCCTAAACCAAAGACCCGACGATTCCTGTTAACTACCGCCCCATCGCTCTACTAAGCTCTGATTATAAATTTTTCATGAAAATCCTGGCAAATAGACTTTCCCTACTGCTCCCTTCACGTATACACAAAGACCAGGTTGGTTTTGTCCCTACTAGATATGCGGGGGACAACAACAGAAGTACTATTGTTCTTATTGACCTATTAACCAAAACTAAGCAACCTGCCATAGTGTTAAGCTTGGACGCTCAGGAAGCATTTGAGGCAAAAAGGAAGTTCTGGACAGCCACACGCTGGAATATAGCCTTTATTAGTAAAAAGTCCAACAGGTACAAGCCACAGCAAAAAATGGGTCAAATGAACTGACGCGTTTCACACTTAACAGTGCTTCATAGCTGCCTCAGGAAGCGTTTGACCGCTTAAATTGGTCATTCATGTTTGCCATACTATCCAAATATGGATTCTCAGGTCCATTTATGCAGCCCTTAAGGTGTTCTATTCTAAACCTACTTCCCAATTGCAGCTTGCCTCCTATTTGTCTCCGTCATTTCCCCTGAGTAACGGCACTAGACAGGGTTGCCCCTTATCACCCTTGCTCTTTATACTTAGTCTAGAACCTTTGCCGCAGCCATTCGATCCCACCCTGATGTAAGAGGGGTGATGTTGAGACACAGGGAGTACAAGCTTGTACAAGCAGGGTTGTTGGGAGAAGGTCCTTGTCCTCATCAACATGGGGACAAGGTACTTGGGGGGGGGGGTTGGGGGGGGGCGGCATTTTTACTTAGGGGTGTACTCACTTTTGTTGCCAGCGGTTTAGACATTAACCACTTCCCGACCAGCAGCCGCAGTTTCACTGTGGCAGAATGGCACGGGTGGGTGAAACAACGTAGCTGTACGTCGGCTCCTTTAAGCGGGATAGCAGGTGCCCGCTGCTCGTGGCCAGAGGTTGTGCGCGATAGTGGGCACGAGAGGCAGAACAGGGGTGTGTGTGTGTGTGTGTGTGTGTAAACACACAAATCCCTGTTCTGTAAGCTGAGGCAGATTGTGAGTTCCTAACAGCTTGATCTGTCATCTCCTGTAGTCAGTCCCCTCCCCCACAGTCAGGGAACACAGTTAACCCCTTGTTCACCCCCTAGTGTTAACAGTGACATTTGCACAGTAATCAGTGCATTTTTATAGCACTGATCGCTGTATAATTGTCAATGGTTTCAAAAATGTGTCAAGTGTCTGATGTGTCCGCCATGTCGCAGTCCTGATAAAAATCACATATCGCCGCCATTACTAGTAAAAAAATAATAATAAAAATGCCATAAATCCTCCATTTTGTAGACGCTATAACTTTTGCGCAAACCAATCAATATGCGCTTATTGCGATTTTTATTACCAAAAATATGTAGAAGAATACATACTGGCCTAAACTGGGGAAAAAATTAGCTTTTTTTAAAAAAAAAATTGGATATTTATTATAGCAGAAAGTACAAAATATCGTGTTTTTTTTTTTTTTTTTTTTTTTTTTTTTTTTTCTTCAAAATTGTCGCTGTCTTTTTGCTTATAGCGCAAAAAATAAAAACCGCAGAGATGATCAAATACCCCCAAAATAAAGCTCTATTTGTGGGGAAAAAAAGGACATCAATTTTGTTTGAGTACAACGCTGCACAACCGCTCAATTGTTGGTTAAGGCGACGCAGTGCCGAATCGCAAAAAATAGTTTGGTCATTGAGCAGCCAAATCTTGTGGTGCTGAAGTGGTTAATGGCTGTATGTTGAGTTATTTTGAGGGGACAGCAAATTTACAGTTATACAAGCTGTACACTCACTACTTTACACTGTAGCAAAGTGTCATTTCTTCAGTGTTGTCACATGAAAAGATATAATAAAATATTTACAAAAATGTTAATGTGACTTTTGTGAGATACTGTAGCTTGGGTACAGCCATATCGCTGTTTTATGAATCGGCCACAAAGATATTCCTTCTCCTCTGTGGGCGATACCCACATTTACAGCCACTTTGTCTTTAAGAGGCAGACATTACAGGTCATAGGTTATATTCCAGTTTTGGCTATGAGCTGAATTAAAGTGAAAGTCCAGTCAAAACCTAACTAAGCTTAAACCTGCTCCCATCTCGTTCTAAGCCCACACTAACTACCCTGTACAGTAAATATGCTTATACTTACCTAATCTAAGGGCACTCTGGCCACGTGATCAGCTCCTAGTGCTGGCTTCTGGACAGATAACAATGGATGCCCCAGAGTAAATCTATGGTTGACCTATGCTCTGCAGCTGTTGTCTCTGCTCTCTCCTCTCCCCTGAAGCCAGTTGCTGGGGAGATCACATGACTGGACCAGAGAACCCACTTTCCAGGTGCAGAAGACCAGTAATCCAGCAGTGCATATGTTCTCGCATCTAACGGTCTCCTCTCGTTTATTTCACCACTGAAATTCCTCTTCTGGATCCTCAGAGGACCCCTGCTGCTGGAAGGTCAATAGGAAGTTGACATGTTATGTTAACAATGACATTTATACCCAAAGATGGACCCTGCCTCTTTTTAAACAACAAAAAAAAAAATCCTTGGAATTGCAGTGTTGTCTGACTGTGGATTCTGGTGAGTAAAAAGGAGAGAGAGGGAGATTTAATATGCTACCTGATCTTTCCCATGTGAACATTCTGGTGTTTGGCCTAGCACTGTCACTTGTGGTAACTAAAATGCTGCTCCGATAAATGGAGCTGTGGGGGGAGCAATGGAAAGATGAGTATGTGTTGTTTGAATCTGCAGGTAGAATATTATGTGATGTGCTTTCAGATTAAGGTAACCAATTTTTGTGTTTCTTTAGGAAATTGAGCGTCAAGTGCGCGAGTTGAAATCCAAGATCTCGGGGATGAAGGAGGAGAAGGAGCAACTGAGTGCAGAAAGGCAGGAGCAAATAAAACAGAGAACCAAACTGGAGCTGAAAGCCAAGGATCTACAGGATGAGCTGGCTGGGAACAGCGAGCAGAGGGTAACTATGGCTACTGACAGTGAAGGATAACTGGTCTGTCTACATACGGCAAGCTTTAAACTCTTTAACCTGAGATGTGTTCTGATTTAGAAACGTCTACTAAAAGAGAGGCAGAAGTTGCTGGAGAAGATTGAGGAGAAGCAGAAGGAGCTGGCTGAAACTGAGCCCAAATTCAGCAGTGTTAAACAGAAAGAAGAAAGTGGCATTGCAAGGTGTGTTCAAGAGTGCTTACTTGCCTTGTAGATGTCTCTTCCTGTCTAGTAGCTGGAGTACTTTTTGAATCATTTAGTTAATTCATAATGTCCATTTTGGAGAATAAGGATTTATTCTCTTAGCTTTGGGTTTGACGTTGTAAATATATAACAATATATGCGTAACGGTGCTCTTTCAGAACAGATTTTGAGCAAAATTCTAGAGACAGGAAGTGTATATAAACAAACTGCAATTTGTTCAATATAATTTAACCTTATTCTATTGTCAGTCAAAGCTTATTTTTCCCTAATTCTTAATTTTATTTAAATGTGTCATTTTACCTCACGTATGATTTATTGACACCACAGTGTGTGCTGTGAGTGCACATAAATGCAAGTGCGTTCTTTGGTTTTTAAAATGTGCTTCAATACTTTTTTATTTATTTATTTATTTTTTAATTTTAAACTTCACTAAGCTTTATGGACACTTTAACACTGAGGTGCTAGCTGTGTTGACTGTAAAGCGCCACTAGTTTTAGCGGCGCTTTTCAGCCGATGGCGGGGCGCATTTAACCCACGCAAGCGACCGCAAAGCTCCGCTTCCGAAGTGCTTTGCAGGCGCTTCGGCAGCGCTGCCCATTAATTTCAATGAATTTTATCGGCAGTGCTGGCCATTGATTTAAATGAATTTTCAAACCGCCCAAAGATGCTGCTTGCAGGACTTTTTTCCTGTACTACAAGCGCACCGCTCCAGTGTGAAAGCACTCAGGCTGCAGAAGAGGCAGTTTACAGGCAACGCCTGTAAAACACCTCGGTGTGAAAGTGGCCTTTTATTAAAGGAAACTTCAGCTGACTATTTTGACTCTTGCTTTTTATGCTCATTGCAGCTTTACCGTGCTTCTACACGCTTTACATTGCCATTGTGCTTAAAAAAAATAAGTAGGACGTCTTCCTTTTTTTTTTTTGTATATGTGCTGATATGCAATAATCATCCCAAGCCCGCTCATCCGATGTGAATGGACCCTAAACTAGAATTTCAGCAAATAATTAAGTATTACTAAGGGTGCCTTTTTTTTTTTTTTTTTTTTTTTGTAGTGAGGGATTGGAGTCCCTGTAAGGTTTTTATTGCCTTAAAGGGAGATTTGCTTTCTCTATTTGGGTTGCACCAATACCGGTATCTGTGCTGGTACCGAGTATTTTCACTCATGAAAATACGCCGATACCTATGTAGTAGAGGTCGACCGATATATCGGCCGATATTTGGCGTTTTTTACTTAATCGGCATCGGCCGATTGTGCTGATAAAAAAGGCCGATTATAACTTCAGCCGTGACTTGCAAATGACTTCTGTAATAGAAGTTAATGCAAGTTTCCTTTAAAGGGGTTGTAAAGTTATTTTTTTTTTTTTAAATAACAAACATGTTATACTTACCTTCACTGTGCAGCTTGTTCTGCACAGAGTGGCCCCGAACCTGGTCTTCTGGGGTCCCTCGGCGGCTGTTTCAGCTCCTCCCCGCAAGCATTTACCACCTTCATGCGAGCTCCCTCGCACGGTGGTGAGTGCTTGCGGGCGCGCTCCCGTGATACAGCCGGCGGCTATAGCCGCTCGCTGTATCACTCGGCCCCGCCCCCCGGCGCGCCGCGTCATCGGATGTGATTGACAGCAGCGCGAGCCAATGGCTGCGCTGCTTTCAATCCATCCACTGCAGCCAATCAGCGACCAGGCTGAGCTGCAATGAAGATGACGAGGACGAGCAGCGAAGATTCGAGGCGTCAGGTAAGTAAAACGGGGGGCCTGGGGGCGGCGGTACTGTCAAAAGTTTTTTCACCTTAATGCATAGAATGCATTAAGGTGAAAAATTTTTTACCTTTACAACCCCTTTAAGTTATCTGTGGAGAGGATTCTCTCCTCCTCTGGGCAGCCTGCCAAGTCTGATAAGAAGATACATTGTATCTTTCAGGTTCTTTTTATCAATAGACTGAACTCCGTGTGTAGAAGTTCTCAGTTTAACCATATAAAGACTAAATCTTTTCTGACACTTGTTGCTTACAAGTCAAAATCCTGTATTTTCTGCTAGAAAATCCCTTAGAACCCCCAAACATTATATATATTTTTTTAGCAGAGACCCTAGGGAATAAAATGGTGATTGTTGCAATATTTTATGTCACACGGTATTTGCACAGCGGTCTTTCAAACGCAATTTAAAAAAAAAAAAAAAATACCGTAATGAATTAAAAAAAAAAAAACCTAAGCAGTAAAGTTAGCCCATTTTTTTTCATCCAAAAGTTTTGATTACCTGTTTTTGTGTATTTATTATTTGATAGTTTTTTTTTTTTTTTTTTCTAAATTATACATACAAGTGAACTGATTGAAGGTTTGTTTTGTTTAATGTTTAAATGAAAAAAAATGTCTGTATTACTTAAGGTTGCTTTCACACTGGAGCGGGCATGCGTTGATGGTAAAACGCTGCTAGTTTTAGCGGCGCTTTACCATCATTTTAGAGGCGCTATTCGGCTGCTAGCGGGGCGCTTATAACCCAGCTAGCGGCCGAGGAAGGGGTTAAATGCGCCCCTGAAGCGCCGCTGCCAAAACGCTTTGCAGGCGCTTCGGCTGCGGTGCGCATTCATTTTAATGGGCAGGAGTGGTGGAGGAGCGGTCCAAAGCACTCGGGATATCACACTGAGACTGCAGGGGAGCCGTTTTACAGGCACTTTACAGGCGCTATTTTTAGCCCAAAAGCGCCTAGAAAACGCCCCAGTGTGAAAGGGGTCTAACTGTTAGATTTTATGAGATGAAGGGAAAAAAGAAAGGAAAAAAAAAAAAATCGGCCAAATATATCGGCCCAAAAAAATCGGCATCACATATCGGCTATCGGCCACCGTGATTTCTAAATTTCGGCATCGGCCAGAGAAAAACCCATATCGGTCGACCTCTACTATGTAGTGCGATTTGAGCCCGTACAAAATGAATGGGCTCAAATCAGACTGCAAAGAAACGCATGCGATTTGAACAGGAATGCTTTGCGATTCCTGCCTGCATCATATGCAGTTTCCTGCACGACTCCTGTGTAAATCCAGGCTTGTCACAGTGATTTCAACCTGGGTTCAAACAGGAGCGGTGCAGGAAACTGCATGTGATTTTTTTTTTTTTACAGGAATCGCAGAGCATTCCTGTTCAAATTGCATGCGGTTCTTTGTAGTGCGATTTGAGCGTATTCATTATGTATGGGCTCAAATCGCACAGCAAAGGTATCGGTACTCATATTTTACCAATAAAAATCTGGTAATGGTGAAACCCGACACTCTATTTATCCTGATCGTCTGTGTCGCGGGTAATGAGTGAGGAGTCTGTAAATAAATGTGAAATCTTCCTCTGAAGACACTTATTGCTTAACGGTTGTTGAAGAAGGGATATCCCTCACATTGGAGAGCGGTCCTCACTGCCTGTTGATTCTTGAGGATAGGAAGTAAGGGGAATGAGACGCAGATGGCAAAAAAAAAAAAACTGACAATGCATTTAATACCCCCCCACTTTAACCAAAATGAATAAAATAAAGTTTTTTGCGTAAGACGTGGTTTTAAATGAAAAAGTGTGTTTTTATTTATTTTGTTTATTTTTTTTTTCATCCAGCTATTAATAAATCCTTAAATATTTATAATATTTATCCTCTGTTCCTTCTTCAGCGTACACAGCAGAGCTGTAGATATATATGCTGCAAACCTAGGAGGATAACTACTTGGCAAATGTAATATTCTTTTCCTAGTAAACTAAGGCAGGCCATATACGGTGCAAATTTCTTTCCTGCAAATTCGCAAGATTTCCCCATTAACATAGGCAGTGCTGACAGGGGGAACCCTTCTGCCGAGCAATTGTCTTTTCCGGTCGGGGTGCCATTCCCACCGGGAACAGATAGTGATGATCGCAGTTCAAGCCATGTATGGTCGGCCTAAGGATTCAATTTTAGTTTAGTGTCCTATGGAAATAGGAATCCTCGTTGAATTCCTGATGCAGGTATAACTGCTCAAATGCGTCTATATAAAAGCCTGTTAATTACCCAGTAAACTGTCTAGAGGAGGAGAGGAGAACCAGGAAAATGTAGACTGCATAGTGGTGTCTCCTTCCAAGTAGGGTGGTAGGGGTGTGATGAATCACAAAAATGCTTTAACGGAATTATAGGTGTTTTACGATTTCATTTTACATATGTATATTTCACTGTCTGGCAGGAATTCTGATTTAATGTTTCTTTAAACTTGTTTTAGACTGGCTCAAGCTACACAGGAGAGGACTGACCTGTATGCCAAGCAAGGACGTGGTAGCCAGTTCACCTCTAAAGAAGAGAGAGATAAATGGATTAAGAAAGAGCTCAAGTCTTTAGACCAGGCCATTAATGACAAGAAACGTCAGATTGCTGCCATAAACAAAGATCTGGAAGATACTGAAGCAAATAAGGAGAAAAATCTTGAGCAGTACACTGTAAGTATGCTTTGGACTGACGTGGTTTCCTTTTTGAATGTAAAAAATAAAGTGAAACCGCTCAGAATTATTTTTAGTTATTGGAAACAGTGGAGATTTGCTTAGAAAGCGGCTGTACATACACTTGCTGAGCAGTACATGATCTGTGGAAACTTTGGTTAAATATCTGCATTGTGACGCAGCATATCCTTTATTAACATTTGAGAAACAATGGCATACATTAATGGGGCTAGCAAATTGCAGTCTAACTGCAATATAATTTAAGGTCTGTTCAAATTGCCTGGACCCTTTCCCTGTTTACAGATCACCTACTGTTAGTATGAAAAATGTATCTGTAAAAAAAAAAAAAATTAAATTATACCCGTTTTGCCTCCATCTTCTGCTTCTTTGGGTATGATGCCAGTCCATTGAAAAAGCACCGTCTTGCTAGATTCCCGCTGCTCTGTATTTCCCAGGATCTAACCTGAAAGAGTGGTGTCATTCCCTCCTAGATGCTGCAGGTAGAAAGATTGGAATGAGGTAGTGTAACCTTTTTTTCTTTCCAGGCAAATTTTACATCTGCTAATAGTAGGTGGTTTGTGAAAAGGGGGAGCTGAACAGTGTAAGCAGACCTTGCATGCTACTAAAAGGTCCGCTTTAAAGTACAGCTGTGACCAAGCTATAGACATTCAAATATCTACATATTTTTAAACTGTAAACCAGTGTTTCTCAACCTTTTTCCAGCTAAGGCACCTTTTAAAATCATGGACAGTCTTGATGTAAAAAATGATTTTAATAGTTTTACATAATGCAGCAACAACCACTCATAGGACACCCAATGTTAGAGGTAATTTATTCTTTCAAAGCAAATACACTTTTGCACACTGGTACTGAGGGGAGCGGTAAAAGAGCTGGGCAGGCACAGACAGTAATTAGACACCCCCAAAAGAGGAGAGGGATATGATGTGCAAGAAGGGGCGGGACTTTACTAGGGAATTGACGCTTTAGAACGTATCAAATTTGCTATCCAGTTAACAGGCACAAACTGCAAGTGAATAAAAAAATGATTTATGGAAAGGAGAACATTGCACTTGATTTTTCTGTGCTTTTACCTGCTTTTTTGTTGTTGGTAATGGGGTCTCTCTAAAAGGAGAGTACAAACTGGGTATAGTAGTTTATTTAAAAAATAAAAATAACACCACAAGGTGGTAAAGCTTAACAAAAATCCCTCCCAGGTGTGTACTGGCAGGTGCAAACCTATGGCATGCACAATATTTTTATATTTAATACTCGTGTTTACAGTATAAACCTTTGTCTGTTCATGCAGCACTTTACATACTGAAGGAGCTTACAATTTTTAAGGTCCCTATCTCGTATGCATACAAAGGCCAATTTAGACAGCAGCCAGTTAACCTACCAACATGCAAACTTCATGCAGGTAGTAGCCTGTCCCAATACTGGCCACTGAGCTGACATGCAATATTCAAGAAAGAAAACTTTCCTTCTAGTCTGAACGCACCCTCTTCATATTTTATTGCAGCACATACACATTATGGTGGGTGGCTGCATTCTGTTGTGATAATGTGGACTGATTAAAAATCAGTAGTGCATTCACCCAACTTCGGGACTCTCTGTGACACATAATTTGTGGTGTAAATCTTTACTTTTAATCCTGTGTAATTTGTAGGTTGTTCCAATAACCGGTTTAATTTGAACTTGGTGTGTGTAGGAGGAAGACATTGACTTGTGCTCTTCTACTTATGTATGTTTTTTTTCTTTTGTTTTAGTGCCGGTTCACACTGCAGCGATGCAGGAACCCTGCAAATCCACTGCAGGTTCCCACATCGCGTGTCTCCCAACGGCAGCTAACACTGCCCTATGCAAATTGCTGGGAGTGTCAATGAAAAGTTAATGACACCCCCCAAATCAGCTTGGATATTGCAGTGCGAACTGCAAATTCGGACAGGAATCGGATCGCATGGGTGTGAAAACCCATGCGATCCGATTCTGCTGTCAACCAAAAAAGGGTCCAGTGCGAGTTTGTTCCAAATGCGATGCAAATTCAGCCAAACTATCTGTATGGCTGAAATCGAATTACACAGAAATCGCATGTGATTTGCAGTGCGGTGAGAATCGCATTCGATGTCTGACATCGCTACAGTGTGAACCACCACTTATTTTATCTTTTTGTCATACTTTAGAATAAGGGTCTCCGAACTTTTTTAGCCCGGGGGCCACATTGTAGATTTTACAAATTTTTGCGAGCCCAAAAAATTAGTTACTTAACCACTTCCTTATCGCGCGAATTACAGCACTCCTGTCCTACATTTAAAAATCAGTGGATTTTTTTGCTAGAAAATTACTCAGAACCCCCAAACATTATTTATATATTTTTTTAGCAGACACCCTAGGGCAGGGATATGCAATTAGCGGACCTCCAGCTCTTGCAAAATTACACAAGTCCCATCATGCCTCTGCCTCTGGGTGTCATGCTTGTGGCTGTCAGTCTTGCTATGCCTCATGGAACTTGTAATTCTGCCAAATTCTGCAGAATTACAAGGCTGTGTCTGATGTTTGTCGGGACTTCTTGCAGAGAACAACAGGGGGAGGGGGAGAAAGCAGACCAGCAGTTCTGTGCCTGCAATCTCTGCAGTATCTAAAGGAGCTGCGGGCCGGATAGGACATACAAGCAGGCCAGATGTGACCCGCGGGCTGGAGTTTGGAGACCTCTGCTTTAGAAGATTAGAGCAAACATTTACAGGAGGAAGTTAACACTTTAAACTGCTTGAATCTTATTGAATATACAACTTCATGTGGAACCCACACATAGTGATATTTAGGAATGTGGAGAATATTTGTGCACAGTGTTAAAAATCCCCTTGTTTATGATGATTTACTTTTCACTTTGACTCTTTAGAAACTAGATCAAGATCTGAACGAAGTGAAAGCTCGGGTGGAAGAACTGGATAAAAAATATTATGAGGTGAAAAATAAGAAGGATGAACTACAAAGCGAGCGAAAGTAAGGCTTTAGCGTTGAATTGAGCAAAAATTTTGTTTATATAGCGGCTATATATTTGTTTCTCATCATTAAAGGAAACAAAGTCTTTAACTTTTGGGTTATGCTGCCGATTGGACACTGACTAAAAAAAAAAAAAAATGTAGGCCAAGATAACCCCAACTACTGTCGTCATGGATGATCAGTATTTGTGACATAGGATGGACATCTTTTATTCCTCTCTGCTCTGTTAACCGCTTCAGCCCCGGAAGATTTGGCTGCTCAGTGACCAGGCCATTTTTAGCGGTTCGGCACTGCGTCGCTTTAACTGATAATTGTGCGACGTTGTACCCAAACAAAATTGATGTCCTTTTTTTGCACAAATAGAGCTTTCTTTTGGTGGTATTTGATCTCATCTGCGGTTTTTATTTCTTTCTCGAACATCACGGGACACAGAGCCTCAGTAATTACTGATGGGTTATATAGGTATCACTGGTGATTGGACACTGGCACACCCTATCAGGAAGTTCAACCCCCTATATAATCCCTCCCCCTTGCAGGGATACCTCAGTTTTTACGCCAGTGTCTTAGGTGATGGACGTGTAAAGATGTCCTGTGCTGAGCTCCAAAGGGAATATCCTATATCCTATACTGGGGCAAGCCAGGCGAACCGGATCCATTCAAAGTGTCTTTTCATGGCCGAATTGAATGGTACCCGGGCCTCGTGTCCGAAGAAACGA
This sequence comes from Aquarana catesbeiana, assembly GCF_042186555.1. Lineage (NCBI taxonomy): Eukaryota > Metazoa > Chordata > Amphibia > Anura > Ranidae > Aquarana > Aquarana catesbeiana. The sequence continues at coordinate 60,726,601 of NC_133331.1, read as the reverse complement.
GGTTTTACCCGTAACGCTTCTCTTTTTAGAGAGCTGGACCCCGCAGATCAGAAAATGGCTTTAAACTTCCTAATTTCTGGCGAGGTGCTTTACGGTCCCAGAACTGTTGGATCCCCCTATTCGTAGGGGGCCCCAGTCTCTGACGGTTTTTTCAAACGGAGCCCACCGTGAGAGGTGAAGATTGGGTCTGTGTAAACAGCACCCTGCGGCTGGATAAGGTAAGAGGAGATTCCACAGAATTTTTGAGTTCTAGTGGCTTTTCTCCTTTAAGGTAAATGCATGCTATGCCTATTGTGACCACCGGGGGCTGCCAAGAGCACAAACCTGCACATGCTGACTGTCTGTCTCAGTGTTTTCATCGCTGTTCATGTCCCAGCGTCTCAAGCAGGCTGCAAAAAGGTAAGATGGAAGGTGGGATTTCTCATGTTTGAATGTTCCCCCCCAGGCTAGAGAGGGGCCACAGGGGTCTAGAAAGTGGTTATACCACCCGGGCTCTGCGGCCTAATGGCCACCATCTCTGAAGATAGCCGCTCAGGCAGATCTTGTTACCAGCCTTCCCCCCCCCCATCCCCAGCCTTTCTCCAGAAGCATGACAGGAGAGTCGGCCAGCGCGGGAAGCACTCGTTTTTTCAAAACTCGAGGGGGGGGGGCGGTAGAGGAGGGGGCGGGACGTCAGCACAGAGTGCTTAGACTCCCACTCAGGCCAGCTGCAGGCTATTAAAGGCACTCTGTGCAGGTGCACACAGCCTTCTGAGAGACACAGAGCTGACGGTCGCATGTAAGGTGGGACACAGGCATTCTCCTAGGCAGCATTTACTGAAGTAACACCAGACTGAGCATTGGGTAGCAAGGCTTTTAGCCAGACTACATCGCTCAGCGGGCAGTGTTCATTTGTATACCTCACACCTTGTTGCTTTGCACTATGGATAGAAGAGGTTCAAGCACCCCAGGAACCAGAGACACTAGGGGATCTCGTTCAGGTTCTGAGGGCCCCCTGTCGGCAGCATCCCCCCCCCCCTAAAGATGGGCCAGGGACGGCTAGCCAGGGAGAGCCATCGGGGTCAGGGGCTACACCTGCTTCTGGCACTTCAGCCCCTGTATATATTACAAAAGAGGTTTTTTCCTCAACCATTAATGGTCTAGAGGAAAGATTAATGGCCGTGATTACGTCTTCACTCAGTGGAAGAAAACGCACTAGGCTTTCCTCTGTTCCCCAAGACCCTCAGACAGAGGAGCTCTGGGATAAAGGAGATGAATCCCTTTCAGAGGATCGGGATGGGACGGATGATTCCTCTTCCGAGGATTCAGGTGGAGAGGGACCCTCTGCGACTTCCCAAGAGGAGAAAGTCTTAGTGCAGATCCTCACTGGATTGGTCCGATCCACATTTAAGTTGCCCATACCTGAAACTGCTAAAGAATCCTCTTCTGCTTTGGGGTCACTGAAACCTTTCCAAGCAGCACATGCTTTTCCTGTTCATACTTTACTTGAAAAGCTCATTTATTCTGAGTGGGATCACCCAGACAAACGTTTTTTTCCGCCGAGAAAGCTTTTAACACTTTATCCGATGGAAGAAAAGTTTATTAAAATGTGGGGAATACCGGCTATTGATGCCGCCATTTCCTCCGTAAATAATAGCCTGACTTGTCCTGTAGACAATGCTCAGATGCTCAGGGATCCTGTAGATAAAAGGATGGAATCCCTATTGAAGGATGTTTTCTCCTTAGCAGGATCAGTGGCCCAACCTGCAGTAGCAGCGATTGGAGTCTGTCAATACTTAAGAGACCATGTTAAGCAGGTCATCAAAGTATTACCTGAACAGCAGGCCCAGGGGTTTGCTAACCTTCCAGCGGCCTTATGCTTTGTGGTTGACGCCATTAGAGATTCTATCGTGCAAACCTCCCGTCTTTCACTGGGGTTGGTGCATATACGTAGAATCCTATGGTTGAAAAATTGGTCAGCCGAAGCACCATGTAAGAAGCTACTGGCTGGGTTTCCATTTCGTGGTGCAAGGTTGTTTGGAGAGGACTTGGATAACTATATCAAGAGAATCTCTTGTGGGAAAAGCACTCTCTTACCTGTCAAGAAGAAGAGTAAGCGTCCCTCTTTCAAACGGACTCTTTCCCCAGCGCCGGGGGCTTCAGCCTCCAGGCAGTCTCGACGGCCGCCTCCATCGGGGTCCAGAGACAAGAGTCAACCCCAGGGACAAAAGTAGTCCTGGGGAAAGAAGCCTACTAGGCAAAACACTAAGACCTCTGCATGAGGGGGCGCCCCCGCTTACTCGAGTGGGGGGAAGACTGCGACAGTTCTCAGAGCTCTGGCAGGAGGACTTCCAGGACAGATGGGTAATCTCCACGGTAACCTTAGGGTACAAGCTGGAGTTTCAGGAATTCCCTTCTCCTCGGTTCCTCAGATCAAGTGTTCCCAGAGACCCAGAGAAGAAGCAGTCGCTCCTTCTAGCGTTAGAGCGACTTTTGTCGCAGGAGGTCATTATGATAGTTCCCGCAAAGGACCAGGGATTGGGCTTCTATTCCAACCTTTTTACGGTCCAAAAGCCAAATGGGGATGTCAGGCCCATTCTGGACTTAAGGGATCTGAACTGATTCCTAAGGATTCAATCCTTCCGCATGGAATCAATTCGAACAGTAGTTCCCACCCTACAGGGAGGAGAATTTCTGGCATCAATAGACATCAGAGATGCATATCTGCATGTGCCCATTTTTCCTGCTCATCAGAAGTTTCTGCGCTTCGAGGTAGGAGGGCGCCATTTCCAGTTTGTGGCTCTGCCTTTCGGGATAGCCACTGCACCTCGAGTGTTCACAAAGATCTTGGCTCCTCCTCTGGCCAGATTAAGGGCTCAGGGTATAGCTGTCATAGCATACCTAGACGACCTGCTCTTGATAGACCGGTCGGTAGCCTCTTTGAATGGAAACTTGAGGACCACAGTCAGGTATCTAGAACACCTGGGTTGGATCCTCAACTTATAAAAGTCTTTCCTAAAACCAGTAAGAAGACTGGAGTATTTAGGTCTGATTATAGATGCAAGCCAGGAGAAGATATTTCTACCCCAGGCAAAGATCGCTGCTTTAAGAGAGCTGATTCTGGCAGTAAGGACCAAGAAGGGTCCCTCAGTCCGCCTTTGTATGAGGCTACTAGGGAAGATGGTGTCTTCATTCGAACCAGTTCCCTATGCTCAGTTTCACTCAAGAATGCTGCAACACAGGATTCTGTCGACCTGGAACAAGAAAGTTCAGGCATTAGACTTTCCGATGCACCTGTCGCATGCGGTGCGTCAGAGCCTCAAATGGTGGCTCATACCCGAAAACCTGCAGAAGGGGAAATCCTTTCTACCGGTTACCTGGACGGTGGTAACAACAGATGCCAGTCTGTCAGGTTGGGGAGCAGTTCTGGAACAGGCTGCGGTCCAAGGGGTATGGTCCAAGACAGAGAGGACCTTACCCATCAACATTCTGGAGATCCGGGCGATACATCTAGCTCTAAAGGCCTGGACTATCGGGCTACAGGGTTGTCCGGTCAGGATCCAGTCCGACAGTGCCACAGCAGTGGCTTATGTCAATCATCAGGGAGGCACCCGGAGCCGAGCTGCTCAAAAAGAGATGGTCCAGATCTTAGTCTGGGCAGAGATGCATGTGCCATGCATATCGGCAGTTTTCATCCCGGGAATAGAGAATTGGCAGGCGGACTATCTAAGTCGCCAGCAGTTACTTCCAGGGGAATGGTCTCTGCATCCCGATGTCTTTTGGGCCATATGCCAAAGATGGGGGGTTCCAGATGTAGATCTCTTTGCATCCCGATTCAACAAAAAGATAGACAGATTTGTGGCAAGGACAAAAGATCCTCTTGCATGCGGGACGGATGCGTTGGTGATTCCGTGGCATCGGTTCTCACTGATTTACGCATTCCCGCCTATTCTGCTACTACCACGACTCCTTCGCAGGATCAGGCAGGAAAGGGTGGCTCCCGCTTGGCCCAGAAGGACTTGGTATGCAGAAATAGTAAGGATGACAGTAGGTTCCCCGTGGACCCTACCGGTATCTCAAGGTCCAGTGTTCCATCCTGCCTTACAAACGCTAAATTTGACGGTTTGGCTATTGAGACCCACGTTCTGAAGAGTCGTGGGCTGTCAGCTCCTGTCATATCTATCTTGATTAATGCAAGGAAGCCAGCTTCCAGGATGATTTATCATAGAGTCTGGAAAGCTTATATAACCTGGTGTGAATCCAGAGGTTGGCATCCCAGGAAATATGTCATAGGTAGAATTCTTGATTTTCTACAATTAGGATTAGAGATGAAGCTGGCCTTGAGTACCATCAAGGGCCAGGTCTCTGCTTTATCAGTATTATTTCAGCGGCCACTTGCTTCGCATTCTTTGGTCCGAAACTTTATGCAGGGGGTGATGCGTCTTAATCCTCCGGTTAAAGCGCCTCTAAACCCCTGGGACTTGAACTTGGTCCTGGCTGTGTTACAGAAACAGCCTTTTGAACCAATAAGTCAGATTCCTTTGGTCTTGTTGACAAGGAAATTAATTTTTCTGGTGGCCATCTCTTCTGCTAGAAGAGTATCAGAATTAGCAGCTCTTTCCTGTAAGGAGCCTTATTTGATTATACACAAGGATAGAGTGGTACTATGCCCTCATCCTAGTTTTTTACCGAAGGTGGTTTCTGATTTTCATTTAAACCAAGACATTGTTCTACCTTCCTTTTTTCCAGATCCCTGTTCTCCGGAAGAGCGATCTCTACATTCGTTGGATGTAGTAAGAGCAGTTAAGGCCTATCTAGGGGCAACTACTCAGATCCGCAAGACGGATGTTTTGTTTGTGCTGCCAGAGGGTCCCAAAGGCAGCACAAAAAGGACAGGCAGCGTCAAAAGCTACCATTTCTAAATGGATTCGACAGTTGATCATTCAAGCTTACGGTTTGAAACGGGAGATTCCTCCGTTTCAGATCAGGGCACATTCCACAAGGGCTATTGGTGCTTCTTGGGCAGTGCATCACCAGGCCTCTATGGCTCAAATCTGCAAGGCCGCAACCTGGTCTTCAGTTCATACATTCACCAGATTCTATCAGGTGGATGTGAGAAGGCATGAGGATATCGCCTTTGGGCGTAGTGTGCTGCAGGCAGCGGTACAGGGTCCTCAGGTCTGATTGCACCCTACTTGGTCGTGGTTCCCCCCCCCTCAGGTAGCATTGCTCTGGGACATCCCATCAGTAATTACTGAGGCTCTGTGTCCCGTGATGTTCGAGAAAGAAAATAGGATTTTTTAAAACAGCTTACCTGTAAAATCCTTTTCTTTCGAAGGACATCACGGGACACAGAGGTCCCGCCCCTCTTTTAATACACTATATTGCTTGGCTACAAAACTGAGGTATCCCTGCAAGGGGGAGGGATTATATAGGGGGTTGAACTTCCTGATAGGGTGTGCCAGTGTCCAATCACCAGTGATACCTATATAACCCATCAGTAATTACTGAGGCTCTGTGTCCCGTGATGTCCTTCGAAAGAAAAGGATTTTACAGGTAAGCTGTTTTAAAAAAAATCCTATTTTTTTGCGCTATAAACAAAAGAAGAGCGTCACTTTTGAAAAAAAACACAATATCTTTTACTTTTTGCTATAATATCCCACATTTTTTATCAAAAAAACTTTTTTTTTTCCTCAGTTTAGGCCAATATGTATTCTTCTACATATTTTTGGTAAAAAAAATCGCAGTAAGTGTATATTGATTGGTTTGCGCAAAAGTTATAGCGTCTACAAAATAGGGGATAGATTTATTGCATATATATTTATTTATTTTTTTTACTAGTAATGGCGGCGATCTGCGATTTCTTTTTTTTTTTTTTTTTTTTTTTATTGCGACATTATGGCGGACACATCAGACACATTTTTTAAACCATTGACAATTATACAGCGATCAGTGCTATAAAAATGCACTGATTACTGTATAAATGTCACTGGCAGGGAAGGGGTTAACACCAGGGGCCGATCAAGGGTTTAACTGTGTTCCCTATGTGTGTTTCTAACTGTGGGGGGATGGGACTGTCTAGCAGGAGAGAGACATCAGTGTTCATACATAGTATGAACACACGATCTGTCTCCTCTTCCCTGGAAGAAACGGGATCTGTGTGTTTACCCACACAGATCCTGGTTCTGGCTCTGTCACGAGCGATCGTTGGAACCCGGCGGTCATCGCGCCCGCCAGGCACTCTCATCGGCTCTGGGCACATGCTGCAGGGGCGCGCGCCCCTAGTGGCCAAAAGGCGAAGCGATGTAAGCTAACTCTTCGCCCAGCCGTGCCATTCTGCTGCAGTAAAACTGCAGCGGCTGGTCGGACTAACCTAAATTACTATAAGACTAATCTATATTTTTTTGCTAGCAATTTTTTCTTCAGTCAAGGCTCTCCATACAGCATTGAGGGAGCATCTTCCTTGCTGGTATTCCTGCTTGCAAAGAATCAAGTGGAATTTCAATCATTAATTTGTTCCTGTTACCCATCTACATTGGGTTTGGTCACCTCCAGCCATCCAACTCTCACCTGCTGGGTCTCATAGCTAAGGTATTGCCACTTAAAGAGGAAGTAAACTCATCCATCTTCGCACGTCTTCCTTCTGGGGCCACGGACTCCGGCTGTGTGACTGGCTGGAGTCACGTGATGTCACTCCTGTGCATGCGCGCGGGAGCCACCAGTCACGGCACATGCTCCTAAAGTAATGGCACAGGCGGCTGTTCCTGCAGAGCGCATGCTCAGATGACCTCATCGGCGCCGTATACAGTAAATATCACCGAAACAGTGCATGTTTAGGAGATATTTACAGTACCTATAGGTAAACCTTATTCTAGGCTTACTTATATTTACAAAGTATGCAGTAGGGTATACAACCTCTTTAACTTAAAACCATATGTTGCCTTACTACCACGTGATCGCATCGTGTCTGATTCTAGACATGGAGGAGACGGTTTTACTTTACCGATTGCCTTTAGGTTACTTTCTGCTAACGGCTCTGGGGCTGCTTGCAGCATGCCTACTATCAGTGCTGATGTCTGAAGCTTGGAATCCTATCACCCTGCTCCTAGGGTCTGTCACATCTTTGATTCTTTTTTGACTCCGTCAGGTATGGCTGGGTCCTTCCACCTTTTTCAGTTGAGGGCTTTACCACGGACATGCCAGACTTTATTGCTCAAATCACCCAGTTTTTTGCTAACTCCGATTGTGAATCCACAAGTATGCTTCTGTGCCCTGTTCTGCAGATTCTATGTCTGATTGACCGTTTCAACTTTTATTAATGCAGCAAATGCTACCCTGAAACTAGGGGATCAGCCTTTTGTGCAAAAATAGTCTGTTCCCACTGTGAATCCGACTCTTTCCTTTCTTAAAGGCGTTGTTCACTTTCAAATGTTTTTTTTTAGTTGGGTATTATTGTAGTCCTATTCCCTGTGTTGTTTGCTTGCACTCAAATGTTGTGGCTGGCCTAGCTTGTCCATAAATGCTAAAGGGACAGGCAACTTCTCTGGGGGGTCACAATCCATGCCTCATTAATTCCTCTGTGTTGCATCACAAATGTGGGAGGGCTAATGTGATAAATGACTGCATGGTGATCTTTCTGCAAACTGCTCTAACTGCTTGGCCTATATCAGATCTAATTACTGTTTAGTTCTCGATTGAGGACCACTAGACTCGGAGACCCAAAAATTGTGGCATATGTAGTTTCTTTGCAGGAAGTGTTGGTCCTTTCTTACAAACAGAGGTCATGCATGAACTTCTGCAGTGCCATGTCGCATGTTTGAACATAGGCAGAAACTTCTAACACCGCAATGTGATAATTTACCCTTATCAGATGTGTGTACAGAACAACAAATGACACAGTGAAACTACATGATCTGTGTACATCTTATGCAGGTGAAAAACAGCAGGTGCAGGGAGGGTAGGTTTATCATGCCTTTTAATATTGTGCTTATTATGTCGGTGGAGGATGTACCTGGTTTTTAAGAACCTAACTAATAAGTGTTTGGAAGATCTGTTCTCGCTTGCAGATCCTTTGTCAAACAGTGCTATGAAGAAGGCTGCAATGGCCAAAAGCATTAGCATTTTGAACTAGATTCATGCTTTATAGCTAATAAAGATCAAAAAGAAGAGCACCGAGTTGCCGGATTTTTTGTACAGTGGACTTTGTCAAACGGTGCCTGATTTGGTCAAAATTCATTAAGATATCTAACCTCTGCTGCAATTGATCCCTTTTATATTGAGCGTATGGAGCCAATGGCTGTGGAATTAAACTTCAGCTGTGATAGTTTGCTAGAAGCCTCTCCTCTCATTACCTGCATGTGTCTAGTGTCAGTACATATATGAATTAAGTGTTGGGCTGAGGAACCTTTGTGCAAGAGGCTTTTGATCCGCATAGCCTTTGAGGAGCAATGGCTCTTTGGACCAACTCTTAATAAGGGTGCTACTTGGTGGTAAGAGCACCCATCTTCCTCAGTGGAAGAAACCCAAGGAAAGGGCTACAAAGTATTGTCCCTCTCTAACTGTTAAGAAATGACCTGGAGGACTGTTGTAGGAGTCCATCAACATCCTGAAACTTTGACAGTTTGGCCATATTACGAAGGATCATTCAATCCAGATTCAGTTGGGGAGCATCACAGCAACAGTGTAAATTGATTATGATGGAGGAACCAGAAGTCTTGTCATGGTAAAAAGGTAGATCAAATCCTGACCTGGGCAAAATTTCATATTCCATCCTTGTCCGCTATGTACATTTCAGGTGTAGACCCAGAAGAGCGGTTTAGACATTAATGGCTGTGTGTTGAGTTATTTTGAGGGGACAGCAAATTTACACTGTTATACATGCTGTACACTCACTACTTTACATTGTAGCAAAGTGTAATTTCTTCAGTGTTGTCACAGGAAAAGATATAATAAAATATTTTCAAAAATGTGAGGGGTGGACTCACTTGTAAGATACTGTATGTAGCAATACATATTGGCCTAAATTGATTTAAAAAAAAATTTTTTTTTTTTTTTTTTTATTTATTGCTGTTTTATAGCGGAAAGTAACATTTTTTAAATAGATGGATCGATACTTCGTAAATAAATATATACTTATTATCAATAGATATACAGTTGTGCTCATAGGTTTACATACCCTGGCAGAATTTGATTTCTTGGCCATTTTTCCGAGAACATGAATGATAACACACAAAAACTTTTCTTTCACTCATGGTTAGTGTTTGGCTGAAGCCATTTATTATCAATCAACTGTGTTTACTCTTTTTAAATCATAATGGCAACAGAAACTACCCAAATGACCCTGATTAAAGTTTACATACAAACACTAACCATGAGTGAAAAATGTGTTTGTGTTATTCATATTCTCTGAAAAATGGCCAAGAAATCATAAATTCCGCCAGGCTATGGAATTTTGAGGGTTTCATGTCTGCAACTAGGAGGTGAGATGCTAAACAAAATCATTGCTTTTTTTGTGAGCTATACCCCTCTGCACAGGAAGTGAGACCTTAGGTTAGCTTGGTGTCATAAGAAATTAGACATTTTAGTTGCCTTTTGCTCAAGAAATAAGGTTGTTGACATTTAAACCTAAACTTGTCTTTTTATATTACTTGTGTTCCAGTTACTTGTGGCGGGAGGAGAATGCAGAACAGCAGGCCCTAGCGGCCAAGAGGGAGGATCTGGAGAAGAAACAGCAGCTGCTCCGGGCTGCCACAGGAAAGGTGACTTGAATGTTAAGCAAGGATGTCTCGTAAAATCAATGTTTTGTTGTAACTATCCTTTTTATATTTAAGTTTGTAAACTAAGCTTAATTTTCTTTTGGCAGGCAATTTTAAACGGCATTGACAGCATTAATAAAGTTCTGGAGCACTTTCGGAGGAAGGGAATTAATCAGCATGTTGCTAATGGCTACCATGGCATCGTCATGAATAATTTTGACTGCGAACCTGCCTTTTACACTTGTGTGGAGGTCACAGCAGGGAACAGGTAACCTTTTTTTCATCCCAGTCTTCATTACCACAAACTTTACTTGCAAGGCTGTAAACTAACCCCTAAACCTCCCCAGCAGTGCCTTCTGTCTTCATTAGAGATAATTATGAAATGCCAGTGAAGTGAGGTGATGAAAGTACAGCATGAGGACACAGCTGGGAGGAACAGTCTTTTACAAGAACAGCCACTACTCTGCACAGTTCATTCAAGGTCTCCTTTCCTGACAGGATAGATAATTCATGCATTTAATAAGCCACCAAATGTGACCCATACAACATCTAACATTTTACAGGGACACACTCACTCACATTTTAATTTGTTTTTATATTTGTTCAGTAAAAGTATGTACTTACTGGTGCATTGTAAAGATATAAATGTGTCTTAGCTGTCTTTTAGCTTTCACTTTCAATTCCTCAGTTTGTGTCCCTAAAACACAACCTCATTCCTTCAGGCCCGCTGTTAGGCAAAAGATCACCTTTCATTGTCTTATATGGATATGTCACATGCTAAAAGGATAGAATATGGAGTTTTCAACTACCCACTATGCAGTCCTTATAGCTGTGCCCAAGCTGGATCATATTAAGTAACACAGAGCCCCCACCCCCCGATTAAGTGCAGCCTATCTGGTAAAATAACTTTATGCCCATTACCCTACACCCAACTCAAGCTATCTGCATTTTATGTGTCCAGCTTAAAATGTATGTTGGCTTTAAATAAAAGAATAAAAAAAATTCCATTTTTTTTTTTTTTTATTTTTTTTTTACCATTTTTAAATGCCAGCCCCCCCATTCTTCTCTAAGGCTTTTTCACACGAGCGCCAATTCCCATACTACATGATTGAGCCTTTTGTTTGTGCAACTGGAGCTGCATGCAGGCAGCCTATGTTACTGGATGTAGTTGCAGCCGTACCTCCAAATTTGGCAGGGAGCAGGTGCGCAGCCCCAAGAGCTCACTGTCAAAACTTATTGCAGTCACATGACTGCTTACAAAAGTACTTCAGAAAGATGTTCAGGGCATGTGTTTTGTGTGTGTGTGTGTTTTTTGTTTTTTTTCTTAAATTCTATGTAAGTTATCCACTGTTAGGCTATGATATGTTCAATTTGTTTTTAGTTGAGAATTCATTATACAAGCCAAGAATTCTCAAATCCAACTATTGCAGATCCTTTGCCGTCTCTGGAAAAGGGAGTCGGAGAGCAAGAGGGAAATTCTACTAAATTTGCCCACCCGCAGTTACCGATCACCTCAAAATTGATGAAAACAACTTATTATAACATGAACTACACACAGGTCATGAACACCAGAATGTTTTAACTGTTCTCTCCCTCAGGTTGTTCTATCATATTGTCGATTCAGATGAGGTCAGCACCAAGATCTTAATGGAGTTTAACAAGATGAATCTTCCTGGAGAGGTTACCTTCCTTCCACTCAACAAGTTGGATGTTAGAGATACGGCCTACCCAGAGACCAATGTGAGTCATTGTTGGCCTGACTAAGAAAAAAAGACCATAGTCCTTTATTTTTCCCTGTTTTTATGCATCATGAGTTTCATGAGTTTGGGTGCTGCATAGTGAGAGACATGCAGGATAAAGGGAATTTAGATTTGTGTGAGTTCAATTAGATTAACCATTTGCTGACCAGCCCACAGTGCATATACTGCGGGAGGTCCACTCTATTGCCCAAAACAACGTACCTGTACGCCGCTTCATGCAATAGATACTGCGGCCACCCGCGATCACGGTACAGAGAGGCAGTACAGGGATGTGCCTAAGTAAACAAGGCAGGTTCCCATTCTGACAGGGGACAACATGGAGATCTGCTGTTCCTAGTGATCAGGAACAGAGATCTCTGTGTTGTCCCAGTGAGCCCAGCCCCCACACAGTTAGAACACACCCAGGGAACACAGTTAACCCCTTGATTGCCCCCTAGTGTTAACCCCTTTTTACCAGTGTAATTTATACATTGATCAGTGCATGTTATTTAGCACTGCTCACTGTAATAATGTCACTGGTCCCCAAAAAGTGTCACTTGGGATCAGATTTGTCCGCCGCAATGCCGTTGTCCCCCAAAAAATCGCAGATCGCTGCCATTAATAGTAAAAACATTAAAAAAAAAAAAAAAAAAAAAAAAGTCCATAAATCTATCCCCTATTTTGTATATAATGTAACTTTTGCGCAAACCAATCAATATAAGCTTATTGGGATTTTTTTTTTTTTTCCAAAAATTTGTAGAAGAATACATATTGGCTTAAACTGATGAATACATTTTTGTTTTTTATATATTTTTTCAAATACCACCAAAAGAAAGCTCTATTTGTGGGGAAAAAAAGGTTTGGGTACAACGCTGCACGACCGCGCAATTGTCAAAGCGACACAGTGCTGTATCGCTAAAAATGGCCTGGTCATTAAGGGGGTAAATCCTTCCGAGGCTGAAATTGTTAATATAAATAACCTTGAGGGCCGTACACATGTGTTCTGGTAAGGGGGCTGTCCCCCTGTCAGAACACAATAGCTCAACGCAGATAGATCGATGTACTAACAGGATTGTTAGTACAGTGGTTCCTCCTGAGCGCTTCAGTTTTATTTTTTCGTTCAGCCCACTGGGTTGAATAAAAAAAAAAAAGAAAACTGTTAGTGTGTACTAGGCTTTAGTGTATGTTAATGCTGTAAAAACATTGAGGGGAATTGATCAAAACTCGAGCAGGCAATCTGCAGTAGCTATGCATGGCAACCAATCAGCTTCTATCTTCAGCTTTTTCAGTTAAAGTGATTTGTAAAGATAAAAATTTTCTTTAAAAAAAAAATAACAAACATATACTTGCCTCCACTGTGCAGCTCGTTTTGCACAGAGTGGACCCGAACCTGGTCTTCTGGGGTCCCTTGGCTCTCGCGGCTCCTCCCCACATCTGATAACCCCCTCAGAGAAACGATTCCCCGAGGGGGTTACCTTGCGGGTGTGCTCCAGAGTCCAGCATTCGGCCTCCATGGAGGCCAAATGCAGGACTCGGCCCCCGCCACTTGTGTTGTTGGATTTGATTGACAGCAGCGGGAGCCAATGGCTGCGCTGCTATCAATCTATCCAATCAATAACCGAGAACCCCAGGCAGAGAGACAGCGCGTCCCCGTGGGTCAAGTTCGAGGGGTCAGGTAAGTAAAACTGGGGGGCCGGTCACTGACAGGTGTTTTTTCACCTTAATGCATTAAGGTGAAAAAACATGAACCTTTACAACCCCTTTTAAGCTTTGAAAATGTAAGATAGCAGCTGATTGGTTGCCATGCAAAGCTGCTCCCCCCGTTTTGATAAATTCTGCTCATTGTATATGTAATTTATAGATACACATACAGCCATAATTTATATTTTATTTTATACATATGCAGATTCTGCTTTCTTTTGCACAGTGATTGCCTCTTGTTTCTTCTCCTGAGAATCCACCTAGAAGTGCCTGCACATGCTGCAGTAGACTCTGAAACCTTTTTTTCATGGCCATAACTCTCTGGCCATTTTGGCAGGCAAATATTTTGCACTTCACAACTAAACCAGGCCTTGTTTGCCTCTTCTTTGATTGTGTCAAACCTCGCTCATCTCTTGCTTAATGTGATCAAACCATGCCTGCCTCTTCCCTGATGCTGCTGAACCTTGCCTGCCTCTTCCCTGATGCTGCTGAACCTTGCCTGCCTCTTCCCTGATGCTGCTGAACCTTGCCTGCCTCTTCCCTGATGCTGCTGAACCTTGCCTGCCTCTTCCCTGATGCTGCTGAACCTTGCCTGCCTCTTCCCTGATGCTGCTGAACCTTGCCTGCCTCTTCCCTGATGCTGCTGAACCTTGCCTGCCTCTTCCCTGATGCTGCTGAACCTTGCCTGCCTCTTCCCTGATGCTGCTGAACCTTGCCTGCCTCTTCCCTGATGCTGTTGAACCTTGCCTGCCTATTTCTCGATAGTGCTGAACCTTGCCTGCCTATTTCTCGATAGTGCTGAACCTTGCCTATGTAATTTAGAGTAGGTAGATGAGTACGTCTCTGAGGTTATTATTGGTGCCCAAGGCCTGCAGTGACAACTTCATCACTAGGGTAGGAAATTTGAGGAAATCTTCCCAATAAAGTCCCCACACCACAAAAAAACTGTTTCAGACCCTTCCCCACTGTATCCAAAAGACTTTACACTTTATGTTCACTTAGACTCCATTTCGATGCAGCATCTATTTGGAATTGTGTTCTAGAGGTAAAATGCTCAGTATTTTAATTTGTATGTCTTTCTTGTCAGGATGCCATTCCTATGATCAGTAAGCTACGGTACATTAACCGATTCGATAAAGCTTTTAAGCATGTGTTTGGGAGGACGCTTATTTGCCGAAGTATGGAGGTGTCCACACAGCTGGCCAGGGCATTCACTATGGATTGTATCACCCTGGAGGGTAAGGTTCACCGTAGTACATTTTGTGTTCCTGTCATTTCCCATGCATTTTACTTCTTTGTCAGAGGCATTATTTGTGTATTACCCCATTGACTTTGAGTGAAGCAGTTTAGCATGTTAAACTGTAACTTTTTAGACCTAATGTGTTCTTGGATGGCGGCCTACATAAATATGAATTCTGGACGCTGCTCGATAGGATTAGACGATCGTATTTCTGTTTTCTTTTATAGAACAGCTGTTGCTGGGAGCAAAAAAAGCCTCATCAGAGACAGTGTATCACATCACACTTCGTAATCCACGTATTAGGGTTAATTTTTTAATTAGGTTGCTGTTGCTGTGCTAGCAAACCTCGGTGATCTTTTCAGCTCTGTATCTCTCGTAGGTGTTAATGTGACCCTGTGCTTTTGGCCTTAAGCAAAAGGTTCACTTTAGCAGCAGCTCACCACCAGCACACCTACCTTACCTCTCCCACACAGACACTCAATTTTAGGCCAAACGCCAAGAGAAATAAGTACCTGGTGCTTCTAAGTAAATGGGAACATGTGTGTGCCTCCCATTCCTGTCATGGTAAAACCCTTGCACTGGCTGTTCGTACATCCATTTTTTTTTCACATAGGGTGGGGAGATAGTCCTCAGCCCTGTGTAAGACCCAGGTCTTGAAGCTTACACTACAGGCAGTCGGAGAGGCTGGAGAACAAAGGCAATGTGAGGATGCACAGCCATTAGAGTCTTAGAGAGAATCTTTTATAGGGAAGTCATATTTCCCTGAGGCAATTATTCCTTCAATGAACTCCACAAAAGAGACCGCTTATTGAAATTATTTTCTTGTTACAGGTGACCAGGTCAGCCATCGGGGTGCACTGACTGGTGGTTACTATGACACCAGGAAGTCTCGTCTGGAGCTGCAGAAAGATGTGCGGAAAGTAGAGGATGAACTGCATGCACTGGAGGCAAAGCTAAATGAGAACCTACGCAGAAACATTGAAAGTATCCTTTTAAATGTGGTATTGTAATAAAAAAATAAAATTAAAAGTTCACACAATTTCATAAGAGGCACCCTACAGTGCTTGCATCTGCTTTTAGATGTAACCAAATTGTTTTTTGTGCTTCTCAAAATCACATCGAACGCAGATGTACTTGGCTGGAGGGCCTCTTCTTCTCTGTAATGCAGAGTTTAAGATGAACTGATACTTTTATCCACTCAAGGCAAAGTTGCGGTGTCTTTGTAAAGATGCCCCTCTCTAGCTGATACCTGATGCTCCTTCCTCTGGTGCAAGAAAAAAAATACCCAGTGCTTCCGAGTAAGAAATATATCCCCCATCTCCCATAATGCAGTATATATGGCTAGCAGCCAATTCCTATACATAAGCAGTATCGCATTATATATGGGATGAAGTGACCAGGTATTTTGGTGGTGGCTGCAAGTGAGAAATGAGTGGCGTAAGAACCCTGGAGAGGTATCTAGGAAGATGGTAACTTTAACCATACTGCAAGTGCAAAGTGATAGTTGCTCTTTAACCTCAACCCAAGCAGTATTTAGGGAAACCTTCAGAGATGCTGGTTAAATGGTTTTAGTTAGAGGAAAAGACCCCAAGAACTTCATGTAAAAGGGCCCTTTTTGTCTTCTTTGATTTTTTTTTTTTCTCTTTAACCTCTTCATGCTGGCTGTACGCATATATGCATGGTCTTTAAAGTGTTTTGTTAACCCCCCCCCCCCAAAAAAAATCCTGTTCCTTTAAAGCACTTTATACAGCACAGTGCTTGTGCTGTGTCATTTGGTGCCCTGTAATACCTGGCTGATCCTGCCTGGCTATACCCTCCCCCCCGTACACTGACTCCGATATATCAGGGCTGCCAAGCTCTGACACCAGAGTCATCCGTACGTGCCTCCGTCATCCGCAACCTGCAATCTGTCTCCTCTGTGCTCACTTTCCCTTCCCCTCTCTTTCTGTCAGCTTGTGACGGTAATAGGAAAAGAAAATGCCGCTCCAGGTGAGTGGTGGAACCTGGTAAACTGGGGAATGGACTCCTCCCAGGGGTGCTAGCCTCGACTCACCGGCCGTGCAATTTGGATAGAAAAAGAATGGATGGCTGCACACAGAGGTAGTGATGAATCTCTTTATTGTAAAATCCGTAACATGAATAACACCACAGGACAGACTAACTGGTACAGGTAGGCGCGTTTCACAATGCGACAATGCGCTTTCATGAATAAGCGCAGTGTCGCTGTGTGAAACACGCCTGCCTGTCCTGTGGTGGTGTTCATGTTACGGAGTTTACAATAAAGAGATTCATCACTACCTTGGTATGCAGCAATCCATTCTTTTTTTATCCAGCTTGTGACAGTATCTGCCCCCTCAACTCCTGCTGCTCAAATAACTTTCACATCTTCATACCATCCCCTCTGTGTTCTAATCCTGTGTGCCCCTGTGTGAGTGATTAAAAAGAAAAAAGTTGGTTATACCTCATTTCACAGCTCTTCTCAGTGTACACATGATCAGCTGGCTCTCTCTATCGCCTCTTCCCTCCCGAGTGATGTCAGCAGGGGACTCTCTGCCCCACCCGCTGCATCTATCAGGCGGGGAGAGAAGAAAGCCAGCCGATCATGTGATCGCTGAGAAGAGCTCTGAAATGAGGTATAGCAGGCTTTCTTTTTTTTTTTTTTTATGACTCACACGGGGGCACACAGGATTAGAACACAGAGGGGATGGTATGAAGATGTGAAAGTGGCTTAACAACCACTTTAACACTGAGCGGCCGCATTTATGCGGCCCTGTGTAAACCACTTACCGTGCCGAGAGCACGCATGGAGATCTGTAAGCTCCCAGTGCATGCTTGTGATTGGTAGCTTTCTGATCATGTGACAGCCAATCAGCGGTCACATGACCCGAATGCCTGCCTCCCGGCTTTCAGAATTCTTAAAGGGCCAGGAGGCGGTCGGTGTGAAAGGGTTAAACATGTTCTACTGTGGTGTGTATGTTCCTTAGTGTTGTGCAGGGATTAATAATGAAATTGACCAGCTGATGAACCAGATGCAACAGATTGAGACACAGCAGAGGAAGTTTAAAGCCTCACGAGACAGTATATTATCAGAAATGAAGATGCTGAAGGAGAAGCGTCTGCAGTCTGAAAAGACTTTCATGCCAAAGGTGAGCTTCAGTTTTTTTTTGGTGTTTTTAAAATTTTTATTAAAGCAACATTTTTTGTTAATGATTTTGATGTTTTTGTTTCTTAAAGTCAGCCTGGGCATGTTAGCAGATGCACTGTGTTGCTTGTAGGAACCTGAGTTTGTTTTAATCTTTTTATCAGGCTGTCTACTGTACATGCCTCTATGATGTGTAAAGATTAAAGCGAAACTAAAGGCACAAATATCTACCTTTTAGTTCCAATGGTCTGAAACCACCAGGTCCCGCACCATTATCCTCTCCCCTGGTGCTTTCGGGTGCTGGTGTTCAGCCTTTGATTAGCTGGCATGGGATGACGTCACTCCGACACATGGTCAGCTCAATGTACATTCTGCAGAGGATTGCAAACGGGCAATTAAGTGTACTTTTATTATAGAAGAGACGGTGCATGTCTTTTCTGCAATAAAATCCTACCTATTCATGTTTTTTTTTATATACGGTAAAACCTTGGTTTGAGAGTAACTTGGTTTGAGAGCGTTTTGCAAGACAAGCAAAATTTTTAAATAAATTTTGACTTGATATACAAGCGATGTCTTGATATACAAGTAGCGTCATGTCACAACTGGGTATAATAGAGAAGAGAAGCGCCTCTAAGTGTAGCAATATGGTTACATTTAATGAAGTACAACATTTAGCAACATATTGCTACACTTAGAGGCGCCTCTCTTCTCTTTTATACTCCTGTAGCTCCTGCTGGATTTTGCTTCTAATACTGTTGTGAAGGCGGCCATTTGTGGATGGACATTTTATGGTTACAAAACCTGGTCACATTGCTATAATCTTTTTATATGGACTATAAACTGAAGGACTTATGAATAAATGGTTGTGGAACGAATCATTTGAGTTTCCATTATTTCTTATGGGGTAATTCTCTTTGATATACAAGTGCTTTGGATTACAAGCATGTTTCCGGAAAGAATTATACGCGCAGTCCAAGGTTTTACTGTATTTAGTTCCTCTTTGAGAGTTGAATGCAAGGGTTATATTCCAGAACTTCAGTGGAGAATAGACGCTCTGACAGCTGGGTCTAGGATTTTAAAGGAACTCCTATAGGGTGGATTTAAAAGCTAAAACAAAAAGCAGTTTTAAGCTAGTTCACCGTCACTTGAAAATATGATTAGTTCCCTAACCTTTAGTTTGTAAGCCACATTAAAGGCAGCTGAGACCATAGGTGGAAAACCCCTGGTTTATACCAATCTTAATGTTCCTCTACAATCTTGTTGTTTTACAGCAACGCAGCTTGCAAAGCTTGGAGGCCAGTTTACATGCCATGGAGTCAACTCGGGATTCTCTTAAAGCAGAGCTGGGGACAGACCTGTTATCACAGCTAAGTCTGGAAGACCAAAGGAGGGTAGATGCCCTGAACGATGAAATCCGACAGTTGCAGCAGGTAAGTAACCTTTAAATATATGGCATGATGGCAAGTTCTGCAGTTTCTGCATTGGGCTGCTTTTATTAATTAACAGAAGTTCAAAGGAGTTAATTAACATGTTTTATTTCTTAGGACAATCGACAACTCCTGAATGAAAGAATCAAGCTGGAGGGCACAATCACTAGAGTAGAGACGTACCTGAATGAGAATTTGCGGAAGAGGCTGGACCAAGTAGAGCAGGTGAACACAACTTTGGGTTTCAGCCAGCTTGTTTTTTTAGAACCAGCTTTTTGAAACATGGATGGGACTGAGTGTCTTTTTATTTTAGTTTTAAATGTATGATCTCTGTTTTATATGGTCTAGGAACTGAATGAGCTAAGAGAAACAGAGGGGGGGACAGTACTTACTGCGACCACATCTGAGCTGGAGAACATCAACAAACGTATCAAGGAAACGGTGGCACGATCAGAAGGTGACAATGAATTTCATATTTTTATAAATTGCCATTGCATTTTTTAACTGCATTGTAGTTCCCAAAGCGGACCTGAACTTAAAAAGTGAAGACTATTTGTCCATCAGGGAACAACTAGAAATGGTAATTGTAGAACATGCTAAAGGTCTTATTTCTCATTGCTGCAATATGTTACTGAGATACTATTTTGATAGCTATCCCAACAAGACTAGAGAGAAATGGGATCCCTGCCTGGTGATCAGTGGGGAGATGCATTGCAGGCGGTGGTAACTAGCTCCTTAATCTCGTCACAAAAACTATCCCAGTTATACATAGTACTGAGATCCCATCTGACACCTGCTAAACTGCATAAATTGGGCATACTTGCTGACCCCTTGGGTTATACATGTAAACGGGACAGGGCTGATATCATCCACCTTCTCTGGATATGCCCTAAATTGCACCATTTATAAAATGGGATGGTTCCTCCAAGGGGTTTTTAAGCAGCAAAGTTAAATGGATCAAAAGACGGTAACTGATTAAAAACGTCTTTATTTTAACAAGATTAAATTCAATGTCATGTTCCAATTAAAATATGAGCTCTGGTTGTAGGATACAATACATATTCCACAAAATAGTGATATTCACATAATGGAGCAGAACATTACATTATAGAATGTCAACAACATTAGTATCCAACGCATTTCGGCCCGTACAGTTTTGGTCTTCCTCAGGGGGATTATTGTCTGAAGAAATATTTTAAAAAACTCAGCATTCAAAACATTTCACAGTGCACAAACATCTATGTACACGACAATAGTATGTTTACCGCTAGAAGGTGGAGTTTGGAAATAAGATGGTACAAACAGAAGTTTAAAAGCAATTAAATGGTCCAGAAGGCTCCATGGTCCGTCCCCATCTCCCCAGAAAGAAGTCCAGCCCAAAGGGGCTTGCAAGAAGTCACACTTTTGACACCTTGGGGGAAAGACACCTTGGGGGAAAGGACAGACAGCACCTGCAGCGTGTTTTCCAAATATTAACAATAGATTAATGAATAAAATATCAAATTCTAAACAACCCTGACAGAATAACAGAATGCCAGATTGGTTATAAGATTTTTATATGTAGTATTTATATTTATATAGCTATACTTTGTAAAATTGTTTTACGTTGCATGTATATGTGTATTTTAAAGTGTTATTGTAAGTGTGTGAAAGGTGTTGAATGTGCATATATTGTGTGGAAAAAATACCTTGTATTTTATGAGATTGTTTAGTATTATACATCTGTATGTGAAAATGTTATGTATGTGTGAAAGAAATATTGAGTGTGCATGTGTTATGTGGGGAAGTGACCCCAACAGAAAAGAATATGTGTATGAATAGAAAGGTGTACATGGTGTTGGTTCAAGGCGTGAGACAGAATATGTCTGAGTGACCAATAAAACTACCCAACCAGCCAGTGAAAATTGGAAAATATTAATTGTGATCCTTGAAGATGGCCCGCTTACACTAGCAGGAGTGATGAAAAAACTATGCAAACAAAAAAAGATGAAAAAGAAAAAAATAACCGCATTTACCTTCATCAAGGATGTGATTAGTATGAGCCATGCGTTAAATGATGCCCAACTGCAGAGTGCAAAAAAGAGCCAAAGAGTCAAGACAAATCCTCTTTGAATCCAATATATTGCAGTAATTGTGCTTTTGTCCGAACTTATGTCAGGCAAGGAACAAAGGACTAGTTATTCTGGTATTATTGAAATCTGTACTTGCATTGCACCATAAATATGTTGTGACCATCCGTATTGATGGTGTGCATGGAATTGTCTTATGATCTTCATGCAGCTTGGCTCTTATATACTACCTCCTATAATCAAGAAGATCCATGTGCCAGCTGCAGGTGCGATCTGGGGTTGGGTGGGCGTCCTGGTCGCTATGGAACTGGCATCGCGTGACTCCCTCTGCATCCCGGAAGGCCTAGACCCCGACCTCTGCCGTTGCAAGCACGTGCCATCACAACGTAGCGCGCATGCCAGGCACTGGTTCGCGCATGCGCGCCTGACCGCTACTCGCGCCGCTGGCACGGGAATGCTCTATCTGGTGGCAGAAATGGTTTCTCGGCCATCCCGTTGCAGCATATCAGAAGGAGAAATTGCTAAAAGAATCCACATCCCCCTACCGTGCCAGGAAGCCAAAAAAAACCAGAGAACATCGAGGGAGGCGCAGGAAGGGCCCCAGAACGATCCAAAATCTGTAACCACATAATAAATTGAAAATGTACAAACAAAACATGACATTCAAAGGACTTCAATAAATATAATACGTTTCCTAATCCATATGTATAGTCTTGTGTATGATATAATGCCAGCAAATATTCAAAAATATTTTTTCTTTACTTTACAAAAGCTGTTTGTATGTTTAATATTCTTTACTCTAATTTATGTGTGAACCCTTTCAAGAATGGTGCATAAGAGATGGACTCATTCAGGCCTGGAAAGGTAGTGGCCTGTAATATGAAGATACATCTCTGCTCATGTTGGAGCAATATTTTGTTCCAATCTCCACCTCAATCAGGAATGTGTAAGCCGGCCAAGGATCTTCAAGGATCACAATTATTATTTTCCATTTTTCACTGGTTGTTTGGGTAGTTTATTGGTCACTCATATTCTGTCTCACTCTTGAACCAACACCATGTACACCATCTATTCACACACACTCTTTTCTGTTGGGGTCACTTCCCCACATAACACATGCACACTCAATATTTCTTTCACACATACATAACTTTTTCACATACACATACAGATATATCATTCTAAACAATCTCATAAAATACAAGGTATTTTTCCACACGATATATGCACATTCAACACCTGTCACACACTTACAATAACACTTTAAAATACACATATACATACAATGTAAAAAAAAATTACAAAGTACAGGTGTAAAAATACTACATATAAAAATAACCAATCTGGCATTCTGTTATTCTGTCAAAGTTGCTTAAAATTTGATCATATTTTATTCATTAATTTATTTTTACTATTTGGGAAACACGCTGCAGGTGGCGCCTGTCGTTTTCTCCAAGTTGTCAAAAGCATGGGCTGGACTTCTTTCTGGGGAGACGGGGACTTACCATAGAGCCTTTTGGACCACTTAATTGCTTTTAAACTTCTGGTTGTGCCATTTTATTTCCAAATTCCACCTTCTAGCGGTAAACATACTATTGTTGTGTACATAGATGTTTGTGCACTGTGAAATGTTTTGAATCCTGAGGTTTTTTTGGCTATTTCTTCAGAGCCAATAATCCCCCTGAGGAAGACCATGACTGTACGGGTCGAAACGCTTTGGACTACTAATGTGGTTGACATTCTGTTATGTAATGTTCTACTCCACTATGAGAATATCGCTATTTTGTGAATATGTATTTTATCGTACAACCAGAGCTCATATTTTAATTGGAACATGACATTGAATTTCATTTTGGTGAAATAAAGTAGTATATGTGTTTTCTCGATTTTAAATTACACCGTTATTGTACAGCTGTTTTTGGGTACCCTTAATGGGGTATTCCAATCCTCTGTCCCGATTAGATCCTAAATATTGCCTGTTTAGGTATATTAAGTGATCTTATACCAGAGGAGCCCACAAGAGTAGCGTGCTGTCTTCTAAGCCCACAAAATACTACTTCTGCTTTGGAAATCACCTGACCCTCCTTCATACCAAATGTGAGCAATGCACATGGGGCATACCCTTATTTTTGAAAAATATGTGTACCAACACAGGGGATGCTTGTGTAAGTTTTTGAAAGGTTATGTGCACCATGGCTGGACACCACACGAGAACTTGTTCAGATGCAGCTTGTGCTTTGTCCAGACAGACCTGTTTAGTTTAGGCTAGGTATAGTGCATAACACACTGGGGGCTGTGTATATTTCCTTTGGCTCCCTGTGATATACAGTGAGGGGAAAAAAGTATTTGAATTTGCATTTGAATGAAGCCACAGGAAATATACACAGCCTCCAGTGTGTTATGCGCTATACCTAGCCTAAACTAAACAGGTCTGTCTGAACAATACACCAGCCGCATTTGAACTTTTGGGTGTATGTATGGTATGTATGTATGTATGTGTGTGTGTATATGTGTGTATATATATATATATATATATATATATATATATATATATATATATATATATATATATATATATATGTGTGTGTGCTCTAAGTTTGTGAATCATTCTGCTTGTAATGTGTAGACTGTGGGTGACTGTCACTGGCATGTATCTGTATCTTTTCTTGTTTGTTTTAAAGTGTTCATTAATCCAAAGAAAATATTGATCCTGTTTCTTTAAAGCATGTTATACAGCACAGTGTTTCGCCGCCTGTAACACCTGGCAGATCCTGCCTGGCTATACCCTCCTGTAAACGGATTACGATAATCAGGGCTGCTAAGCCCTGACACCGACGTCCGTTTACGTGCCTCTGTCAGCCTCGGCCTACTCTCCTCTGTCTGTGTCTCCCTCTGTTCTCCTCCCCTCTCCTCCTCTTGCCTGTCTGCTCCCTGATCCTCCCCTCCTGCAGTAGAAATAACAGTGATTTTTCTTTTCTAGTTCCCTCTAATATAGAACAGTAAGCTCTCCAGTGGAGACTTCAGAGCGCACTTCGGCGCTCAGCTGACTGCCTGCTGGTCTCCTCTTCCAATGTGATAGCTGCAGGGGAAGGTGCTGGGAAACCCCCGCTGAGGTCAGCCAAGATGAGGAGAGGAGAAGACCAGCGGGCAGTCACATGAACGCCGAACGGTGCTCTGAAGTAAGCTATTATACCGCATATTTTTATAAAGGACATCAACTGGGGAGCTTACTGTTCTATATCAGAGGGAACTGTAGCAGAAAATGTTTTACTTTCACTAACACTTGTTTAATAGAGAACCTGTTTGATCAAAAAAAAAGAAATGGAAATTGTGCCTAACCCCGTATCCTTAAATATTTGCATTTCTGTGTTGAATTCCTCCCGAAAAAAGTATACTTCCTGTGAATTAGGCCCTTTGTTCTGTACCTTCATCACTGTATATTTGCAGTCTGAGATTATGTAAAGCACTGCAGCCTCTGACTTGCCAGTCTCACCAGATTCAAAGTGAGATATGGTGATGTCACTACTTTGCTGCTCACTGTTTCTTGTTGGAGAGTTGTACCTGAGAATTGGCAGTGCAAGGATCTCTCTGCCTCTGCTTCAGTCTGGTGATCTGAGCTTCCACCAGCTCTCCTGCTGTTTTTTGATCATTACCGCATTGATCTCATTGTCAGGTCTCGATGTAAATATTGATAAAACCGAAGCCGAAATAAAAGATCTTGTGAAGAGCATGGATCGATGGAAGCATATGGAAAAGGAAAATATGGACGCCATAAATCACGACACAAAGGAGCTTGAGAAGATGACCAACAGACAGGGAATGCTCTTGAAAAAGAAAGAGGAATGTATGAAAAAGATCAGAGAACTGGGCTCCCTTCCACAGGAGGCTTTTGAAAAATACCAAACGTTAACGTTAAAACAGGTAAATGTGAATTTACACTTAAAGCGGAGTTCCAGACTGTAAAAATAAAAATACATTTAAAGTCAGCGGCTACAAATACTGTAGCCGCTGACTTTTATTATAAGGACACTTATCTGTCCAGGTATCCCACCAATCGGCTCTGGGTGTAGGCGCCGGGGTCCTGTCGAATACTGTCTGCCGTCAAAAAATGCCTCCGATGGTACTGTGCATGTGCAGACCCTAACGTCACTCCAGCTGATATGTTGATCAGCTGGATGGGACGTCAATACAGCGCATGCACACGATGTCCAAGGCATTATCTGACGATATGCAAACAGCGGAGGCAAAACGTACTCAAAACGTCAGTTTCTGCCTCGCTATTGCGGGGTGGGTTTTCCGTGTGCTGAAGGGCGTGTTTTGTGTGTGTTGAACGGCGGTTTCAGTGTGTTGAACAGCAGGTTTTGCCTGTGTCTTAGGGCGGGTTGCAACACACAAAACACGACCTTCAACATACTGAACCCACCCTGCAACACACACAACAAACCTCGCAACAGCGAGGCATAATCTGACAAGTACGTTCTCCCTCAGCTCTTTGCAAATCGTCGGATAATGCCTTCGATGATCTGCGCATGCCCTGTGTTGACGTTACATCAGCTGGAGTTAGGTTTGTTACTGCGTATGCGCAGACCCATCAGAGGCATTCTCCGACGCGAGGCATTTTTCGATAGAACACCAGCATTTTCACTAAGGGAAACAGGAAGTGAAGCCTGTTTCCTACTGCGCATGCGCCAGTCCCGCTGTGCTTTCTGAATGGTCCTGCTGTCTTCTGAGACCTATGTGTTTCCCTGAGGAGGAGAGGCTGGAAATTTTGTAGATCGCCGCGATCGTTGTGCGGCGAACTTACCCGGAAGTTGTAGCGGGTACCTGGTTTTGACAGGTATCCGCTCACCCCCCTCAAACTACCAAATGTGGCAGCAGAGAGGGGGAGGGTGTGAACAAGAGGAGCTTCCACTTTTGGGTGGAGTATAAGATTCTGCACTTAGGATTATGTAGGGCTGCTGCCTCCTCTGAAAAACTCCAAAAATTTAAGCCAATGAATTGTAATAATATAAAAAGAGGAAGGTGGCACTGCCCTTCAACTGAAGAGTGACCATCAGGATTGAATCACAATCCACTTCAATAAGTGAGAAAATAAATTGTAGCTTAATCCACAGTACTGTGATGTGTTCAACACTATAAAAACCTCAGTAGCAGATGACTTTAAACTGCAATGTGCTATTAGACAAAAAATTCCCTTAGAGAATAATTAAAAAATGTAAACACATTAAAAATATAATAATAAAGAAAAAAAAGCAGCAAGAAAAAAAAACAAAACTGATGTCCTTGTGTGACTGTTACAACATGTTCAGTCTTTAGTTTAATTATATTCAATGTTCCCAAGTGATTTGTCCAAAGTTATTTGGGCATACACTTATTCGTGACTTCCAGTGCAACAAATTGATTAAGTGTCAGTGGTGCTCCCCTTTGGTTCCACACTCACTAGATCTTTGTACCTCTGCAGGGGTAAAACACATGTAATCATGTTAACTTTTAATGCCAGTATCCGAATCGATCACCTAATCCTTGATGCAAGTCGCAGGATATCCTCATGCAAGTGGACATAAAAGATGGGTACTCACAGCGTGACTCCACATAAAAAGTTTTATTTGCCAAACATTTAAAAGCAGTTTATAAAAAAAAAGGGCAAAACATATGCTCGACCGAAAAATAGAACACAGTGGAGGCCGTCCGAGCCGGCGTGCATTCCACAGGCCGGAAAGCATACAGACTGGAAGTGACGTGGGTGCTCACTAGGCTCCGACTTACACGTTTTGTCATAGGACGTCGTCTGCGGTGGAGCTCTGCTTTAAAGTGTATTTGACAGGTGCATGTCCATATTGAATGACAGGTCGCACTCTCTTGTCGGCAATGGAACTGTTCAAATCGGTGTGACTCTGACTTTGCGGTGCCGCACCAATTTGAAAGAAGGTTCCTGCACTATTTTTTGCAATTTCAGGTGCGACTTGCATAGACATCTGTGCATGAAGTGGCACAGATGTCAGACAAGTCACGCTATTTCAAAGCCGCAGATCAGTTGCAACATTTGTGCGACTTCATGCACAGCTGTCTTTGCAAGTAGCACCTGAAAATGGCAAAAAATAGTGTAGGAACTGTGCGGCACCGCAAAGTCGGGGTTGCACTGATTTGAACAGTTCCATTGCCGACAATAGGGTGCGACTTGTCATGCAATTTGGACCTGTCAAATCGCATTACAAGTTGCAACGGTGTGAACACAGGGGCTTAGTCTCAAGCTGATGGCTACAGTAGAAGCCATCAGCTTGTGTGGGTTTTGTTTAGACAAAGTGAAAGTGATGTGGCAGCTCCATAGCTGCCGATCACTTGCCCTATGACCCTCTATTAGACCTCTAATGTCTTTATAAAGAGTGCCTGTCACCTGCCCAATGCTATCACATAGGGGGTTATTAACCCTTTGTGATTGCAATCAAATTAAAACAAATATTTTTTTTATTTTTAAAAATTAAAATCTAAGAAAGTTGCCCCACACGTTTTTAAACCATCGCCTATGGAAATTTCTGGGCACCATAGTTCTGAATCGAACTGGTTCTACTAAATTCAGTCCTGAAGATCCTGCCATTTGTAAGCCCCATCAGTAATTTTTGGAAAAAGGCAGTGCGGGTACATCCTACCCCAGGTATTGTCATTGTATAGGTAGTGCTGACAATGTTGTGGTTGTTCAGGACATACAGGAGAAGTGTTGGTAAGCACCTTAGCATACACCACCCCAGCCAATGCTGCACAGAGATGTGTGAGAGCTAGCACAGTCCTGTGAATGCTAGTATCACTGACTAAAAAGAGATGTTCACATTTTATGAGCAGTTTTGCTTGAATATCACTTTGTCATCCTTCTATATCCTTGTACAGATTAATCCACTCAGGCCACAAATAAATTGTAAAGTCGAAATCATAAGGCTGAAAGCTTAAATAGTTTGAATACAGATCCACAGTATTAGGGCTGTTCATAAAATTGTATGTCTCTTGCTTCAATGCATTTACAATGCCTTGAAAAAGTATTCACACCCCTTGAAATTTTCTACATTTTGTCATGTTACAACCAAAAACGTTAATGTATTTTATTGAGATTTTATGTGATAGACCAACACAAAGTGGCACATAATTGTGAAGTGGAAGGAAAATGACAAATGGTAATCAACATTTTTTACAAATAAATATGTGAAAAGAGTCAATACTTTGTAGAACCCCCTTTCTCTGTAATTACAGCTGCAAGTCTTTTTTGGGGTCGTCTCTTCCAGCTTTGCACATCTAGAGAGTGACATTTTTGCCCATTCTTCTTTGCAAAATAGCTCAAGCTCTATCAGAATGAATAGAGAGCATCTGTGAACGGCAAGTCTTGCCACATATTCTCAATTGGATTTAGGCCTTAACTTTGACTGGCCCATTCTAACACATGAATATTCCTTGATCTAAACCATTCCATTGTAGCTCTGGCTGTATGTTTAGGGTCGTTGTCCTGCTGGAAGGTGAACCTCTGCCCCGTCTCAAGTCTTTTGCAGACTCTTAACAAGTTTTCTCCTAAGATTGCCCTGTAATTGGCTCAATCCATCTTCCTATCAAATCTGACCTGCTTTCCTGTCCCTGCTAAAGAAAAGCAACTCCACAACATGTTACCACCACCATGTTTCACGGTGGGGATGGTGTGTCCAGGGTGATGTGTGGTGTTTATTATTATTTTGCTTTTAGGCCAAAAAAAGTTCAATTTTGGTCTCATCTGACCAGAGCACCTTCTTCCACATGTTTGCTCTGTCCCCCACATGGCTTCTCGCAAACTGCAAACAGGACTTCTTTTGGCTTTCTTTCAACAATGACTTTCTTCTTGCCACTCCTCCATAAAGAGCAGATTTGTGGAGTGCACGACTAATAGTTATCCTGTGGACAGATTCTCCCACCTGAGCGTGGATCTCTGCAACTCCTCCAAAGTTACCATGGGCCTCCTGGCTGCTTCTCTGATTAATGCTCTCCTTGCCCGGCCTGTCAATTTAGGTGGACGGCCATGTCTTGGTAGGTTTGCAGTTTTGCCATACTCTCCATTTTCGGATGATGGATTGAACAGTGCTCCATGAGATGTTCAAAGCTTGAGATATTTTTTTATGATCCTAACCCTGCTTAAAACGTCTCCACAACTTTATCCCTGACCTGTCTGATGTGTTTCGTGGCCTTCATAATGTGGTTTATCACTAAGGTAAACCTCTGAGCGCTTCACAGAACAGTTGTATTCATATTGAGACTAAATTACACACAAGGTGGACTCTTATTTACTAATTAGGTGACTTCTGAAGGCAATTGGTTCCACTAGATTTTAGTTAGGGGTATCAGAGTAAAGGGGGCTGAATACAAATGTACACCACACTTTTCAGATATTTATTTGTAAGAAATTTTGAAGATCGTTTATCATTTTCCTTCCATTTCACAATAATTACTTTGTGTTTGTCTATCACATAAAATCCAAATAAAATTACATTTACTTTTTTGGTTGTAACATGAGAACATGTGGAAAATGTCAAGGGGTATGAATA
Organism: Aquarana catesbeiana; assembly: GCF_042186555.1. Lineage (NCBI taxonomy): Eukaryota > Metazoa > Chordata > Amphibia > Anura > Ranidae > Aquarana > Aquarana catesbeiana. Next base: position 60,696,997 of record NC_133331.1, on the reverse strand, counting down.
CTTTTTCAAGGTACTGTAAACCCCAATTTTATTTTGTGTCATTAGCTTTAAAATTAATGTAACTCTTACTAGCTAATTCTGGTCTTTTTTTTTTTTTTTTCTCTCTAATTCCTTATTCAAAGTGGCAATGTTATTCCAGCCTGCTCTCCATCTTCAGGGTTGCCAGATGTATTGCTCCTGCTCTAGTTTTCTATTCAGGCTAACCATACTCTGCTCTGATCTTGAGCGTTCTATATGAAAGGTCAACCATCACAAAGCAGGGAGCCAAGCACATTGCTGTCATATAGCTCCTCTTCCATGCTGTCCTTTGTCAATAAAGCTTTGGCTGGTTGAAAACATTGGGTAAACAAAACAACATCACACGGTGTGTGCTGTGGTGACGCTACCATACAAGATGACACACACAGTTGTGAATAACACTAAGTTTTACTGAATGGAAATTGCCTGCCCCTTTAGTAACCTGGCACCCCTCCCTTGTGCAGAAACAGGATTATAAGGAAAACTGTACAGTCATGGGAACGTAAATAATACTACATAAAAAATACAATATGTTTATATTGAAAAAATTATAAATGCGATTAGAGTGCACAAATATTGCAAGTATTTCTATGTGTTTTGGATGTTGTGCATTTACATATAGTTTTAAATGTTTTAACTTTTGTGTTTTCACTTGCAGCTATTCCGCAAGCTGGAGCAATGCAACACAGAGCTGAAGAAGTACAGCCACGTCAACAAGAAAGCTTTGGACCAGTTTGTGAACTTCTCTGAGCAGAAAGAGAAGCTCATTAAACGTCAGGAAGAGCTGGACCGAGGTCACAAATCCATCATGGAGCTAATGAATGTCCTAGAGCTTCGAAAGTACGAGGCTATCCAGCTTACTTTTAAGCAGGTGAGATAATTTACAGACAAGGGGGAATTGGTAGCATAGAAACAGGTTTTTAATTGGTTGGGGTGGGTGGAGCTGGCAGGCTGCCTTAGTGCCTTCACAAACATTACAGCACCCCGGCCTCCTCCCAAAAAGTGAGCTCTGGGGGGTTTATATAAATAAGCGGCTGTGTAGGCTCAAGGAATAGACGTTCTTTGGTTAAAGCGGAACTTCATTAATTTTTTCATCTTTCCATATATTAAATCCTCTGCCCTTGTTTTAACTTTGCATAGTAAAACATGTTTTTTTTTTTTTTTTCTGCCAGTAAATACCTTATACAGCCCACTTCCTGTTTCTTGTCTAATAAAAAGCTTTGGCTTATGACATCATGCACAGTGCTCTCTCACTCTCATGAGATTGCCAGGAAGGGAGGGGGGATGAGTCATAAGAGGTCCAATGAGAGCTGCAGAGCTGGAGGTATGCCAAAGTGAACAGGCAGCAGCTTCAGCTGCCCACAGTTCAAATGGTTGCAGCCAGAATTGGTGAGGGAGATTTCTGCATCATATTTGACAGAATCACAGTATATATAAAATAATATGCAAAGTGGTTGGAGGGAAGCTTGAGAATGGCAAAGATGTTTTATTACAAAAGATGTAAGCAGACTGCAGTTCCTCTTTAACTGCATTTGCATGTAGACTGCCCGCGGTAATGCCCCCGCATGACGTTGAGAATGAATGACTGACAGCACAGAAAGCAAATAGCTAAGAGGGGCCAGGGATAGTGAGGATTTTTTGCAGCTCCTAGTAAACATATAGAACTCTGTGTGCCGGGAAATCAAACTAATTACATTAAAGTGGAACTTTAGCCAAAAAAATTAAGTCCAGCTAGCTCACTTCAGGCTGGCTTCTTTTGCAGGTATAGCTATGTAAAACATTAAAAATAAGTGTATATTCTGTTTAAAATGCAGTAATACATCCTCACCCTGCTGCATATGCTCAGTTGCTCTCCATTTTTAGGCACTGTGGTGAGTTTGTAGAGGCCAATCTGCTGATAGCCTAACGATTTACTGCTGTTCAAGGGTCCTGGGCTTCAGCAAAATGGCAGCCTCCTGCAAAAAGAAACCGGAGCAATACTAGAGGCAATTTACAGCACACACTAATTTTGGTAGCATAATTAATGTGGAATGTATGTTCCTTGCTAAAGAACATTATTTTTTATTAAGTTGTTATGGGTAAAGTTTCACCTTAAGCACAGAAGAGGACCCTCTTACCAGTGTGAAAAAGGGTAAGGTTGAAGTAATCTTTTAATATAATTTTAAAATACAAGTCGGCAATGACCTCTATCATACTTGGGTTTTCATAATACCTTCATTTTTCTATTGAAGCCAATCATCATAGGCTCTTTAAAGCTGACCATCTTCAGCTGCATAAAAGCAGCATTAAACCCATCAATTTAACGGTTTCAAAAAAGTTACATTCCTGGAAATGCTGATTGTCACATGCTGAAATGCTGATTGTTGCTTGTGCTTTCAACCAAACTGTAATCCATCAAATGGCTGGTGTCATAACTGACCACATCATGGAGTTGCAGTTCAAACAGAGGCTAAGATAGCAGCTTCCTTGGTTGAAAAGGATAGAAGGATTTAGTTCAGTTTTAAGCTTTACCTTCCATTTTCGTGTGGCAGTTATGAGAAGCCAACCAGTGTAGACTTGCAGAAATCCTATAATAAACTTCTGTTTAGATTAACAGTGTTTTCCTTCATTTAAATCCTATTCAGCCCTGCCTCCAGGGCTACAGCATTCCACTTATCCCTGCCCCTCTGTACCACTCCACATGCATACATTGATTTATTTTCAAGGAAAACGGTGTGGATACCTTCACTCCCAAGAAACTGTTTACATACTGTGTGTAGTCAAAGGGCATTTTGAAAAATGTAGCTCTGGGGGTGAGTTTCCAGAAATTGCTTCTGCAAGAATTTTTGTAAGCCTGGTGATAAGGGGAGTATAAAAAAAAAAGTTGGAAGTGACAGGAACAAGGTAAAAGATTTAATACTTGGATGTAATCTAGTGTGGGGGTAGTTTAGTGTAAATTTGGGTTTAAAGCCTGGACAAACACTTTTTATAACATCATGTTGGTTAGTATCCAATAATTTTGTTATCTGTTTTTTAGGTATAGGTATTTTGAACTGTTTTTTTGCCATAGCTTTTTTAGAATGTCTGTCGGAAAACCCTTAGTATGCATGCTTGACAGAAATAGCAAGTGTATGCATTCAAACTGCAAATCTTGTTCTGCATAATGAGTGGTGTAACTGACAGTTGTTGCTCTCTTAGGTATCAAAAAACTTCAGTGAAGTGTTCCAAAAGCTGGTGCCAGGAGGAAAAGCCACACTGGTGATGAAGAAAGGGGATGTAGAGGGGAGCCAGTCTCAAGATGAAGGGGAAGGGAACGCCGAGAGTGAAAAAGGCTCCAGCTCACAGAGCAGTGTGCCATCTGTTGATCAGTTTACTGGTGTTGGAATCCGGGTAAGAACCAGCAGTGCTTGATAGAGTGGGAGGGGGCTGAGAGGTGTTTGGTACATTCATTAAATATATGCCTTTATATCATATTTAAAGTTGCACTCTAGGCAAATATTAAAAACCAATATTAATGCAGTTTTGTATTCTTTAAAGCTGCTACAGGGTAGAGCTGGGCGATTTTCCAAAAAAAAAAAAAAAATCTGCGATTTTATTTTTATTTTATTTTTTTTAAAAAAAACCTCGATTCACGATTCCAATCGAGGGTTTTTTTTTTTTGGGACACCGCGCTGGTCCTGAGGAGCTGCGAGCAGGAGTTTTTAGGCGAGGCCGCGGCTTTGGCCTAGTCCGCGGCGCCCGGCCTCGCGGACTAGGCCGAAGCTGCGGCCCCACCTAAAAACTCCTGCCCGCAGCTCCTCAGGGCCGGCGCGGTGTCAGCACTGGTCCTGGGGAGCTGCAGGCAGGAGTTTTCAGGCGAAGCTGCGTCTTCAGCCTAGTCCACGGCGTCCGGCCTCGCGGACTAGGCCAAAGCCGCGGCCACGCCTAAAAACTCCTGCCCGCAGCTCCTCAGCACCGGCGCGGTGAAAAAAAACAAAACGATTTGCTTAAGTTTTGAATCAATTTGACCTCTCAATTCAAGATTTAAATTGATTTTTTTCCCCAGCCCTACTACAGGGCTGCGTTCCTGTGCAGATAGAATCACGTACATATACATGTGATTCTGCACTTCCGCCTGCAGGGGGCGCACACTGCTGGCGGGCCACTTCTGCAATGATTATTCACAGCAAAAGCCGATCTGTGTGTGCCAGACACTGGATGTCCGCTGGCACCTGCCGATCATCGGAAATACATGCAGAACTGAGATCTGCTTATGTAAACAAGGGGGGAAGGAAAGGGTTTTGTGTTCCTGCAAAACTGGGAACAAAATCCATCTCTCTTACCTTAGTAGCACCTAACACCGTGCACAAAAACACTGGCTAGACGCACAGTTAACCCTTTGATAGCCCTAGGTGTTTAACCCCCTTCCCAGCCAGTGTTATCAGTACAGTGGCTATAAGTCGCTGATCGCTGCCATAACACACACACACACACACACACACACACACGTGTGAACAGATACCACCAAAGGAAAGCTGTATTTGTGGGAGAAGAAAATGACATCAATTTTTTTTTAATTGCAAACAGTTTAAGTACTGTATATACTCGAGTATAAGTCGAGTTTTTCAGCACATTTTTTTGTGCTGAAAGTGCCCCCCTCGACTTATACTCGAGTCAAGCACTTTTCTGCAGCAAAAAATTTCATTTTCTGAACCGAATTTGGGGCCCTGTATCTCAGAGCCACTTGGTGCTAGGAACCCCAAATTTGGTGTGCAAACCCAGTGGAGCTGGTCCCATAACATATCCAAAGCTGGGATTCCTAGCATCAAGTGGCCCCGAGATACTGGGCCCCAAAGCCGGTTCGGAAAATGTCATTCTCTGCTGCAGAAAAGTGCTTGACATTTTCTGAACCGATTTTTGGGGCCCTGTATCTCGGGGCCACTTGGTGCTAGAAACCCCAGCTTGGATATTTTATGGTGCTAGTTCCAATGAGTTTGCACACCAAATTTGGGGTTCCTAGCACTAATTGGCCCCAAGATACGGGGCCCCAAAGTCGGTCAACTGTGTCCATCTGCAGCAATGTCATTTCGGGACGCTTTGGGTTCAGAGACCCCAAATTTTGGCTGCAGCTAGGGGGCATCTAGGAACCGTTAACTAACGAGTTTGAAGTTCGGGGGACTTATGGCTGCAAATGGGCACAGTGAGGCATGCAAATGGGCACAGTGAGGCTGCAAATGGGCATTGTTGACCCTCGTCTTATACTCGGGTCGATACATTTTTCCCATTTTTTTTTTTGTGGTAAATTAGGGCCTCGACTTATACTCGGATCGACTTATACTCGAGTATATACGGTATCTAAAATTGCCTTTGCTTTTTGCAGACTCTTTACAGCAGAATTCTAAGTGGTAGAGGAAAAAGCAGCATAAGTAGCCAGTTGAGTCATGTGCTCAAAAGGAGAATACTAGTAGGATAGAGATAAGTTCATCAAAGTTTTGCTTTTCCTGCACTTTGCAGTCACAGGCTAGGGTGGGACTGAACCTGATCAGTTGCCTGATTCATCTAATTGTCCCACCAAATACCCTTAAAATACACTTTATGGTTAACCAAGTAGCATCTGGCCAGCTGCAGGGCTATAACACAATTACAAGTTTGTAGTGTGCTTGCAAGGGTGTGAACTTTTTTCATTTAGAGAAGTCTAATTTACTGTGCAGCTATTCACAGAGAATGTTGAACTATTCCAATGGGTCCTCACCTCAGAGAAGCTTTTATCTAATATGTAAATTTGTACTTTGCTCTTGCTGTTTTGCTCCCCATAGGTGTCCTTCACTGGCAAGCAAGCTGAAATGAGAGAGATGCAGCAGCTGTCTGGAGGACAGAAGTCTCTGGTAGCCCTGGCGTTGATCTTTGCAATCCAGAAATGTGACCCCGCCCCTTTCTACCTGTTTGATGAAATTGACCAGGCTCTGGATGCCCAGCACAGAAAAGCTGTGTCAGGTACTGTGCCTTTTTTCTGTTTTTCATTATTTAATTTTGTGTACTTTTTATTTCTAGACCCCTTGCTTGTTTAGTGAAATATTAATTTTTTAATAAATTTATTAAAACAGCGTTGCCTTGTTGAAGTGCATCTGTCACGGCAGAGTAATATCCTGGACAAGCACCTGAAATCAGTAAATCTTTGGCACATTGTCCATTAACAGGGTTTATTGCCATCTGCTAGAATTAGAGCCTTGGTCAGGTTGCTGCTGCTTGGTCACCACTGGAGAGATTTCCCTTAAAATGCTGTGCCGGCTGGGGCACAGATTGCAACACATGCCTTTTAAGCGGAAATCTTCCCATTTGGGGACAAAAGACTGATATTCAAATAAATCATAATATAGTAAAACAATAGACTATAATACCCCACACTCCTGGAGAGAGGTGAAGCAATAAATACTGTAAAGATGGTACTCGGAGAGGCAATATTATGTGCTAAGTGCAGTGACAAGAGGGGAGCATGTATCACTTTATGTACAGTGGTGTTTTATAGCCATTTCAAGTGGATAAGAAGCAACATTTTAAGGTTTGGGGACAAAAGACTGGTGAAACCGTTAAAGGTCCTAAACCTTATACAAATGAGAACTAAAAAAAAAGGCTAATGTTCCACTTTATTATTTAATTCTTAACCACTTCAGCCCCGGAAGAATTTACCCCCTTCCTGACCAGAGCACTTTTTGCGATTCGGCCCTGTGTCGCTTTAACTGACAATTGCGCGGTCATGCGACGTGGCTCCCAAACAAAATTGACGTCCTTTTTTTCCCACAAATAGAGTTTTCTTTTGGTGGTATTTGATCGCCTCTGCGGTTTTTATTTTTTGCGCTATAAACAAAAATAGAGCGACAATTTTGAAAAAAACGCATTATTTTTTACTTTTTGCTATAATAAATATCCCCCAAAAATATATAAAAAAAAAATTTTTTCCTCAGTTTAGGCCAATACGTATTCTTCTACACATTTTTGGTAAAAAAAAATCGCAATAAGCGATTATTGATCGGTTTGCGCAAAAGTTATAGCGTTTACAAAATTGGGGATAGTTTTATGGCATTTTTATTAATAATTTTTTTTAAATGGCGGCGATCAGCGATTTTTATCGTGACTGCGACATTATGGCGGACACATCGGACATTTTTGACACATTTTTGGGACCATTGTCATTTATACAGCAATCAGTGCTATAAAAATGCACTGATTCCTGTGTAAATGACACTGGCGGTGAAGGGGTTAACCACTAGGTGGCAGTGTAGGGGTTAAGTGTGTCCTAGGGGCGTGTTTCTAACTGTGGGGGGGGTGGCTACATGTTACACGTCGCTGATCTCTGCTCCGATGACAGGGAGCAGAGATCGAGTGACACTGTCACTAGGCAGAGCGGGGAGATGCTGTTTACATCAGCATCTCCCCGTTCTTCCTCCCCGTGAGGCGATCGCGGGTATCCCCATGGCGATCGAGTCCACGGGACCCGCAACCCGACTCACAGAGCTTGACGAGCGCCCGCTGCCACCTCTTAAAGGGCAACATACAGGTACGTGGTTTTGCCTGTATGAGCCCTTCTGCCGCAGTATATCTGAGTGAGGCGGTCGGCAAGCGGTTAAAGTAACAGAAACCTGGACATATTTAATCAAAGGTAGGGAAAAAAAAATAAGCAAAAAAAATTATTGCTTAAAAAACTGCATAACAGAATGGTCACTAAATGCGTAAATACAGGTTGCTGAATTTGCTATATACTGCCAAACAAATGTGGTCACCCCTCTAAGTTCAGGTGTTTTCATTGATAAGTTCTGTTGATGCGAAAGTATACGAAGATATTTTAGACAATTGTACGCTTCCAACCATGTGGCAACAGTTTGGGGAAGGTTCTTTTCTTCTTCAGCATGACTGTGCCCCTGGGAACAAAGCAAGCTCCATAAAGACATGGTCAATACCTTCCCGCCCGGCCAATAGCACAATGATGGCTGAGCGGTGGCTTTTACATGCTGACTGGACTTCATAGGTTTCCCATGGACATGACTGATCAGTGTACTGGCTCGCTGCTGGTATTATGTGACCGCCGTCACGTAATACCAGCAGGTCACATGACAGTTGTACACAATGAATGGCATCCTTTCATGCCATCAATTGTGTACAATTGTGTTGCTAGCTGTTATTGGTCAATTTGATCACATGGTACTGACAGGGCCAATCACAGCCTAAAAAATGTTGGGGTGGCAAGAACCCCTAATAAAGAAGTCACAGCGGGACCGTGCAGCTTAATCACAGAATAATTTTATTCAAGTACAGAAAACACTGGGTAAAAAACCTTCACCTAGGTGAAAATTGAAAAGACAACGTTGTCTGGGATAAACGCAGCTGTGATCACACAATGCACATACATATAGAGTCGCACTAAGGTCCCTTTCACACTGGAGGCGTTCTTCAGGCGCTTTAGCGCTAACAATAGCGCCTGTAAAGCCCCTGAAAAATGCCTCATCTGCTTTCACACTGGAGCGCTGCGCTGGTAGGATGTCAGAAAAAGTCCTGCAAGCAGATACTTTAACCACTTCCCTCCCGGCCTATATCAAAATGACGGCCAGACGGTGGTTCAGTTATCCTTACTGGGCGTCATATGACATCCAGCAGGATAACCGCCTGCTGGATGATGTAAACAGGAAGAGCCATTGATCGGCTTTTCCTCCCTAGAGTCTGAGAGATGCGAGTAGAGGAGAGCCGATTGGCGGCTCTCCTGATGGAGGGTGCGCAGCCCCCCCTTGGATGACCACACTGGAACACCATGGAAGCCCCCAACATGTGGATGGCCAAGTACATACCCTATGGCCATCCACATATACAAATATATGCCCATCAGTGCCACCTCATTGATGCCACCTCATCAGTGCCCATCATTGAAGGAGAAAACTTACTTATTTTCAAATTTTTTTAACAGAAACGAAGAAAAACTTTATTTTTTTCAAAATTTTCAGTCTTTTTTTATTTGTTGCGCAAAAAATAAAAATCACAGAGGTGATCAAATACCACCAAAAGAAAGCTCTATTTGTGGGAACAAAATGATAAAAAATTAGTTTGGGTACAGTGTAGCATGACCACACAATTGTCATTCAAATTGCAACAGCACTGAAAGCTGAAAATTGGCTTGGGCAGGAAGGTGCATAAGTACCTGGTATTGAAGTGGTTAAAGGCGCTTAAAGTATTGAAATCAATGGGCAGTGGCGCTTTGCAGGCGCTTTTAACCCTTTATTCGCCCACTAGCAGGGCTTTAAAGCGCCCCACTAGCTACCAAAAAAGCACCTATAAAAAGACGGTAAAGTGCCACTAAAACTAGCGGCGCTTTACCGCCGACGCCCCTGTGCTGGCAGTGTGAAAGGGCTCTAATAGCTAGTATATATCATCATGGCGCTGTCAGCAAGAAGGGGTGTAATACGCTAAATGGTGGTATGATAGAATGGCCCCTTTGTCTGCAGCAAATAAGTATTAAGATGCATCACCAGATTGAGCTGAGGGTATACAGTCACTCATGCCGAGTATAATCAGTCCTCCTCTGGATAAAGATAAAGAGTGGGACTTAGAGTAGTACAGGACTCTGCTATAATGCATAGAGTCTCTTAGAGCTTTAGCACCGTGTAGTGTCAGTTTGTGCAAAACACTGATGGAAGTCAGTTTGTCCAGACACTCATAAAGGCAACAGTAAAGTGCATCCGCACTGTAAGCAAAGTATAGGGCCGTAGGAGCCACTAACCCGACCAATACAAGAGTATATCCACTTCCTGGGCCAGAGGAGGAAAGTACAGTCCCTGCAGGTGTATAGCTCACAGGGAACCAGGCTGATTGCTGATGTCAGTGCTTGATTGCTCTGGTCTCTCGCAGGTGTAGGTGCGGCCTGCACTCATCTGTTTAGTATGCTATAATATACAGTATTACGGTGCCAGTAATAAAGATGGTGTCCACTGCCTCGATAGGTGCATCAAGCGCATGCCAGTGTGTGGAGCCGTGTCATCTGTGATGTCAGAAACTCACGCGGTGTAGGGACCTCCTACAGTGTTTACAAGACTAGTGAGATTTTGGCAATACTTCCTCCAATCACAGCCTATCTGTACCATGTGACTACTTTTGACCAATCACAGCTAATCACAACAAAACAAACTGAATCAGTTTTATTCATTAAAATGCTTGCTTATAGCAAAGTAATAATAAAAAATTTAAAAAAATTATAACTTTTTTTTTTTTTTTTTTCTCGTACTGTCACCAGTGTCCCTGATCAACCCCCACACCAGTTATATGATGACGCAGCACTACTGTTTTTTTTTTTTCCCAAAAAAATTTTTCAGTCTTTTTTCGTTTATTTAGCAATAAATTTTAAAAAAGTGGTGATTAAATACCACCAAAAGAAAGCTCTAGTTGTGTGAACAAAATGATAAAAATATAATTTGTGTACAATTTTGCACAGCCGCGCAATTGTCATTCAAAGTGCGACAGCGCTGAAAGCTGAAAATTTTCCTGGGCAGGAGGGGGGGCAAAAATGACCGGTATTGAAGTGGTAAATTATTTTGGTGTGGAGGATCTCGAGTGGCTTGCACAGAGCCCTGACTTCAACTGTACTGAACACATTTGGGATTATTATTATTATTATATACACAATTTATATAGCGCCAACAGTTTACACAGCGCTTTAAAATATAGAGGGGGGACAGCACAATTACAGTACAGTTCAACGCAGAAGGGACAGGGCCCTGCTTGTAGAGCTTATGTTCTAAAGGGAGGGGGTGGTGATACAAAAGGTAATAAGGGATGAACTGAAATGCCTGTTTTGAGCCAGGTCTTCTCAACCAGCTTCACAGCATCTGACCTACAGCACATACACACTCCAGTAGTTTGTGAAAAACAATCTGAGAAGAGTAGAGACCATTATGTTTGCAAAGAAAGGGGTCAAACATCATATTAATTTCCATGATTTTGAAATAGGATGTCCAACAAGCTCATATAGATATGGTTAGGTGTACACACATTTTTTGCCACATCTATTCATGCAAAGATTTTGTGTGGTCTTTTTCCTCCCACTTCCCCACTGGTCAGTGCAACCATCTTTCAAATGAAAGGGAAATGTCATGAACTGTTTTCACCTGTCTTGGGTCTTGTATTGTGAATTGCTTCATTTCCCACAACTGACACTGTGTATTCTCCATCTTGTCTATTTACCTACAGATATGATCTTGGAGTTGGCATCACATGCTCAGTTCATTACCACAACCTTCAGGCCTGAGCTGTTAGAATCTGCTGACAAGTTTTATGGAGTGAAGTTTAGAAATAAGGTAAATTTTCAACTCGTAAAGAGGAGGTCCAGCCTGGGTGAAAAAAATTAAGTCAGCAGCTTCAAACTGCCGCTGCTGACTTTCAATATTGGAGCACTTACCTGTCCAGGGAGCCCGCGATGTTGGCATCCCAGCTGATCTTCAGATCGACTTCTAGGTGCTGCTGCCGCTGCCATTCCTGGTAAGGGAACCCAGCAGTGAAGCCTTTCGGCTTCACAGCTGGTTCCCTACTGCGCATGCAAGAAGCGTGCTGCACTTTCTAATTGGCCTGGCAGGGGGCCGAACTTCCGAGAGATTGGACCGCAGCCCCGTCTCCGGAAGTGGGGAAGGGGACCTGCCCCTCCTCCCTAAAAGGTGCCAAATGTGGCACCGGAGGAGGGGAGGAAGCGTATAAGTGGAAGTTCCACTTTTGGGTGGAACTCCGCTTTAAGTGCGAAGTCACATACGTGCTTCTATAGCCTGTTTTTATGGTAAATGCTTTCAAAGGTTTTCTTTTGATAATCTGTGTTTTACGTCTTTGATCTTGTCATATACAGTATTTTCTGGGAGAATTAGAGCAATGTAATTCTTTCTCATCCATTGAGAGAGGCAGTAAATCTTTAACCTTCAGATTATACTGCCATCTACAGTAAGATTGGACACAAAAATTAACAAAAAAAAAAAAAAAACCTGTAGGCCAGCCCAGCAATAACTCCTCCTACCGGCATACCTTAGTTTTTGGGTCGAGTCTTGGGAGAGTGAACGTCCTTTTTCTTTGACAACATTGCAGGGATATCCTGGCAGTGACCCTCAAGCACTATGTTCCACATGGGGGACTTTGCAGACAGCATTCAAGTAAAAGTTAGCTGTGGAGCACTTTCTAGGTCCAGAGCTGTTGGCATATTCTCTGTGCCTTGCCCTGTCTCAGAAGACTCATTTAGTGAGTAAGCCAATCAGGCTGGTATCTGGGAGGTACCCCATTCACAAAAAGGCCGAGCACTTTTAATTCCCCATTTTTGCTGGTTTTGCAGCAGAAAAGGGTTAATGCTGACGTCACCTGTTGGGTGAAGTGTGGCATGCAAGCACTCTCTTTCCCGTTATACAGCAGGGAGGAAGCATCTCCTTGCTGCTACTCCTGCTTGCAAAGAGTCACATGGGACATTATCTTTGACCCATTCCTCCTGTCCACCTACAGTTATTTTGGTTACCTACTAGTATTTGACCCTCATCTTCTACTAGCTGTCTGTTTGCCAGAATTACCTAAAGCCTTGCCTCTTACCTAGAGCCTATACATTGCCTTACTGTCACATATTGGCAACATGTCTAATTCTAGCTGAGGGATGTGCTGATGCAGAATAATGTTGCTCTCCGTGGTTAGTCTATTCCATCCTCAGTCTATTGGATGTGGCCAAGTCATTTGCAATATCAGCTGCTGTTTTTACCACTATCATGCAAGACTTTATGACCCAAATTACCCAATTAATTGACTCCCTGATTGTTGAGGCCCTTTGCTTCAGTTTCCATATCTGATTTGCCCGCAGCCATAGGTGCTTCCATCCATCGACTTCAGAGATGTGATTGAGTTGCTGCAGTCCTTGACTGATGAGCTTACTCCTGTAGAGTTGAAGTCTGCTATTATCCCAAAGTAAATTAATTTGGCTGAAGTGTTGAACTACAGGACCCTTGCGCAAGAAGCATTTGCTCCACATGGCCTTTGAGGGATGTTAAGACTGGCCCTTTTATCAAAGGTGTTACTGGGGGCAAAAGCACCAATTTTCCCAGCAGAGGAAACCAAAGGAAGACATTGCAAAGTCTTCTCCCTTGTCTTTTTACAATCCTTTTCAATTCTCCACTCCCCACAACCTCCATGCTGAGACCCCCTAGCCCCTAGACACTAGAAGTATTCTTCGTCTTTTAGATGAGCCTTCCTCTGCAAAAAAGTGTGCCCCCACTTTTCAAAGTGGGGAGATGTTTGTTAATCTTTGGATGCTTGCATATCCCAGGGCTACAAACTAAAGTTTCACTCTGTGGAGAAGGACTCCCTGTGTGTGCCTGTCAGTGCAGGGGACCTGGATACAGAAGTCTCATCACATAAGAATGAGACCGGATCCTGTTTTGCGCAGAACTTCACTGCTGCGTTCAGTAGGTAGTACTGCTGCCATATGAGACCCTTTCAAATGGGAGGGGTTGTAATGGGTTGGCCTACAATTCTAAGTATTCCTAAGGATGGCATTATAACCTGAAGATTGCAGACTTCCTGTGTTTCTCAATGTACTCCAAAACAGGATTGTATAGTAAATACAAAAATCCTGGTTTTGCTTATGTATTAATTTTAAAGCCGATCTAAACTTGCCTCTGTTCCAGTAGTTCACAGTCTTTGGCTGTCCTGATTGGCAGGCACGGGATTATGTCTCTCCTGAACATGCGCAGGAGTGCAAGTCATCACAGCACACAGTGTGCCGAACTGGAAACTGAGCTGCGCGTGCACTGCTTAGTGTACATTATAGAGAGGCTTTGGAACAGTCAGATAAGTATATTTTATTGCAGAAGAGACATTGCATGTCTCTTTCGTAATAAAGGGAATGCCTGTTTACAATTTATTTATTTTTTTGTCCACTTTACTTGCGCTTTAAGTTTTATATTATGAGCTATTGTAAAGTGTTGTTTTCTCTATTAGTATGATTGTATACTTTTTATATGTATCTGTAGTTAATCCCCCTAGTGCCTTTTTCCCAAACATTTAGCATCCCTTTCCAATAACTACTAAGATTAAATCTATTATAATATAATCTACATACAACATGTACATCACATGTTTATTGATTTTATTTACATTAATTATAATTATATCTGAAAAGAATTTTAATTTACCAATTAGAAGAAGCATAGCGATGCTGAGCCCTTGTGTTAGCTTTGCCTAAGAATGTAATGGTGTAATAGGTGGCGAGTGGCAAGATTAGTGGGGTGATGGGAGTTATATTTACAAAATGTACTATTTAGGTACTTGAAAACGATCCTCAGACTTCAAGCTGTCATAAGTGTTGCTCAGCATCTTTGGTTTCATAGGGTCATATGCACATGACTGCCTGTATATAAGTTTGTACAGTGCTTTTAGTAGGCCTAGTTTTGGAACAGAGGCCCGGCTGTTATTACTGGGCAAAAAAAAATTCTTGGCCGGTATCGAATAACAGCCCCCGTCACAGGCATCTGCTGCCCTTCACTCTCATAACCTGCTCCTAAACACACATGAAATGCCAGGCTTGTTGATGAGACAGCAGAGACCTCACCGTCTGGGCAGAGGACTATATGATCTGCGTTATTTAACTTCCCCCATTGTGCATTTTTATTTTTTCAGGTGAGTCACATTGACGTGATCACAGCAGAACAGGCCAAGGACTTTGTGGAAGACGACACGACTCACGGTTGATGCACCTGTTGATAGTTCCTCCGGAAGGCATTGTACAAAGTGTTACCCGCTGTTAACCTTCGCAGCGGGTTCTGTATATTTAAAAAGTGTAAAATTTTTGCGCTCGTTTAGCCAGTTTTTTTCCAAGAGTTGTTTTAATACTTCATATGGCAGGCTTTTCATGTTTTGTACTATGATGTTGCGTTTGTGTTCTGTACGTCGTGTTGATATGGTTTTATATACCTGCTGTTGTTTGGTTTTTTTTTTTGCCTTTTAGGATTCCTCCCCCCATCCCTGAAATGCTGTTTTTATGCTTTCCACAGAAGTGCATTTTAATTCTTGTTTTTACCAGACTGCCTTGTGGGTACCTCCTTTTAAAATAGCGTCAATAAAACAACTGATTTTACAGTGTGATGGCATCATTGTCTGATAATAAATCACATCTAGTTAGAGAGCAGCGGACCCGAAGTGTCAGGATAATCTCCTCTGGGTTTGAGAGGTTCCACTTGTAGGTCCAGACAGCTAGTAATTAAAAGACCAGGCTGCATTTCTTCATAGTGATCATTGCAGCCGGGTCACGTGCAGGCTCGTGGCAGAGAATGGCAGGCCTGCCTGAGTTTATCAGCACTTCTACTAGTTAATATGGCATTCCTAATCATGGCTGCTAAGTATGGTAGATTCATCTCATTAAAAGATGCTTAATTTAGTGTAACAACTGAGGTGAAAATCGATCTTTAAAAAAAATCTAGCATTAAAGCCTTATTCAGAGCATAAAAACCTATACATAACAATGTACCCTGCTCCCAACCGATGAAGAATGATGCTCAATTTACTAGGTGATGATCTGATAGTGAAAAATACTTGCCTTACTCTGCAGTTTTCCTCCCTGATGGTTCTGTTTGTGACAACTCGTCCCCTGAATCCACTCTTCTTACAGGTTTCTGACTGGTTCTGTTGTTAAGCCTCTCTCCGATGTTATCCGATGTTGCATTGCACCCGACTCGCACGTCAGTTCACACCGCCATATGAAAACTGCTGGGAGTGTCAATGCAGTGTTAATGATACCCCTATTTCAGCTTGCATATCACACTGCGAACTGATAGTTTGGACATGAATCAGATCGCATGGGTGTGAGGGTCCTGTGCAAGTTTGGTCCGAATGCGATGCGATATCAGCCATACTATCTGTATGGCTAAAATTGCATCACAAAGACATCGCATGTGATGTGCGGTGCGAATCGCATGCAATCTCACACCATGCACAAGTGTGAACCATGACTGATGCAACTTTGGATGGATACGACTTGGATATGACTTTGACCAGTGTTAATGTACAACTGTTGCACTGTATAACATTCAACTACGACTTGCGTATAAGTTTTGAGCGTTTAAAGGGTAACACTTAGAGGTGCACCGAATGGAAATTTTGGTGTCGATACCGAAAATGCAGGATGCACTTGGCCGAAAATGGCAGTTTTAAAAATAAAAATTAAATTTTTATATATAATTGTATTCGACTTTATAATTGATATCATGAATGAATATGAATTTATTATTGGCACCTTTAGCACAAGAAAAGATCGAGAAAAATGTTTCCCTTTAAATTCTATGTATGTCTTCACACTGGTCTATTGCACTTCCGTTGTGGTGTTAAAAATCTTTCTTGCTGCATTTTTGGCCAGTTAAAAAAACCCGCATCAAAAACGCACCTCCCTGTTGAAATGCATTGAAAACGCAGCAAGAACACATCAATAACGCACCGTGTTAAGTTTTTTATGCAATTTTTTTTTTTTTGCATGACCTATGAAAAAAAAAACCATAAGCACAGTAAAATTGCAGTAAGATTACAGCGAATTCGTGGTAAAAAATTTTCGGTGCCATTATCGGCACCGTTTGCTCTTATTGGCAAACTGCTGATAACACCATTTTCGCCTCTAGTAACTGCGCTTTTATTTAAAGTGGAGGTCCGCTGAAAAAAAAATATTAAAAGCCAGCAGCTACAAATACTGCAGCTGCCGACTTTTAATATATGGACACTTACCTGTCCAGGGAGCCCGCGATGTCGGCAGCCGAAGCCGATCCGTCCTTCGGCTCTCGGCTGCTGCCACCGTCATCCTCTGTAAGGGAATAAGGGAGTGAAGCCGTTGGGCTTCACTTCCTGGTTCCCTACTGCCCATGCGCGAGTCCTCTCAGGTCCCTGCTGTGTTCTGTGTCTCACACAGATAGATAGACTGGCATTACCTGCGAGGTCCCTCCCGGTAACGCCTAAGGGTACTGAGTCCCCTCTGAATCCTGAGGTCACAATTCCAGACACCCTGTTGTATTACCAAAAACAGGAAGCTAGAGAGTTCCTGATGAGGAATAGAGAGAAATTTTCAGAGTTACCTGGCACGACTTCAGCAGTTCAGCATGATATTGTTACTGAACCTGGGGTCCGTGTCAAGCTCAAACCATACTGAATTCCTGAAATTAGAAGAAAGGACATCGGTGATGAAGTTCAAAGGATGTTGGCGCTAGATGTCATGGAGGAATCCAATAGTGACTGATCTAGCCCCATCGTGTTAGTCCCAAAATCAGATGGCACTTGGAGGTTCTGTAACTACTTCAGGAAGCTTAATGCATTGACAAAGTTTGACACGTACCCAATGCCCAGGGTAGACAAACATAGACTGACTTGGTAAGGCCCGCTATCTGACCACTTTGGACTTGACAAAAGGTTATTGGCAAATACCCCTGAGTGGTAGCGCCAAAGAGAAGACCGCATTTGTGACCCTGGAGGGTTTCCTTCAGTATAAGAAAATGCCTTTTGGGTTGCAAAATGCCTCTGCAACATTTCAGAGGGCCATGGACAAAACCCTAAGACCTCACCGACAGTATGAAGCAGCCTATCTGGATGATATAGTAGTACATAGCACTGACTGGGAGTCTCACTTGCCCCGTGTCAAGGCTGTCCTTGATTCCCTCTTCAAAGAAGGTTTTATGGCAAATCCAAAAATTGTGCCATTGGTTTAGAGGAAGCCAAGTATTTGGGCTACACTATTGGCTGTGGAGTCATTGAAACCACAAGTGAATAAAATAGAAGCCATCCAGGAGTGGCCACGTCCTGCAAACTGGTCAGGGCCTTTCTTGGGATTGTGGGGTATTATAGAAGGTTTATTCCAATTTTGAAACTATAGCTGCCCCGCTGACAGACCTTACAAAAGGGAAAGGCTTTGTAATGGTGAAATGGTCCCCAGTAGCAGAGGAATCTTTCCAAGTCCTAAAGAAGACTCTTTGTGCACAGCCAGTACTGTACTCCCCCGATTTCTCCAAAGACTTTTTGGTTCACACGGATGCGTCTGATGTAGGTATCGGTACAGTATTGTCACAGGTACACAATGGGGAAGAACACCCTGTGGTGTACCTAAGCAGAAAGCTCAATAATCATGAGAAAAAGTACGTAGCCATTAAAAAGGGATGTTTAGCTATAAAGTGGGCCATAGACGCACTAAGGTACTATTTGTTAGGGCGCCAGTTTGATTTAATAACTGACCATGCTCCCCTAAAAAGGATGGTCCAAAAGAAGGAGACTAATAGACGGGTGAACCGGTGGTTTCTGGCTCTACATGATTATTCCTTCACTGTAAAACACAGGCCATGTGTTGAGATGGGCAATGTAGATGCCCTGTCCTGTGTTCACTCCTGTTGGGCCACAGGTGTTCCAACCCTGGGGTTGAAACAAGGGGGGGAAGATATGTAGCAGAGCGTCCCAGAGAGAGCCGGGAAAAGACCTGTTTGGGGTTTATACGTCTCCTTTGCTCCTTTCACACACTTTCAGGGATCTCTGATCCATGGTCCAGTTCGGGTCTTGGTACTCTCCCCCAGGCTAATTTAAACTTGCCTGAGACAGTCAGTGCTCTTGGCCTGGGAACCTCAGACAACTTCTGTCTAGGAGAGCAAAAGGTTGGTAAAAGCTATGTATGTGGAAGCTGACAAGCTGTAGGCTTGCTCAGCCTGGTAGTTAGGATCTGTAAATATTGTATAGTTAGTTCCGAGACACGGCTAGGTTTTTGTTTGGCTATTTTTGTTCCTATTTGTTTCTGGAACACTGTATAGCACTTGTATATGTTAAAAAGAAAGAAAATAACTGTAAACCGCTCCCTACTTCCTCCTATCTCAGCGCTATAGGTTTCAAACTTAGACAATAAAGGCAATAAAGTTTATGATTTCACACAAAAGAAATGTGTCATACAGCAGCCACTTAACCCTTTCATGACTAAGCCTATTTTTGAAATTTGGTGTTTACAAGTTAAAATCCGTATTTTTTGCTAGAAAATTACTTAGAACCCCCAAACATTATATATATTTTTTTAGCAGAGAATCTAGAGAATAAAATGACGATTGTTGCAATATTTTTTATCACACGGTATTTGTGCAGCGGTGTTTTAAACGCAAATTTTTGGAAAAGTGACATTTTCATGAATTTTAAAAAATCCAAACAGTAAAGTTACCCCAATTTTTTTGTATAATGTGAAAGATGATGTTACGCCGAGTAAATAGATACCAAACATGTCACCCTTTATAATTGCACGCACTCGTGGAATGGCGACGAACTACGGTACCTTTGAATTTCCATAGGCGACGCTTTAAAAAATTTTTACGGTTACCAGGTTTGAGCTACAGAGGAGGTCTAGGGCTAGAATTATTGCTCTCGCTCTGACGATCGCGGCGATACCTCACATGTGTGGTTTGAACACCGTTTACATATGCGGGCGCGACTTCCGTATGCGTTTTCTTCGCTGCGCGAGCTCGCAGGGACAGGGGCACTTTAAAAAAAATTTTTTTTTTTTTTTTATTTATTTTATTTATTTTTGTACTTTATAAATTGTGTTTAAAATTTTTTTTTTTTTTTTTAACTTTTATTGCTGTCACAAGCAATGTAAACATCCCTTGTGACAGTAATATGTGGTGACAGGTACTCTTTATGGAGGGATGGGGGGTCTAAAAGACCCCCCATCCCTCCTTTACACTTCAAAGTATTCAGATCGCCGAAAACGGCGATTCTGAATACTGTGTACTTTTTTAAATTCGGCGCCATTGGCAGCCGAGTAAACGGGAAGTGACGTCATGACGTCGCTTCCGCATTTACAAGAAGAAGGCTGGAACGAAGCCGCTCGCAGCTTCGTTCCAGTCCGCCCCCAGCCGCCGAAGGCAGCAGAACGGACACCGGGCCTCCCGATCGCACGGGAGGCCCGGTAACAACGGCGGGAGGGGGGGGGGATGTCCCCTCCCGCTCCTCCGGTATAACAGCCGAGCGGCTTTTAGCCGCATCGGTTGTTATACTCGGGTAGCCGATCGCCCGCTGAAAACAACGGTACCGGGATGATGCCTGCAACTGCGGGCATCATCCCGGTATAACCCCGGAAAGCCGAGGCCGCATATATGCGTTCGGTCGGCGGGAAGGGGTTAAAAACACAGAAAATACTAGCATGTGATAATAAATTATCGCTGCTTTTATATCTGGTTGAAAATTCAACTAGATATAAAATTCTATCAAAGCGGCGCTCCTGTCAACATGAACGTATTTACGGGCTAGCATATACATATAAACATACATTATCAATAAATACAAAATATTAAATCAACTAGCAAAATGGCAGAATAGTGAAATAGTAGAGTGGATAATATAAAAAGTACAGTCTGTGATGAGTCTAATCGGTGGACCTAAGGGAATCCACACTGTGCTCCACACACCCTGCTGGAGTTTAAATTCACCGGAATGATGATTTAATGAGGCCTCAGACATCCACGATATCCTGCCCCATACAGATTCGATCACACTAAAAAGTCGGGATGGAGGTATAATCTAATCCCAAACGTCCACGGTATCCTGCCACATACCGGAAAGCCTCAAGGGATCAGGAAATCCTTATTCCTCGCACACACACCCCCCCCCCCCCCGGCTGCCAGCTCCTCTCCTCCTGCTCAAGAACTGAAGTGTAGATGTGCATACAATGTGAGTCCACTAGATCTGCATTATAAGTGATGATGTCAGTGGGGGGTGGGGGGCGGGGGGCGGCCACACGACCTTTGAAGAGGAGCACCTTCAGGGGACTGGTATAATAAAGGTCCGCGCTTAGGAAATAGAAGGTTGCAGCCTTCCCCTAATCAGTTCCCAATGGGACCTGTTTAAATATATAAAGGAAATATGGGGAGATGGCGCTACCCTACGAATAACACAATTTAGAAGTATAAAATGAACAATCAATGTGTAACCCAGTGCACTAGACACAATATTATGTGCACATCTATATAGGTGATATAAATGAGTGCGTGAGGATAGTGTAGACGTCACTAGACTATACCAAATATTTAAAAAATATTTAGAAAGATTTTTTTTAACAGTGCGTACCCCTAATTGAAAAATCCACAATATAGGTGAATGCATAAGTGTCCAAACATTGTATATATAATTTCCAATTCCCTCTATTCCTAGTGAGGTTGATTGTGAACAAATGCTATAATTTAAACAAAAAAGACTGTGTAACTCTGTGAAAACATATATGTAGAGAGTCCATTTAAATCATAAAAATTGTATTTCCATAATCCAGACCGGGGTTTCAAGGGTGTCTATGCCCAGCGTGTGTAATCCAGAGACAGATAATGAGGAAAAAAACGGTGACTTCAGGTGCTCCCCCAGTGTGTCCCCACTCACCAAAAGTAGTCACCCCTACGGGGGGTAGTAGGCGTAGAGTGGGTGGCTATGGGTGGATGATCCCCTTGGATGTCCCAACTTGAACTCCGCACCTCCGTGAGCCCGCTCCGGTTCAGGGCCCCCGACATACGCTCCCGACCTGGGCACCTCCGTTTCCTTAACCGCACCAGTCAGTCCTCTTCTCCCGGGAAAAAGAAACAAGGGACTCCCGTAGTGTAGGAAGCTCAATTTATTTAAAAACTAAATCCATAAAAACAACGAACCCAGTACAGCACGGCCATATACAAGGTTAGGACCAGGAAGCCAGTCCTTTAGCGCTGTTTTAGCGCTGTTTAGGCGTGTTGTTATGGCAGCAGATAGCAGCCATAACCCCTGTATTTTTAAAAACTGCGGGCGGTCCGCTTTCAGATAAAAGTCGTCTCTGCGGCAGATTCACTGCAAGATCACTTTTATCGGTGGCGGGAGAGGTGCCCACCCCCCTCCCGCAGTGTTCCAGTTATCTCTGCCGCTTACTGGAGTCATCGGTAGCAGCGGAGACGATCAGGTCCTCCCCTGTGAGGCATGGAGTAGAGTGAGGGATTTTTGGCCCCCACTCAAATCCAAAATAATTAAGGTCGAATCTGTCGTTGAAGGCTTATGGTGTCTGTCGAATGTTCAAAGAAGGTTCGACGGAGCAGCTAAACTGTACGTGTACATTTCTGGTCGAATTTCCGCCTACAAGCTAGCTGTAGTGGAATTCTAATGTTGTATGACTAGTAATAATTATATTTATTCATTATTATACTAGTCAACCAACATTAGAATTTTTCTGTAGCCCGTGGGCGGATGCATTTGACCGGAAATGTACGATTGCAGCGTCGTACAGTTTAGCTGCTCTGTCGAATCTTCTTAGAACTTTCGACAGACACCATAAGCCAAAGATTCGACGTTTGTATGTTTTTTGTTGCTTTGTCGAATCTGTCGTTCATGTTGAATGGTCTACTCTACCCCAACAGTCAGCCAACTTTCACATTCGTTTCCCAATCTTCAAGTGCAATGGCAGGCGCGGCATCCGACGTTGTGTCAGATATTGATATGGCATTATAATATAGAATCTATAATAATAAATCCCCCCCACAACACGGGCAGCCTCTGAGGCTATCACAACACTAGCAACACTAGTATCACTATCAAGTTCACAACACTAACACAATAGCAGCAGATTATTATGAAAAAGTTAAGTTGAACTGTAGCTTGCTTCACTATTGTTCTGCTGCTGTGCTTATGCTTAATTGCTAAATAATTCAGGTTCTCTGACAAACGGACCAGCTAAGATTGACTGTCTTCTGAAATGATTCAGTGTGTGTGTGTCTCTCTGCTAGCAAATCATAAGTGAAAGTAAGTTGGCTGTACGTGTGTACTTAGTTCTAGCTATTTTACTGCCCCTCCTCTTTAGTTACAATCGGCCAATAACATTCATCATCATCATTATTTTTATTTTACTTCCCCCACCCAATTCCAGCAGCGATCTTTTCTCTCTCTGTTGAATCTTTTCTCTCTATGTCAAATCTTTTCTTTCTATGTAGAATAATCTTGGACTAATAGATTTAAGGTTAGGCACATTCGACCACAAGTTCGATAGACACAGATTGTTTTGGTCAGCGTCATGTCGAATCTCCTATCTATATCGAACTGTTGTCGCAACGAAAATAAAGCATTTGTTTATGTCGGATCTTTCGGTTTTTGTATTCTGCACTTTCGTTATCGTTTGTTAAAATGAAAACGAAAATACATGAAATTCGGAGGAAAATGCATTCGGATGAAAACGAATGCACATGTCTAGTAGAGAAGCTGAAAAGCCATGTAGAGGCAGGCACATAATGGAAAGATCTTTTTGAGTCCTTTCCATTGATACTGAGGGCAGTACATGGCTGATGCATCTGCTGAATCAGTTAGGATGTCAGCAAGGTCATCGGCGCTAGTGAATTCAGCCAGATGTGCTATCTGGCTAAAAACTTGGTCTGGTGATACAGCTTCCAAGATTAGGCTGTGCAGCTTACCTTTCTCGTGTGATCTTCTTTTTGGTCCGGACCTTGAAACAGTCTTGGACAGGACAGCCGACAAGAAAAAGGCTTTCCCTTTCAAGAAGAAACAACCAATCAAAAATAATTTTCGTGCTTTTCAATAGCCCCACAAAAATAGGGATCACAAGAGGCGCTGGGTCTCCCAAAGGGGTAAGGGAAGAGGAGAAGTTCTCTTCAGATCTCCCTCAGACAAATCCCCTAAAAACAAATGACAGTCTTACCCTAGTAGGGGGAAGATTGTCTGCCTTTCACCTACAGTGGAACAAAACTACAAGCCTGTTTGTGAAAAACGTCATCTCCCAGGGATACAGTCTGGAGTTTTCAGAGCCACTCCCAAGCAGATTCTATATTACGGCCCTGCCAAGGAATCAGGAAAAAGCTTCTGCAATGATGAGCCTGCTGCAGGATTTGATTTAACAAGAAGTGATTATCCAGGTCCCAAAAAGTCAGGAAGGCCGAGGCTTCTATTCCCATATCTTCCTGGTGAAGAAGCCTCCTGGGAAGTATTGGTTGATTCTGAACTTAAAGATCCTTAACAGATCGATCCGCTAAAAACATTTCAGGATGGACACGATCCATTCAATCACGAAATTAGTGACTCTAGACTGTTTCATGGCATCCTTAGATCTAAGGGACACCTATGTACATGTCCCAATAACTCAGGCTTCTCAATGCTTTTTACGTCTGGCCTTCAACTTGGGGACCTCAGTCTGACATCTCCAATTCAGAGCTCTGCTGTTCGGACTTTCATCCTCCCCCAGAATCTTTACAAAGACTATGGCGGAAACTCTGGAACCTCTGAAGCTGAGAGGGATTTCAGTCCTCCCATATCTGGACGAACTGTTGTTTTTCGCAGACTCCAAAGAACAAGTCTTGACAAATCTCCAGGTGTCTCAGGCTCACCTCAAGGACTTAGGGTGGCTCTTGAATCTGGAAAAATCAAATCTAGAACCTACGCAGGAGATGAAGTTTCTGGGCTATACCATAAACTCGGTGCTTCAAAACGTTTTTCTGCCACAGGAGAAGATCCAATCTGCGGTGAGACAGGCTCAGACCAACCTCTCAGTGTCAGTCAGATCAGCCATGGCAGTCTTAGGCCTTCTCACGGCATCGATTCCAGCTATTCAGTGGGCCAGATTACATTCCAGACCCCTCCAGATGAATATCTTAAAAAGATGGTCACACCAGGAGCTGCTAGAAAAACAGATCAAACTTACCTCAAATGTAGCGGGAGCTCTGGTGGTGGAGGAATTCAACCAACCTGGCCAAAGGTCTTTCCTGGGTCTTTCCCCTAGACAAACGTCAAACAACAGATGCAAGTTCTTGGGGCTGGGGAGCCCACCTGGATGGTCAGACCTCTCAGGGAGCCTGGTCCAAAGCTGAAGCCCGAAAGTCCTCAAATTGGTGGGAACTGAAGGCGATCTTTCTCGGTCTCCTAGCCTTTCAACAAGTGGTAAGGGGACAACACGTTCAGGTTCTCTCAGACAATACAATGCAGTAGCTTATGTGTTGAAACAAGGAGGAGCCAGGAGCTGCTAGCAGACCTACTAAGCAGAAGGAGATTGGTAGAAGCAGAGTGAAGTCTGAACCAAGAAGTTTTCTTGATGATCTCTGAAGCTTGGGGGCAACCTCAAATATATCTGTTCACCAGCCAACAGAACTCGAAAGTACACAAGTTCTTCTCTCTCCACTGAGAAGACCAGGCAGTAGCCATTGCCCATCCATGGTATTACCAGCTGTGCTACGCCTTTCCCCCTTTCCCCTGATACCACTGGTTCTAAGGAAATTCAGGGAGGAAAATACCAATCTGATCCTGGTCACTCCCTTCTGGCTAAAAAGGCCCTGGTTCGCAACGCTACTAAACCTGGCAACAGAACCTCCATAGAAGCTGCCGCCCAGAAAGGACCTGCTAACGCAGGGGTCAGTGAACCAACCGGAAGCAGACCGACTACCTCTAACTGCTTGGTTTCTGAGGAAGACCTCCTGAAAGCCAAGGGACTGTCTGATAAATTAGTGAAGACCCTACTTTCCAGTAGAAAAGAGGTAACTCGGGCCATATACCTGAAAGTTTGTGATAAAAATCAGTTCCTGGTGCACTTCTAAGGACCTCCAGGTCAAAAGTTTAGTGTCAGTCTTAGAATTTCTCCATGGTGGAATGGAGAAGGGGCTGGCAGCCAGCCCCCTGAAAACCCAGGTGGTGGCTGTATCAGTTTTTTTTAGAGGACTCTATCCAGAGAAGTCTTAATTTCAAGATTTTTTAGGGCACTTGCATGAAATAGGCCAGTAGCCCTCAAAGTTTTTCCCAGTTGGGATTTGTCTGTTGTTTTACAGGGTCTCACAGGAGCTCCATTTGAACCCTTACAGAAAGCATCCTTACAGAACTTAGTTTTTGAAACAATTTTTTGGGTAGCCATCACATCGCCAAGAAGAGTCAGCAAGCTTCAAGCCCTGGCAGTCACAGAACCTTTTCTGAAGGTCTTTTTAGATTCAGATTCACAGGAAATAGTCCTGTCCACTTTCTCTTCAGCTCCTGCCAATCCAGGATAAAAAGCTTTTCACGCACTGGACATGAGGAGATGTTTGTTACACTTTCTAACAGTCACTAAAGAATTCAGAAGGTCAAATACTCTCTTTGTGATATTTTCAGGCTCACGTAAAGGGGAGAAAGCTTCGAAAAGCACACTGGGCAGATGTCTTAGCTTGGTACAAACACGGAGGCCTACAAGGCCAAGGGAGAAATACCCCCCTCAGGTATTGCTGCTCATTCTACGAGATCAACTGCAGTTTCCTGGGCCGAAAGGGCCGGTGCTATGTCTGAACAAATTTGCAAGGCTGCCACTTGGTCCAGCTACTCGACATTTCTCCGACATTATTTGTTGGACTTCCTGTCCACCACAGATCAAGCCTTCGGCAGGAAGGTACTGCAGGCAGTAGTCCCACCCTAGGGTAAGTTTCTCGGTTATCCTCTCTAAGCTTGTCCTGAAAGGCGATTTGAGAAAGACTTAGTTATACTTACCGGTGATGGTATTTCTAAGAGCCTTTCAGGAAAACCGCTACTTCCCTCCCTTGTTTATCTTAGAAGTGGTTTTAAGTGTCTGTCATGGTTGTTTGGTGGTTTTCTGTGCTTTGTTTTCCAGTATGTCGGAGACCACACAATAACCGAAGCCATGGTGGAAGAGGAGGGATTTAAAGGCTGCATGTGTTTCCTGGAAAATGGGTGGAGCTGCGCTCTCTCCAAGGTTGTCCTGAAAGGCTCTTATAAATACCATCACCGGTAAGGCTAACTAAGTCTTTTAAACACAGCCCGTCTCCATACCCTATGGCAGTATACCCTCGCTGATAGCAAACCAGGCTCAAGGGAACTGCAGCAAAAACTCAGGCAAACACTGCCACCGGGTTGCAAAACACCCAAACTGCTTTGAGTGATAATGTTTCCCTTGCACCAGAGCTGGACCCTATTTTACCACCAGTCTCTGCATCAAATTTTAGCTCTCAAGCATGCTACAAGCACCCTATCTGACAAAGGCAGACTTCTTTGCAACTGGGTCAGACTTTTTCACATAACTAAGCCTTAAAACAATAATCACTGAGGGGCGTGTCCTGGCTATGGAGGAGTGAGGACGTGCTTCGCCTCAGCTCCGCTCCACTGCCGCTATTTAACACAGCAAAAACGGGGAATACAGCTAAACACCGGCCCCGCACATGTCACAACGGGCACGGCAGTCCTCCCAGCCGTCACGGACAGACAATTCCTGGCAGGGACAGCTGGACTCGTATTTTTCAGGGTCCCGAGGGCAAGGCCGCGAGGCCTCCAAGATGGCGCCGGCCGGGAAATCACAGAAAGCCACCAAAACCTCTCAGCCAGCCGCGGCCTCGGCACGGCCGCCGAAAGGGACAGTCTCCCCCGCCTCTCAAGCCCCTTCCCCAGGCTCGGTGAGTGACTCCATCCCTCCAGCCTCACCTGCATCTCTAGATGGCCGCTCTGAAGTGTCTGACTTCCTAGGGGATGAGGACATCAGACGCCACATTATGTCCCTCCCCACTAGAGAAGATCTAGAACGTTTTACATGTAGAGTGGAGAAGGCTTTCACTGAAGACATAGCCCAGCTTAAGGCAGACACGTCACATTTGGGAAATAGGGTGAAATCCCTGGAAGAGAAACTTGAAGAGGCTCTCCCCACTATTGCTCTGCTGCAATCCAAGTGCAAAACACAGGACCAACAGATTGAAGCTTTGCTCTGTCACTTGGATGATGTTGAAAACCGCAGCAGGAGAGCCAATATTAGGATCAGAGGCCACAGCCTCTAGAGATATTATCCCCACATTGACGGACATCTTCAGAGATATTTTGGGCCTACCGCCCTCTGCGCCAGTGGAGATTGACCGAGCACACAGGGCGCTGAGACCCCAGTCCCAGGACGTTGATAACCGTAGAGACATAATTTGCAAACTCCATAAATATACCTTCAAAGATCGAATTATGCAGAAAATGCGCAACAGGCCATTTTATGATTTTGATGGGGCTCATTTATTCTTCTATCAGGACATATCCAGGCGCACCCTTATGCAACGCAGGGCCCTGCGCCCTCTCCTGACGGTGATCCAGGCAGCAGGACTTACATATCGCTGGGGCTTTCCCTTCTACCTACAGGTGACCAAAGATGGCCGACAAGTCACTCTCCGTAATAAGGATGATCTTCCACACTTTCTTTCGTCTCTTTTGTTGGAACCTGTGAACTTCCCTGATTGGCGGGGACCACCCGACGCACCAGGGATACAGATCCCACCAGCATGGTCTACGGCTACATGCAAAAACCGAAGGAGGGATAGACAGAACCGGAGCCGTGATCCGTCTATGGGCCCCTCCACAACCCGAGACTGACGAGGACTTCCCTCATTTTGATACATTTAGGTGGTATCACCCGAGTCGGGCGGCTGTGAGAAACCCGCCCTCATTTATAGAACTTCCTCATAATCTACATTAAGAGTCGTGATAGTCTGGAGGGCCCACCGGGTCTGCCCCAGATGGGACCTGAGACCTTACAGGCACTTATGGATGTCACCCTTTATTCCTCGATGACAGAACTCTGCCGGTTAATGTTAGGAATAGAGTTGAGACACATCGTTTCGATTAAGAGTTAATAAGCTTATGCTCACTTTACTAAACCCCCCTATTTTTGTCAACACGCTTATGAGATGCGGTGGACGGGGATGGGACTTCCTGCCTTTCCCCCATGCCGGCACACGTTCCCCACGTAGGCCCCCCTCTTTTGGGAACAATCCCTTATAGGGACACTGGGTTATGGTCTGGGGTCCCCCCCCCTTGGGTGGGAGATGCCTATACCTGGCCCACAGTTGGTTAGTTTACTAATACAGTTTACACTACCTTACTATGTTATTGTCACAATGACAGTTAATTTTTTATGTGTGTTCTCTATTCTATGTTTTCTCACCTCTCTCCCTTTTTCTCTCCTCACTCACCCTCCTAGGAGCATCACCCTGCTTTGTGTCCTGCACCGGGCGAGTCAGAAAATCAGACATTTCCTGAACCTTTTGGATCCTCCGTGACCAGGGTCAAGGTAATATCCTATAATGTAAGAGGCCTCTGTTCTCCAGGGAAACGAAATAAATTATGGTGGGAACTCAAGAAGCTAGGTGCACAGGTGGTCCTATTACAGGAAACCCATTTCACCCACCACTCCTTACCTAAATTGCCGACTCATTTGTATACTCAGTGGTTCCACAGTGTCTCCCCTACCTCAAAGTCCAAGGGCACGTCAATTGCAATTCACAAAACTTGCCCTCTTCAGGTCACGGGCAACAAAATAGACCCCCAGGGCCGATATGTTTTCTTGAAAGGCACCATTGCAGGTCAAATGTATACTTTTGCGACAGTATATGCCCCCAATTCTAACCAGATAACATTCATAGATGCTACCCTCGAGTTACTAGCAGAGTTTAAGGAGGGCTCTGTGGTCCTTGCAGGAGACTTCAACGTAAGCCCGGATCCTATACTTGACACATCTAGTTCCCGCCCCTCGAGCTCTTACGCCTTCCTTAAACATTTTCGTAAATCCCTTCAAGCTCACCTCTTAGTGGATAGCTGGAGGATTCTGCATCCTACAGGGAGGGACTTTAGCTATTATTCGGCCGTACATGATACTTATACTCGCATAGACCATATTTATGTTGACCACCCGTCACTGGGGCTTCTGCAGTCTGCGTCCATAGGAAACATCACCCTGTCCGACCACGCACCAGTAGGGGTGGTCCTTAAACTCTCACCCAGCACCCATAAGGCATGGACGTGGAGACTGAATGAGAACTTGTTGGACGATGCTGCAGCAGCGGCTAAGGTGTCGGAGGCCATCACCAATTATTTTAGAGAGAACACTGGAGACAGCATCAGCCCGGGAATGGTGTGGGAGGGACACAAGGCGGTAATTAGGGGGGAGTTGATATCATTGGGATCCAATCTTAAAAAAATGCGCCAAGCAGACTTTACAAGAGTTCTCAAAGCCCTACAGAAGGCAGAACTGGAACACAAGACAGGTGGGAGCCCTGAGGCATTACAGAGTCTGACCGATCTAAGGGAACTGTTTTTGCGTTTGCTGGATAGACAAACACTCAGACAGGCCAGATATATGTCCCACAAGTACTATGAGCATGGCAATAAATGTGGCCGCATGCTCGCAAGAGCTCTACGCAAGAAGTATTCTCAAACTTATATACAGAAACTTCGTTCCTCGTCTGGGGACACAGTAGTCCAGTCCTCTGCGATTGCCTCAGGGTTCCAGGAATACTATACTCAACTTTATAATTTAGCCCCTGATCAGCCCCTTGATACTCAGACACCTAAATCTGTGGCCATCCAAGACTATTTAGAATCAGCTGGTGTCCCACCCTTGACCGAGGCCCAATGTGCAGACATGGAACTACCGCTCACCCCTAGTGAGATAGAACTGACCATAAAATCCCTCCCCAACGGGAAAAGCCCTGGACCAGACGGCCTCACAGGAGCTTATTATAGGACCTTCTCGCCCCTCCTCGTACCCCAGATGTGCGCATATTTCAACTCCATCGCAGAAGGTGCTTGCATCCCCTCAGAAGCGCTATTAGCCCATATTACTGTTCTGCCAAAAGAGGGTAAAGACCCATTGCTCCCACAAAGCTACCGCCCCATATCCCTCCTTAATGTTGATATTAAAATCTTAGCGAAAACCTTGGCAAACAGGCTTGGGAAAATTATCCCTCATATCATTCATCCTGACCAAACAGGGTTTATCACTGGGAGGGAGGCGAGAGACAACTCCATAAGAGCTATCCAACTTGTCCACTGGGCTCGTAATGACCCTGCCCAGAAGCCATATATACTTCTTTCTACTGATGCCGAAAAGGCTTTCGACCGCGTGGATTGGTCATACCTAAAAGCGGTGTTGAAGGCCCAGGGATTGGGACAGCGCATGCTGACCTCAATCATGGCTCTCTACTCCACCCCTTGCGCACAAGTTAAAGTAAATGGGGTACTGTCCCCCCGATTCCCCATTAGGAATGGCACGAGACAGGGGTGCCCTCTTTCCCCACTCCTCTTCGCTCTGGTACTTGAGCCATTGTTGAGCACGGTAAGAGCGAATTCAGATATAAGGGGTTTGAAGGTGGGGAACACTGAGCACAAATTGTCTGCATATGCAGCCGATGTGCTCTTCCACTTGTCGGAGCCTCTGCTCTCGTTGCCAGTCTTGATGGAAGAATTGAAGCGCTACGGGAGACTCTCCAATTTTAAAATTAACTTTTCTAAGTCCGAAATACTACCCGTTCACCTGACTCCCACACTAACGAACAGTTTACAAACTGCCTTTCCCTTCACCTGGGCTAAGACATGTATTAGATATCTGGGCATAAGATTGACAGACCGACACAACACCCTTTACTCCGCCAACTATCCCCCCCTGCTTGAAGCAGTTAAGAAAGACCTCTTCCAATGGAACAAGAACGCCTTCACGTGGCTAGGTCGCATTAATATTATAAAAATGAACATACTGCCACGCATTCTTTTCTATTTACAGATGATTCCCATCCGCCTGCCCAGAGAATTCTTTACACGAATAAACAGCATGCTTTCTGGGTTTGTGTGGAATTCGCGGAAACCCAGAATAGCACTAAGGGTGCTACGGCGCTCCAAACAGACAGGTGGATTGGGAATCCCAGACATCCTGAGATATTACCGGGCGATTGCACTACAGAGAATCCTCAACTGGCGTTTCCACACCCAGTCCAAGATCTGGGTCTCCCTTGAGAAATATCTAGCTGGAAGAAATTTAGCTTATGCACCATGGTTATCTCGAGAGCACAGGGGATTGTCTGATACTACCTCCCCGCTGACGAAACACGCCCTCTTAATATGGGACAAGACAAACCAAATTTTTAATCTATCCCCTCCCATGTCCCCGTTGGCACCGTTGGGAGGATTTCTGTGGTTTCCACCGGGTGAACAATCGGCTTTCTTTGGCACTTGGATAGACGACGGCAACGCCAGTTGTGGAAAGCTAATGAGAGATGGTAAACTACTGAGCTTTGAATCTCTCCAAAACAGACATAGTGGGTCCCACATGAACTTTTGGAGATATCGGCAACTCCACCATTTCTTTGAAATTCACGGCCAATCTATAAGGGATATCTCCTCTCTTACACTCTTTGAACGCCTTTTCATAGATGAAACACCAATACCTCACATGATCTCTGAACTGTATCGCCTATTAGGCTCCACTGTACAAGACGCTAAACCAACTTATATACGAGCTTGGGAGAGAGATCTTAAACTAGATTTTACGGTGTCTCAGCTTACTCACCTATACCAGCTCACACACTCCAGCTCTATTGAGTCTAAAACTCAGGAAAATAATTATAAAGTGCTATCACGATGGTACAGAGTGCCAGCCGATCTAGCACGTATATACCCCTCGGTATCTGACCAATGTTGGAGGGAATGCGGAAATAAGGGCACACTCTTGCATATTTGGTGGGAGTGTCCCCGGATTAAACCATATTGGGCAGATATTAAATCACAAATAAAAGAAATCCTAGACTTAGATATACCACTACTGCCAGCCCACTTTCTCCTACATGTTCCTCATATTCCAATTGGTAGATATAAGAAAAGCATGCTACCACATCTTTTAAATGCGGCCAAGCGATTGCTACCAGTTTACTGGAAGCAGTCCCGGATCCCCTCCAGGAAAGAGTGGATAAAGAAAGTGAACAGCATTAGAGACGCGGAACACTGGGTAGCAACATGCCGAGACACTGTTGAACGCTTTAATATTATCTGGGGACCCTGGACAGACTATGTAACTGTCCCAGGACAAATTTCCTCCAGTTTAGACTTAGCGCTCCTGGAGCTGGCTGAACCGTCCCTTAAATCTCGCCTAATTGGGAGCACAGGGGCCTCTTAGATATCCGTCCACCACTCCTTGCCCTTTATGGAGGTAATTCAATGGTAGAAGAGCTCGCCCGGTGCGGGCAAGAAGACCCTATTCACTGCAGGTATGCTTCACCCTTCCCCCTTCCCGTCTCTTTCCCCCTCTTTTATTCTTTCCTCCCCCTTCTTCTTTCTCTTGTTTTGGCTTGTTTTTGTATTGTACAAACCAGAAGTTAGGTCATGGAGGCAAGTTGAAGAGTGGCGCGGCCTCTCCTGAAGGAGCGGACCTCGACCTTTCTCTACCGGCACTAACGTAGCAACACTGGCTTCTCCGGTTGGGGCGATGACTTAGGGGAGGTAGTTGGAGGCGGTATAGCCCCCCTCCCTTGGGAAAGTTGTCCCAGGGATACACCTTGCACCTGCGGGGTGCAGGTGTGGTCCAAGGAGGGAGAAGACAGTTACATGCGGGATTCTGTCCTCTCGGTTAATTTTATGTGCGCTGGTGAGAAAGGGGTTATGTAAAGCACCAACACCTCAACATATGGGAGAGGTTGTTCTTCTCCACCTTTTTTCTTTTTTTTTTGTAACTCCATGGCCATGCTTCCTTTCTCTTAGTTTTATCCTATAGATAGCCTATGTTTATATGTCTGTCCCCAGAGATTTCAGTTATCTTGATATGAGTCTGTAAATACTGGATTCTACATGTTGTATTAAACTGAAATTGTTTCTAAAATAAAGATTTTACAAAAAAAAAAACAATAATCACTGTCCAGAGCTCTAAAGCTCCAGGCTACTTCTCTGCCCCTAATCCCGCTACCTGAGTTTTATGTGGATCTACTTGCTGTAGAAATGGTAGAGACAATGGAGAATGAAATGGACCCAGACATGGTGGTAGATGAGGCCACAGAAGATTTCTCACTCCAGCTTCTATACACCTGATGTTATGACTTCATGCAATATGCTTGTCAGCCACAGTAAAAGCCTCAGTATAGTTGCATTTAATTCACATCCATATCACCATGTCCCATTAGGCACTTCGAGACCTGCAAAATTTAAAAAGACATTTCCCATTCATGAACAAATAGAATGGGCAATTTATGACATATGGAGTTTTCCTGCAAAGATTTTCACTCTTCTGAGAATCATTGCCTAGCTGTATCCAGTGAAAAAAGAATTCCAAAAGAGTGGACTGTTTCAGTACTAGACCTTGCCGTCAAAGTGTTAAACATAAAAAGAACAGCTATATGGAAAATGGGTTTTAAATGGTCTCCCTAGTAGAAATGTCATATAAATGCATCGATCATTTGAATAAAGATATAAAAAAATGTTTTATTCATTAATACACATAATATTCATAAAAAGAAGAATAAAAAGGGCAACTAGGGGCCCAAGTACATATAAAAGAATACATGTCACATGAATATCTGCCAACATGTTTCGTGGTGGTCGTCGCTTCTTCAAAGGCTTAGTTCTCCGTATGTGTCATCAAAAAACATCTCAAAAACATTGGATGTGTTCAGGTTAAGGGGAGACCAAAAAGAAAAACGCTTCACCTTACTGATATAGGGTTTGCCTAAAACTTGATCATAAAAGTATGGTTTAAATTATGATACCTGTATAGAGGGGTAACACCAATAGGTTTATTCAGTCTTTGGATGGATGCAATTCAAGCTAAACGCTCACATATATGTAGATCACCAGTAGGGATTACTATACCCCACAGCAATTGTGTTCAATTGAATAGCCAGTCCATCGTGTAAAACCAAGTTTGTATCAGCACCTGCAGCAGCTGGATTAGTGGGCTCTTAGGAGACCCAGACACACACCTTTGGTGCTCTGGGTGCTGATACAATCTTGGTTTTACATGATGGACTGGACATTCAATTGAACACTCTTTTGCTGTGGGGTGTAGCAACCCCAACTGGTGATCTACATATATGTGACCGTTTAATTGCATCCATAAAGACTGAGTAAACGGGGCGTGGTCTCGGCATGGCGGCGTGAGGACGCATCTTAACAGAGCTCCTGGCCAGCGGGCACACTGCAGTTATCCACCGTTAACTTATCCCACATTACCGGCACCCAACAGGTCCCTCGGATGTCCAGGAAGTCTGACCGACACCCCGCTGCCTCAGTCTACACCCTGGATCGCTTTCTGCGGCTGCAACAACTGGTGGCCTCCCCGCAGGCAGCTCCCAAAATGGCGCTGGCCAGCTCTGCAGCCTCTATCACAACAGGGGATTTCACAGTGCCTGATCTCCCGAAACAGAAATAAAGAAAGAACGAAAGGCTGACCTATGTTTGGGGGGAGTGCCACATCCAATAAACTAAACTAAAGTACAGGAAATTCCCCTAAGCAGACTTTAAAGGCACTCAATTGGTGTTGTGTAATGAAAGTATATATCAAAGTATATGAAAAATGTATAAAATTACATAAATTTTATTTATAGAAATACATTAAAAACATTTGTAACGAGACATTGATTAATCTATACAATACATATAGAACGCCATAGCAAAATATATAACAAAACCTCCTCGCACCCAACGCGTTTTGGTAAGTATATATAATCCTTCTTAAGGGGTGTAGAAAATTATGAGGGGTTCATATTCGTTTGATTGATAGAATGATTTGACAATGTTTCGTTGGTTCACATTAAAGCTTGCAATTAGAGTAGCACCAAATAATTAGGGTGGTGAAATGGCTGTCTTAGGATAGATAATGGAGTATCACGGTGATATCTGCAAAAAGGGGAATTAATTTATAACCTTTAGGAGGGGGGGTGTCTCTCCTGCACTCCACATAGCAGCAATACGGCCCAATGAATATACTGAGGCAAAGGAGGGATCCCTTTGTTGAAGCAGAATAGGAACAGACCCTCCACACAGCCCAAATTCAGCAAAATGGTGCCTTTTGCTCCCAAAACAGTGGCCAGATGACCACACAATGCCACCTTTCTCACTCCCCAGTGATCTTTCTCCCTGCCTACCCAGATTGCTGACGGTCTCTGCGGACATGGAGGAGGAACTGCTAAGCTTGGAACACACTGCCTCTTCACCAGCTCCTACACCACCCAGCGCTCTGTGCTTCAGCCCAGAGCACACTGCATAGCATGGACTGATGCCTCCACACCAGGTCACAGTAAGTACCCTTGGTAGCCCACCTCGGGCCCCTGGTCTCCCTCTCAGCCCCAACTCTGAGCATAAGTTATGGGCATTTCTACAGCAGCTCCCCACTAGAGCAGACTTTGAGTCCCTTGTCCAGAGAATGAAGACTGCTTTGAAGGGTGAAGTACAGATTCTCAAACAGGAAGTGTCTGAACTGGACACCCGAGTTGCCGCAATGGAGCAGTAACAAGGTGCAATGTCTTAATCTGTGCAAACCTTACAATCTTCTAACTCTTATCTCAATGACCAAGTAGTCCAACTGCACTTACTCCTTGACGACCTGGAGAATCGCAGTTGCCGGCAGAATATACGGTTGAGGAGGGTCTCAGAGTCTGTCCCACAATCAGAAATGCGCTCGACAGGGGCCAATATTTTTAATCGCTATCTGGACTGCCTGCCAGACTCTGAGGTCGTCATTGACAGAGTACACAGAACCCTGGGCCCAAGATCAGATTCATCAGACAGACCCAGGGATGTCCTTTGCTGCTTACACTCTTTTATCCCCAAGGAGGACATATTACAGCGGGCTTGGAGGGTGGGAGTCCTGGAGTTTGATGGTGCAGCTGTCCACCTTTTGCCAGATGTTTCCAGGAAAACTCTTCCTGTGGCGGTCCCTAAAACCACTCCTGGATGCTCTGAGCAAAAAGGGTCTTGCCTACAAGTTGCTGAGATAGATCTGATTCCAATACCTGGCTTATAGTGCTCGTCTCTGGAGATCTCCGGCGCCAGGTCCCCCTAGGCAGACCGTCGCCGTGGTCGGGGAGGCCTTTCACAAGTTAGAGTGACGGGGCACCCCCGATCCTCGCTCCTGAATAAAGAGGGGAACGGACAGGAACGACTTACCTCTAATATATATATATATATATATATATATATACTTTGTTTTTTATTATGAGGGACAACCCTGGCCTGTGAGGGGAATGACCAGTGAGGTCTTCCTGATATGACCTTTGATATGCCTCGGTTCACTGAAAAGCAGAGGCCTCCCTTACGCTATAAAGAGTTATTATGGTTCCCCTTTTTACTTTCACGTAGTTTATTACACTGCATTTTATGCCCATTGATAGTACATATTATTGTCTGTTGCTTCCCTAGTTATGTGCCTTGAGCGTTAAGGGTTGGTCTGGGAACTTTACAGCCACACTCCGGAGTCGTGCCTCTACCTTGGGACAGGTTCAGTGGCCAGATACCCCTAAAATTTTTTCAACCTGTCCTGGGATTAGAGCACTAGACCAGTGCTGATTCCAGTCTTCCCTCTACAGGGGGTTCTATGTTTGAAGTTTCAGTGATATGATAGCATGCCTTGGTCCGCTGAACAGCATGGGCCTCCCTTGCACATAGAGAGTTAATATAGTTCTCCTTTTGACTTTTACGTTGATTGTTACACTGCATTTTATGCCCATTGATATTACATGTTACTGCCTGCTGCTTTCCTAATTGCGTACACTGAGCGTTATGGGTTGGACTGTGAATTGTACAGCCACACTCAGAAGTCATAGCTCTACCTTGGGACAGGTCCAGTGGCTGGTTACCCCTATAGTTTTGGGGCTGATCTGTCAACCTGTCCCGAGCTTAGAGCATTAGACCAGTGCTGGTTCCACCCTTTCTTTTACAGGGGGTTCTCTACTGTAAGTTTCAGTGATGGGATGGCATGCCTTTGTTCGCTGACCAGAGAAGGCCTCCCTTATGCTATAAAGAGCTAATATGGATCCTTTTTGCCCTAATTGAGTTGTTTGTTACATTGCATTCTATGTTCCTTGATGTTAAATTTCACTGACCAATGCTTTCATAGCTTTGCTCCCTGAGTGCTTTGGGTTGGACTGTGGACTTTACAGCCACACCCGGTCCGGGCTCTACCTCGGGATAGGAACAGCGGCTTTATATCCCCATAATTGGGGGACTGCCCCAGTCTTAGAGCACTGGACCAGTGCTCACTTCGCCCTCTCCTTTAAGGGGGATTTTTCAATTTATTACCAATGTATTTAATCTGTGGTTTGTCGGTCTACTTTTGTTACTTCACATTTTAAGCAATGCCAGTGCTCCAACATTGGTCAATGTTGGCTTCGGTGACCCCAATGGTTGGGGCTCTGTGCCTTTCCGTGCCTTACTACTCCCCACACTAGGTATACTCTGCCCTGGTGGCAGTAGCTCTTCTCTGCTGAACTTCTATCTCTCTAGACTCTTCCTTTTCTTTACTTTTTTCTCATTTTCTAAACTCACCCCCATTTTTTTGTTTTTTTGTTTTACTATCCTATGCCCCAGGAGTGGGCAGCGGCAGAAGCGGAATCTTTGGCAGTATTTCTGTCAAGATACTCTTTTGGAACGTAAAGGGGCTTAATTCCCTGGAGAAGCGCACTAGATGTCTAGCCAAGTTCTGGAGACACAGACAGCACATTGCATTTCTCCAAGAGACTCATTTCAGGGCAGATAAGATACCCAGACTATGCAACAAATACTTTCCAAGGGCCTACCATAGTCCATCCTCAACCACTAAATCTAAAGGGACGAGCATCCTCATATCCAAATCCCTTCCATGGCAACTGCTTGATGAGCACCATGATCAGAAGGGCAGATTCCTGCTTCTGAAGGGGAAAATTTGTTCTCAGACCTTCACTCTTGCAAATATTTATCTCCCAAATTCCAATCCACTCCCAACCCTCAAGACCTTTTTATCCACCATTGACCCTTTTCTCGAAACCTTGTCTTAGGAGGGGACTTATACTTGACCTTGGACCCACACAGGGATTCTTCTTCAAACTTATCCCCTCTACCCCGGGGAGCCTGACTTCACCTTAAAAACCTTTTACACTCCCATCGTTTGGTCGATATATGGAGAATATTTCATCTGCAGGTGCTGGGTTATACCTTTTATTCAAATGTGCATGGCTCTTATTCCACAATAACACTGAAAGATATTGAACATCATAGACACAGCAAAACGCTCCCATATTCCCCTTTTACTCCTGTCCACAGATGCCGAGAAGGCCTTTGACAGGGTGGACTGGGCCTTTCTCCAAGAGACACTCAAATTTGTGGGAGTAGCAGACCCCATCCTGTCATGGATTTCAGCCATTTATAAGAATCCCACTGCCATGGTACAGGTAAATGGCTAAGATTCCAGTCCCTTCTCCATATCCAACTGCACCAGACAGGGTTGTCCCCCGTCCCCACTACTATTCATTCTCTCTCTGGAATCCTTCTTACAACATATTAGAGGTAACCCATCTATCTGAGGAATTAAGGCCAGCAACTACCAACACACATACGCCGACAACCTCTTATTTTATATAACTAAGCCCCTTACCTCCTTACCCACCTTGTTACAGGAGTTGAAACGCTATAGTAGCAAATATCAGAGGCCTTAAATATCCCCTTAACAGATGCTACTAGAGCGAGCTTACGCCCTTATTTTCCATTAAAATGGGCTGCCCGCTCGATTCAGTGTCTGGGAATGAAATTCCTGCGAGCCTAAAAGACATTCTCCCGCTTATTTACCAATCTTTCCTGTCAGCGCTACCTGCTGACCTTAAAAAGTGGGACTCTCTGGACCATTCTTGGTTTGTCCGTTGCAGCACACTTAAGATGAACGCGATGCCCAGACTCCTGTACTTATTGCAGGCACTGCCGGTTAAAATACCTCAGACCTTTTTTCATGTGGTACGGTCGGTATTTATCAAATTCATTTGGCGAAGTAAACAGCCACGCCTTGGTAGAGCGTTATTGTTATGACCTAAGCTGAAGGGCGGAGTGGGTTTCCTGAACCCGGCCCTATATTATACTGCGTGCATATGACCAGGGTCATGGATTGGTGCCAACACAGTGCCCTGAAACTCTGGTGGTATCGCTGGAACAAGAGGCAGCAGAGGCTCAACTTCCTGGCCTGCCCTGGGCAGGGAAAACCCACGGTACACACTTAACTACTCACCCGTTGAATGGCCCCACTTTAACGGACCTGGACAGGTTTTTCCAACTATCTTCACTAAGCATTTTCACTTCCCCAATGACTTCAATTGTAGGGCACCCTAGGTTTGTACCCGGTCTCACGAGGGCCCCGCAGCTCTTGCGATCGTCTGGTTGGATATCTTCAGAGACTTTGCTCTCTGGATGAGCCCCTCTTAAACTGGATCACCGGAGGACTTTTCTATTATTGCACTTCCTAATATCGTTGCCTAGCCGGCTCTCTACTCATAAGCTCCACTCTTTTAAGGAGCTTTGTCTGGGAGAGGGCCTGATCCGGAGTTCCTTATAAACCTCGTATAAATCTTTGTTGGATCTCCATGCCACTGAAGACCCTCCGTTCTTAGCAAAATGGGAGAGAGAATTGCAAGTTACCTTTACTGAACCCCAAAAGGAGAGAATACTTTTTTTTGCGCAGAAATCCTTCCTATGCAGTAGGTACCAGAAAACCACGTACAAAATTATGATGCGCTGGTATAGAATCCTATCAGTTCTGGCAAAGATATTCCTTCTTCAGACAGATTGTTGCTGGCATTGTGGCCTCCATTCAGGTATGCTTCAACATATTTTTTTGGCACTTTCTGGCAACCAGTGCTTAACCTCCCTGACGGTAATCCCGAGTGTGGCTCGGGGTTAAATTTCAGTCCCATTAGCAGTAACCCCCGAGCCACACTCAGGATTACATTGCAGGATCCTGGTGCGGCTTTACTTACCTTGTCCCCAGGATCCTGCGATGTCCCCCGCAGTGTCCGTGGGCTGTGTCTCCTCCCAAGCCTTTCTGTGCCAGGCTCCGTTCCCTGCAAGCCTAACTCTAGGTTTCAGTTTTCTTTGGAAACCTAGAGAGAGAAACATATGGAACTGATGCGTGTTAAAAATCTGCATTTGTGGTCAGTAATTTACGTGATAGCACACAAATGTGTGCAAATGTTCATTTACATATTGCAAATAACAAAAACGCGAGAATACGTTTTTGCGCAAACGCATATGCGCGAAAATGCACGCAAATGCAAAAAAAAAAAAAACTTCTGAAAAAGTAGATGCTTAAACAGGAGTATCGTATGCAAGAGCCTAAGCCTAGGTTCACACTGACAGAAGGTTAGAAATTGTTCGAGTTCAGCTGAACTCACACGATTTCATACCCGCATGTCAGTCCGACTTCAGGGGCAATTTGACAGACATCTGTGCGGGTTCCTGCACAGATGTCTATACAAATCGCCCCCCAAAGTTACCAAAATGAACTTTGGGGAACTACTTTTCTATTTTTGGGAACTACTTTTCTACTTTTGGGAATCGGTGCAGCACCAAACTGGACGGTGCCGTTGCTGACAATAGCCGCTGATTTGGCATACGATTTGACATGTCAAATCGCCTCGATGTGAACGTGGGCTAAAGGAGCTCTGGATAGCAGTAAAAAATCAAACAGGTGTTCTAACCCTAACCTAATTTATTGAAAAATCTAAAAAAAAAAAAATTATCGCTTCCTCTCTCTTTCTTTCATTTTCTCCTTTCACTCGTTCAATTTATGGCATAGTCTATATGTTGCCATCTATGCCACATTTGGTTCCTGTTCAGTTTTCTAACTTTTGTTGGCCTCTGAAATTGAGATTGTAACAACTGATCTTTTCTGGTCTCTTCTTAACAATCTTTTTCCAGGCCTTGTTACTGTTTGTATTCGCAGCATTGACTTTGCTCAATGCAATCCTGATTATGTAAACAGACCTGTATTGTTTGACTACATTTATGCCGTCTGTTATTTCGTTTTTTTTTTTTTTTTCTTTGTACAGTGCATAGAACTAATAAACATATTGAAATGAAAATAAAAAATTACTTACAATTTCACAGGGAAAGTGAGGCATTAAAAAAACAAAACAAAAAAATAAAATAAACGACATACTGATGTAAGCTAATATTTTTTTTTGTTAATTGTTTTTTTTTCTTTGCTTTATTTTTGTAGGGGGAAAAGTAAAAAAAGTCAATAACCTCATTATTTTTATTGTAATCCTTGTTTACTTTAGGGGCACTGGCAGTAATAAAAAATGCATGTTAACCACGAGGTGTCACTAAATAGCAGCATAACCATCAGCCCTTGCATCAGTTGCCTTCCTTCCCATCTTCCAACATGACAGCCGTAGATAATGTCCACACGTGGGCAAACATATGGCTCACCCAATTTTCTACTGCCTGTGTTCTCACTTTGCCTCTGAAACTGCTTTCTTGCACAACAGATGTGTCATTTAAGAGCATTTTAAGAGTTTTTTGAGGACATTTTATGTTGCAGCTGTTGGGAATTGCAGGCACTTAGACAAAAATCACCTATAGGTGAAAAGTCCCCATAGACTAGGCCTGGGGGAGGTAAGGAGCACAGCACCTGGATGTCTGACCATTTCCCATATGTTCTGCAATGTAAATCAGGATTAAATGTAACCTGTCAGCCATATAATGTTGAATTATCCATCTCATAAATTTGCTGACCCCTTAAAGCTGATCTGTTAATTTATATGCATCAAACTATTGCTGTGCTGTCTTACATATTCCAGTCCTTATTATTGGCATATATCCGTGATTAAATGGGGTGATTTTTGTGCTGATATGAAAAATGTAAAGGATAATTGTAGTATTTGCATAGGTTATGAACAAAATGTTTAAAAAAACATGTTGCTTTCCCAGAACAAAACCTTTGTGCAAGCTTATCAATTTCCTTGCAAGAGCCTGACACTGCTAAAGTCATAGGCCCCATGCAAGGGGCTCTGTCATTTAGCTGTGGGCAAAGGCAGCTGTCGGCCTCTCAAAGAGTTTGACAGGCTGCTGACAGCGGAGTTGGATGGGGTATCTAGGGGTACGAATGTTTAGGGCAGTATGTGCCCAGGGACAAACTCCTGGAACGCAGACTTCTTGTGTTTCAGGCGTTTGTCCTTGAGTGTATACATGCGCATGTAGCCTAATAAAAATAAGACTTATAACACTAAGGCTTTATTCAGATGGGCATTGACACTTGTTCTATGCGCAGGCCACATTTGCTATTGCCCCTGCATCCGCTCTGAGCTGCACAAAAACCACTGCATGTAAAAATTTGACATGCGTGCATGAGCGGGTGCATAGATGATCTGTGTACCTGCTCCTGCACACATATCACATTTTAAAATGTGGCTGTGTATGGGGTGTGAGCGTGGGACCTTAGTTTATGGCAGTGACTTAGGTTACCATGGAACTACAGTGTCGGCTGCATTATAGGTTTGCATAAATACATAACTGACAATATACAGCAAGAGTACCGCAAAAAAAAAATCTGTTCTTTAAAAAAAAATTTAAAAAGTCACCCTTGAGCTCCATTCGGTGACTTTGCCTAGGCTTTGATGATGTCATCAGTCTGCTGTAGGTAGGAGGAATCTTTTCCACAGTCTCCTCTCCCCCTGTGATTAGACTGCAACATTGTAACTTTGTGAGATGCTGCAGCAATGGCTGATCTGTGTGAGACATTTGTGAACACAGCCAAGAACTGCACAGGTACCAGGATTTATATGTTTGTGTCATCTCCAAGCTGTCATCTCAGTGCAGGAAGTAGATGGTGACCCTGGATAATGTCTGAACAAAGGTAGCACTGTCCTTCTGGAGAGAAAAGCAGATTAAGACATTGTCAGGGGAATACTGTGGTCTCTGCAAGAGGGGATAAATACTTGAAATTGCTACACCTAAGCACTCCTTACCACACATACATTTACCATGAAAAAAAACTCCCCTTTTTTTATACCACTCTCTTTAAGACACAGATTCGCAAGCGCCCACCCTCCCACCTGCGTCGGTTACTTTGTCGGTTAAGATATTCATAAAAACATCATGTTGGGTTGGAATAAACAACACAGATAGAAACAAGACGAGGGGCGTTGCATTAATGGAGAAGTATGTGCAGTGGACTTTGGTTCTGTTTTAGACCTGGTTTACATTAGTGCGACTTGAGTCGCACAGAATCGCATGACAAGGGAAATCTCATTGATTTCAATGGTGCATGTTCTAATCAATACGACTCAGAACGGTGGAATTTTGGAAAAGGTTCCTTCCTGCACTACTTTGGAGCAATTTACACTGTGACTTGGCCCTATAGAATATGCAAAGTTGCACCACAAAATCTCACTGTAAATGGCACCAAAGTCACGCCACTGTAGTGTGTAGACATATGCGATCAGTTGGGTTACAAATCAAAATTTAGACAAAATTTTTGTTATTTGGAGATTCCGATGTATCGGAATCTCTGAAACACAATAGTAACAAATTTCAATAAATCTTAAAGCGGAGTTCCACCCTAAAGTGGAACTTCCGCTCATCGGATTCCTCTCCCCCTCCGGTGTCACAATTGGCACCTTTCAGGGGGGAGGGGGGTGCAGATACCTGTATAATACAGGTATCTGCACCCACTTCTGGGAATAGCTAGCCGCAGAGTCCCCGCCCACCCCCGTTGTGTTGTGGGAAATACACAGTTCCCACAACACAACGGGGACTAGTGTAGACGCGCAGCGCGACTCGCGTATGCGCAGTAGGGAACCGGGCAGTGAAGCCGCAACGCTTCACTTCCCGATTCCCTCAGTGAGAATGGCGGTGGCAGTACCCGAGGATCGAGGGACGGTTCGGCCTTGGGTGCCGACATCGCTGGACCCCGGGACAGGTAAGTGTCCTTATTTTAAAAGTCAGCAGCTGCAGTATTTGCAGCTGCTGACATCTAAAAAAAAAATTTTTGCGAAACTCCGCTTTAAATAAATTGTAACGAAAACAACTTATTCATTCATATTCATTTGGACGACATAATGCGAA
Source organism: Aquarana catesbeiana (assembly GCF_042186555.1). Taxonomy (NCBI): domain Eukaryota; kingdom Metazoa; phylum Chordata; class Amphibia; order Anura; family Ranidae; genus Aquarana; species Aquarana catesbeiana. The sequence continues at coordinate 60,652,201 of NC_133331.1, read as the reverse complement.
AGTTTGGGCCTTTTGTTAATGTTTGAGGCATCCCAAATAGCATAACGACATAAAGAATGATCCAAAATTATTCAGATCCATTCTTTTTTTTATTCTAGTGAGCTTAAAGCGGAGTTCCACCCAAAAGTGGAACTTCCGCTCATCTGATTCCTCCCCCCCTCCGGTGCCACAATTGGCACCTTTCAGGGGGGAGGGGGGTGCAGATATCTGTATTAGACAGGTATCTGCACTCACTTCTGAGAATAGACTTCCGCGGGGAGTCCTGCCACACCCCCCCCCACCCCCCGCTGTCTCCTGGGAAACACACAGGTCCCAGGAGATAGCGGGGACCACTTAGGATGCGCAGCGCGACTTGCGCATGCGCAGTAGGGAACCGGGAAGTGAAGCCGCAACGCTTCACTTCCTTACTCCCTCACAGAGAATGGCGGCGGCAGCAGCTGAGAGCCGAGCTATTACTCGGCTTCGGCTGCCCACATCGCTGGACTCCTGGACAGGTAAGTGTCCGTTTATTAAAAGTCAGCAGCTGCAGTATTTGTAGCTGCTGGCTTTTAATAATTTTTTTTCAGGTGGACTCCCTCTTTAACGTGAATATTTTAATAAGATTCTTTTTGTATTTAGGTTGTATTTAATGCAATAAATACAGTGAGGTATAAAAGTTGGATGGACGTGGAGCCATCAGAATCTCAGAATATTAACATAACAAATTAATCTTAAATTAACTCCGTCCCTTTTGTTACTTTCAGATACATGTGACTCCAGTCCATATCGTTCAATCGGCTCCTTCCATTTCTCTTTGTGGGTTGGGCTAACAGGGAGTACATAAGTAATGTCCCACAATAACGAATGATAACGACCCACAATAACGAATATTAAAATGAATATAGCTAATCTTTTAAAATAACTTCTGAAAGTACGAATCGATTTAGAACAATTGAATATACAAAACAAACTCCAAAAATGAATCATTCTAACATAATGAATCTGATGAAACAAAATTATTTGCTCAATCAATTAATCCAAAACGAAACTAATTTTTCCATCGTGCACATCTCTAGTGGTATGACTCGAGCCTTAAGTGGAACTTTAGTCAGAAAATAAAGTCCTGATAGATAATTTCAAGCTGGCCCCATTTGCAGATATAGTTTTGTAAAACATAAAAAATAAGTGCCTAAACTGTAAAAAAAAAATCCAGTAATACACTGACCACCCTGCTCTGCACATGCTCAGTTGCTCTCCATTTTTAGGCACTGCTGGGTTTGTAGATGCTGATCTGATGACAGTCTTAGGGCCAGTTCACACCACATGCAGTCCAGTGCATTTATTTTCTGTATCAAAAAAAAAGTGGAACATGCTGCATTTTTTCTACACTGAACTGTAATGGAATGTGGTAAAAGGCATCAAAAACACACTGAAACACACATGTCCTTATTTAGGGCCCTTTCACACTATGTTTCTCCTGCGTTTTTACCTTGCGAGAAAAACTCAAGACAAAATGTTTCTATTTAAATCATATGGGACTCTTCACACCACTGCATTAATGGGGCGGTGCGTTTTGAAAAGTCCTGCAGCTCCCTATGGAAATGAATGAAAATTGAGGTAAAACTGCACTGCATTTGCCTTTTTGGTGCATTTTTGAGTGACATGTCCATTTTTCACAGGTGCAGGCAACACAAAAACGCATAAAAAATGCAAAGGATATGCATCTGAAACACAGCAAAATTGTGGTAAAAAAGCATTTGCGTTTTTAACCAGGATTTTGCTACTGAGCAGTTTAAAAGGGCCCTTAAAGTGGACCTTGAGTCATTTTTTCATGTTTCCATCTATTCAATTTTCTGCCCTTATACCTTATGCCCTTATACCTCATACAGCCCACTTCCTATTTCTTGTCTGGTCATTAGCCTAGGCTTATGACATCATGCACAGCTCTCGCTCACAGTGAGAGTTTGCCAGGAAGGGGGTGGATGAGTCATAAGAGGGCCAATGAGAGCTGCAGAGCTGGAGGTGTGCCTCTGTGTGTCTGTGTAAATCCAGGAAGTGAACAGGAAGCAGCTTCAGCTGCCGACAGTTAAAATGGCCAGACTCAGTGGAGGGAGATTTCTGCAGCCATTTTTGACAGAATCACAGTTTATATAAAATAATATGCAAAGTGGTTGGAGGGAAGCTTCAGTATGGCAAAGATGTTTTTATTACAAAATATGTGAGCAGATTGCAGTTCCTCTTTAAGGTGAAGAAAAAAGAGGGGGGAAATGCACCGGAACGCATCAAAAATGCACTGGAACACATAAAAAAGCGTACAAAAACCCCACACATGCAGAAAAGCATCCGAACGCATACGGATTGCGTTTCTATGGTGTGAACTGGCCATGCTAAACATGTGATCAGTTATGTGATCAGTTATGACACCAGCCATTTGAGGGTTTGACAGTTTGGTTGAGGACTCAAGCAATCCCAGCATTCTAGGAAAGTAACTGTTTTTTTTTAACCACTTCAGCCCCAGAAGAATTTACCTCCTTCCTGACCAGAGCACTTTTTGCGATTCGGCACTGCTTCGCTTTAACTGACAATTGTGCGGTCGTGCGACGTGGCTCCCAAACAAAATTGACATCCTTTTTTTTCCACAAATAGAGCTTTCTTTTGGTGGTATTTGATCACCCCTGCGCTTTTTTATTTTTTGCGCTATAAACAAAAAAAGAGTGACAATTTTGAAAAAAACGCATTATTTTTTACTTTTTGCTATAATAAATATCCCCAAAAATATATAAAAAAAACTATTTTTTTCCTCAGTTTAGGCCAATACGTATTCTTCTGCATATTTTTGGTAAAAAAACCCGCAATAAGTGATTATTGATCGGTTTGCGCAAAAGTTATAGCGTTTACAAAATAGGGGATAGTTTTATGGCATTTTTTTAAATATTTTTTTTTTAAATGGCTGCGATCAGCGATTTTTATTGTGACTGCGACATTATGGCAGACACATCGGACATTTTTGACACATTTTTGGGATCATTGTCATTTATACAGCAATCAGTGCTATACAAATGCACTGATTCCTGTATAAATGACACTAGCACTGAAGGGGTTAACCACTAGGTGGCAGTGTAGGGGTTAAGTGTGTCCTAAGGGCGTGTTTCTCACTGTGGGAGGCTGGGCTGTGTGTGACACGTCACTGATCTCTGCTCCGATGACAGGGAGCAGAGATCAGTGACACTGTCACTAGGCAGAACGGGGAGATGCTTGTTTACATTAGCATCTCCCCAGTCTTCCTCCTCATGAGGCGATCGCGGGACCCGCGACCCGACTCATTAAGCTTGCCGCGGGCGCGCGCCCGCCCGCTGACCGCCTCTTAAAGGGGAACGTACAGGTACATGATTCTGCCTGTACGAGCCCTTCTGCCGCAGTATATCTGCGTGAGGCGGTCGGCAAGCGGTTAAACTGTTAAATGAATGGGTTTAGTTCCACTTTATGATTTACTGCTGTTCAGGGGCACTGGGTTTCAGCAAAATGACAGCCTTCGGCAAAAAGGAACAAGAGCAATACTAGATGCAATTTACAGCACACACTAATTTTAGTATCATAATTATTAATGTGGAATGTATGTTCTTTGCTAAAGAACATGATTTTTTATCAAGTTGTTATGGGTAAAGTGGAAGTAAACTTCCTTTACTGACTTTTACCTATAATAAGGCTTACGTTTAGGTAGTGTAAATATCTCCTAAATGTCCACCGTTTAGGAGATATTTACATTATATGCACCCAGGGAGAAGAAGCTGGCACCAGCAAAGGACCTGGACTAAGTTCAGTGTCTTTAGTTCAGCTTTAATTTAAAAAAAAAATCAAGAAGAAAAATTGGATAAACCTACAAAGGCAAAAAAAAAAAAGAAATCATTTAATGAATTATTCAATGTGATTAAACTGATGAAATTGAATAAAAATAAAAAGCCATAAATCCTCTGACCGATTTGGTTAAATAACTCTTTAACATCTATGTCAAATTGGTTGGCTGCGGTGGAATTGTGTGGACAGCTTCTGATCAATCAAATACCTGCACGAGTCTCAGAGAACCGTTTATAATACATAATGATGAAATTATCCTTCTAAATAGATAGAATTTTGATTGATATTTTCTGCCAATCACAGAACAGTACTGCCTGTGTTGCATCGTTTGATATCTCAGTCATGAATCGATTGTTTGCAATCGCTTATACCTAAATCTATCACAAATCGTTCCATGCATGGCCACCTTAAAGGATTTTGTACAATCAGATTGAAATTTGTCTGGGCAGTTTCTGTCTATTTAGCTATCCGTACAATGAATTCTGTATAATGGTGGCCATGCATGGTTCAATAAATTATTTGTTTTTTTTCCAATCGATCTCCTCTGATAGGAAAAATGGATCCATAGTTGACAACCTATTTGATTGATATTGATATGGGAAGTGGATTTTGATTAATTGGTAAGATATAAATCAATTGCATCTATGTTTCCACCATGTGGTCTCATAATCTGATCGATTGAAATACAATTAACCCTTTGATCGCCTCTGAAATACAAAAAGTGTATTGGTGCTGTCAATTGATGCATAACAAATATTCAAACCTGGCTGATCAAGTTTGATAGAATATGATTGAAAATTAGTATAAATTGATTGGAAGGGAAGTTATGTCTGTTTTGTTTGCAGATTTGATAGTTTTGATTGAATCGCACATCAGATAGAAAAAAAAAAATGTAAGCATGTATGGTCACCATTAGGCCCCACAAACATGCATTTATTTTACAATTGGGAGGCACAGGTGCAGCGTCCAGCCCCACTGCCAGGAGCCTGTCAAAATATGCAACAGCTGGCGGCATTTGCATTTAGGGCAGTGCGTCTTTAGGGATGTAAGGCTCGAATGCAAAATTTTTCACGTCCTAGATTTTGCCAGGCTGCTGGTAGCGGGGATGGCACTGCATCTTTGCTGCCTGGGTGCCCGAAAAAGTCAGGATATAACAGTGATGAGCCAAATTGCTTGTGTGCTTGTAGCCTAATCCCCAAAAGACTCATATTGGTGTCCTTTTATGAAACTGAGATCAGCGGCGATCCCGAGTCTCACCGCTGATCTCAGCGCTTTACCAGTTTATGAAACTGAGATAATCAGCGGAGAACATGTTCTCCGCTGATTATCTCAGCACAGTGAGAATTCACAGAAACGGCCAGTTTATGAAGGTGCGATCTCCACACCTCACTGGCGATCTGTGACAGAATTCTCACTTTCTGATTCACCATTTCAGAAGTGGAGAATCAGAGTGAGAAGCCTGAAACTGGCTGATATTCTGGAGAAAGAAAGAAGTCTTTTGACTTCTTTCTTTCACCAAACAGTCAGAGCACACCTTCCCCACCATTACACACCCCAAAACCAGCAGGATAGGAATTTATAGTGTGTATATATATATATATATATATATATATATATATATATATATATATATATATATATATATATATATATATATGTATGTGTATATATATATATATATATATATATATACATATATATATATATATATATATATATACATCTATACATATATATAGATATATATATATATATATCTATATATAGCTATATATATATATATTTTTTTTTTTAGATGTTCACGTCTCTGGCTGGGTTCACACTTGTGCGATGCGTGAACCAGCGTGATTCCTGTGCGGGTTTTCACATCGCACCTACATTGACATCTGCGCACCACTGCGGGTGTCAATGTAAAGTTAATGACACCCCCAGATCATTTCACAGATCGCAGTGCGAACTATGTAATGGTGCAGGAATCGGATCGCATGGGTGTTCACACTGCTGCGGTGTCCGAGATCGGATGTGATTCGCACCGCAGTGCAAAATCACATCCGATCTCTGTGCGATGCGATTTCAGCCATACAGATAGTATTGCTAAATTTGCATTGCCCTCGGACCAAACTCTTACAGGACCCTTTTTTTGGTCCACAGCAGAATCGGATTGCATGGGTGTTCACACCCATGCGATTCGATTACTGTCCGAGTTTGCAGATCGCACTGCGATATGCGAACTGATTTGGGGGTGTTAACTTTTAGGCCCAGTTCACACTTGTGCGATGCCGGACATCGCACAGGCATCGCATGTTATTTGCAGCACACTGCCATTCACATTACATGCGATGTCTGTGCGGTGCGATATCAGCTGTACAGATAGTATGGCTGATATCGCACCGCATTCGGTGCAAACACGCACAGGACCCTTTTTTCTGTTCGGACCAGAATCGGATCGCATGTGTGTTCACACATATGCGATCCGATTCATGTCCGAACTGTCAGTTCGCAGTGCGATATGCAAGCTGATCTGGGGGTGTCCTTAACAATGTATTGACACTCCCCAGCGATTCGCATATGGCAGTGTGAACTGACATGCGAGTCGGTGCGATGCGGGAACCCGCAGTGGATTCGCAGTGTTCTCGCATCGCACCAGTTTATCAATTTTTATGTTTATCTATAATGAAATATATTTTATTTTAATTTATTAATAAATATTTATACTTGTATACTTTATTAAAATTATTTTTTTAATGATTATAAATGTATTTTGCATTTATATGAATGGTGTATAGCTGCATTACATATGTGCATTACATTCATTTACTATACACCATTCACATTTAAATAGGGACATGTATGATCTTTAAATATTGATAAAAACAATGTTTTTTTTATAATTAGGTTAATGTATATTGTGTAGGGGGAATTTATCTTTATTATTTTATTAATATGTTGGGGAATAATGTGTGCTGATTCGTGTTACACTTTGTATTTTATGGTTCCTCATACTGTAATCCCGCTATATCACACGAGATTACAGTGAGAGGAGCCATTCTCAGGAGTTCCCGGTGTTTGATCTACACACTTTCATAAACAGGCACTCAGAGGAGAGCGATCTCCTCTGAGAATGCCTGAGAACTGAAAAGCGGTATTTTACCGCACTTTCATAAAAGGACACCTTTGTGACAACTGGCTTCACTCAGACGAGCGTTGACAACTGTTCTCCATGCAGGCCATGCTTGTTATTGGGTCTGCATCTGCTCTGAGCTGTGTGCAGGCAGCCCACAGAGGTGGATGCACACGTAGCGGATGTGTGGACACAGCCACATGTCAGGAGCGGGTGCGTGGATTGCAACACACAGCCTGCTTTCGTATCTGTGCACCCGCTCCCGTGCGCATGTCAAATTCTGACATGTGACTGTGTCCAGCTGTATTAATGCATCTGCTACATTTGTATCCACCTCTTTAGGCTGCCTGCATGCAGGTTGGGGTGGATGCAGGCGATAACAAACATGGCCTGCATACAAAACTGGTGTCATGGAGCCCAAGTCAATAGGACTTCTGCTGCAATTACATTTAGCACAGCTAGCAGGGAAGCCAGCCAATGGGCTCTCTCTGTTCCCACAATGTAAACGTGAATCGGAGAATCTGGTTGCTATGGGTAACAGGTTCTCTCTGTTCCCACAATATAAACATGAACAGAAGAATCTGGTTGCTATGGGTAACAGGTTCTCTGTTCCCAGAATATAAACATGAACAGAAGAATCTGGTTGCTATGGGTAACAGGTTCTCTCTGTTCCCACAATATAAACATGAACAGAAGAATCTGGTTGCTATGGGTAACAGGTTCTCTGTTCCCAGAATATAAACATGAACAGAAGAATCTGGTTGCTATGGGTAACAGGTTCTCTGTCCCCACAATATAAAGATGAACAGAAGAATCTGATTGCTATGGGTAACAGGTTCTCTCTGTTCCCACAATATAAACATGAACAGAAGAATCTGGTTGCTATGGGTAACAGGTTCTCTGTTCCCACAATATAAACATGAACAGAAGAATCTGGTTGCTATTGGCAAAGGGTTCTCTACATTCCCACAATGTAAATATGAATGAGAGAATCACATTCATGTTTATATTGTGGCAACACCACAATATAAACATGAATGGGATAATCTGGTTGCTATGGGCAATGGGTTCTCTCAGTTCCCACAATATAAACATGAAATGGAGAATCTGGTTGCTATTGACAACCACAGTGTAAACATGAATGGGAGAATCCTATTGCTGTTGGCAAAGGGCTCTCTCTGTTCCCACCATGTAAATATGATTGGGAGAGTCTGGTTGCTGTGGGCAATATATTGTTTCTATTCCCACAATGTAAACATGAATGGGATAATTTGGTTGCTATTGGCAATGGGTTCTCTCTGTTCCCATAATATAAAGATGAATGGGAAAATGTGGTTGCTATTGGCAACCACAATGTAAACACGAGTGGAAGAATCTGGTTGCTAACAGCAAAACGCTGTCTCTGCGCCCCACAGGTAAATATGAATGGGAGAATCTGGTTGCTATTGACAACCACAATGTAAACATGAATGGGAGAATCTGGTTGCTGTTGGCAAAGGGCTCTCTCTGTTCCTATAATATAAACATGAAAGGGAGAATCTGGTTGATATTGGCAACCTCAATGTAAATATGCATGAGAGAATCTGTTGCTACTGGCAACGGGTTCTCCCCTTAGACTTTCTGCATAGTGTAAAGCAAATCTACAGGACTACCTAATATGAGTAACTGAGAAGTATCAGTGATATAAAATATTAACTTACAGGTTTTAACAACCCCACACTCTACGGAGCCCCCCCTCCCCCCTCCCCCTTCCCCCTGAGCCGCCTCAGCTCCTCTGAAACCATCGGCTCCCGCGCAAACCTCGGGTGTGTGCAAACGCGGCGGGGGGGGGGGGGCGTGGCGTCTATTCTGCCTCAGCTCTGTGGCGCAGCGGCGACCATTTTAATCTTTGCTCTGCGGGGGAGCGGCTGTGGGAGGGCGGGAATGGCGAACAGTCCGAGGAGCCGTGTGAGGGAAGAGGACCAACCAACCCGCCATGATTCTTCTCGGGTAATAATTATTCTTCGTTATAGTGTGGAGAATATAAGTCGGGAAAGGGCTGTCTGAAAAGGCACATGCTGCCTTCAGGGAGTGTAATGAATGCATTTAACCTTTGTGTCTTTATATTAAATGTATCTATAATGGTTATTTTTACTGTTATTGGTATTTTGTAAGCATTTCATTCATATTTTGGGTTATATTAACACAATATGTATTTTTTTAAATATAAATTTCACCCTTAAGTGTATCTAAACCCTGAGGTCCTATTCATACCTTCACGTTTCAGGAACGCGATTCCCCCCACGTTCCTAAAAACACGCCAAAAGGCGTCATTGTACTTGAGGTGACATTATTTATTCAAACCCCCCCACCAAAACGCAGCTACCAGACATGCATTTTGTTGTGTGTCAAATCGCACGAGGATCACTGCCAAAATAAAAGGCGCGGGAACTTCTTTAGCGCTTTTGTCGCACATAAGGCAGCTAATTTAAATCAATGTCATGCGACAAACGCACGCAAAAAAACACGCAAGGCATCGCATAGGTGTGAATGGGGCCTAAATTATAACTCAGGGCCAGTTCACACCACATGCAGTCCGGTGCGTTTTTTTCTGCATCAAAAACGCATGTAAATAAGGTTATATGGTTTCCAATGGCATAGTTCACACCAGTGCTTGCAGTTCCAGGGCTTTCCAGGTCCAGAAAAAAAAAAAAATAGAACATGCTACATTTTGTCTTCACTGGACTGTACTGAAACACATAAAAAACGCACGAGACCCCAGTACAGTGAAAAAACCCATCTGGAATGCATCCGAAAACGCATCAAAAACACATTAAAAACGCACATGCAAAAAAGCATCCGGTACTGATCTGGAGTGTGTTTTTATGGTGTGAACCAGCCCTAAAGCCAAAGCCTTTTTTTTAATTTGGATATAGTAAGGGAGGGTTATAACCCCTGTCAGTTTTTTTTTTTAATTTTTTCGCCATCTGTGTCCCATTGGGGAGATTTCCCTTCACTTCCTGTCCCATAGACCAAACAGGAAGTGAGAGGAAACCCTTGCAAAGTGAGGGAATGTAAATGTTAACCACTTGACCTCCAGGAAAATTTACCCCCTTTCATGACCAGGCCATTTTTTGCGATGCGGCACTGCATTACTTTAACTATTGCGCGGTCGTGCGACGCTGTACTCAAATAAAATTTATGTCCTTTTTTTCCACAAATAGAGCTTTCTTTTGGTGGTATTTGATCACTTTTTTTTTTTTTTTTTTTAACGCTGTAAACAAAAAAACAACAATTTTGAAAAAAAAAAAAAAAAACTTTTTACTTTCAGTTATAAAACATATCCAATAAAAAATTTAAAAAATCGTATTCCTTCATAAATTTAGGCAATATGTATTCTGCTACATGTTTTTGGTAAAAAAAAAAATACCAATATGTGTATATTGATTGGTTTACGCGAACGTTATAGCGTCTACAAATGATGGGATATTTTTATGGATTTTTTTTTTAATATACTAGTAATGGCGATGATCAGCGATTTATAGTGGGACTGCGATATTGTGGCGGTTAATTGGACACTAACTGACACTTTTGACACTTTGTGGGAACCAGTGACATGAATACAGTGATCAGTGCTTAAAATATGCACTGTCACTGTACTAATGGCATTGGCTGGGAAGGGGTTAAACAGCTGGGGCGATCAAAGGGTGAGCCTAGCCAGTGTTTTTTTTGTGTTCTGTATGTGCTGCTTTTGCCACGGGAAGAGATGGATTTGAGTTCTTGCTTTGCAGGAACACAGAATTCATCTGGTGTCGTTTGTAAATTTTGGCGTCCTGCCAGTAAATGTCACTTCGGGGGTTGGCGCATCAGCGTGCCAATGCGCGCTGATGCGCGGCGCACGCTCCTGCACGTCTCAGGATCCTCCGTGGGCATCCATGGAGGGTCTGGGCAACATTGCCAGTACTAGGACGGCCATGTCCCTGACAATGCCCCCCCCAAGGGGCAGCCTCCGGATGCCTAACCTAGACCATTTTTCTGGGTGCCTGTTACGGAAATTCTGTAAAAGTCTCGGAGCATGAATATTAGCCAATGGCTAATGGCTGAAAGCCGGATCTCTTCTTTAGCCACTGATAAGGAGATAAGGAGAACGGGGTGAGATGAGGTAAGTCCTGATACTTGACAGTGGGCAGGAGGCAGGTAGGATGGTCTCTTTGGCCTGAGGTGGCAATCTTGCAAGAAATGGCCTCTGTCTCCACAGTAAAAGCAGCAATTAGCCTGTCGGCGGTAGAGCCTTTCTTCAGGTGACAGAGTAGGACGGAACATACTAATCCGTTTGGGCCTGGCTTTGGATTCAGGGAAACTGGGAGGACCAGAAGCCAGGAAAAAGGGAGTTTCAGGCTGTTCTTAGGTTGAATGAAGATTCTGGGATCTTTCAGTGTGACGTTCACGTAGGCGCCTATCCAGTTGTATGGTTAGCTGGATAAGGCCCTCTAGGGTATGTGGGATTGCAACCCTGGCCAGCTCGTCCTTGAGGGATTCAGACAAACCTAGACGGTATTGGTATCGGAGAGCAGCTTGGTTCCAGCAAGTGTCTGTAGCCCAGGTACGGAAGTCCACTGTGTAATCCTCTGCGGGATGCTGTCCCTGCTGTAGGGTGTGCAGAGCATTTTCAGCCGTAGCTGTACGTTGGGGCTCATCGTATATCTGGGCCATAGCCCTGAAGAAAGCATCAACGGATTCAGTAATGGGGCTTTTCTGCTCTAATAGTCCATGTGCCCAAGCCTGAGGGTCGGCCAACAGTAAGGATATAATGAAACCAACTTTAATGTTCTCAAGAGAAAAAGTCCTTGGTTGCAGGGACAGGTATAGCAGGCAGGCATCTTTAAAGGCCCTAAACTTTCTTCAGTCCCCCGAGAAGCTTTCGGGAATCGGCACAGGTGGTTCAGGAGGTGGACCCAACACTGTGAGAGGAGATTCCTGAGACAGCACATCAGATGAGGTACAGGTGGGGATGTAACTTGGATCAGGAGACACAGGATCCGAAGGTAAGTGTTGCAGACGACCAGGGATGAGCCGAACACCCCCCCTGTTTGGTTCGCACCAGAACTTGCGAACAGGCAAAAAATGTGTTCGAACACGCGAACTCCGTTAAAGTCTATGGGACACGAACATGAATAATCAAAAGTGCTAATTTTAAAGGATTATATGCAAGTTATTGTCATAAAAAGTGTTTGGGGACCTGGGTCCTGCCCCAGGGGACATGGATCAATGCAAAAAAAAGTTTTAAAAACTGCGTTTTTTTCGGGAGCAGTGATTTTAATAATGCTTAAAGTGAAACAATAAAAGTGTAATATTCCTTTAAATTTCATACCTGGGGGGTGTCTATAGTATGCCTGTAAAGGGGCGCATGTTTCCCGTGTTTAGAACAGTCTGACAGCAAAATGACATTTCGAAGGATAAAAAGTCATTTAAAACTACGTGCGGCTATTAATGAATTGCCGGTCCGACAATACCCATAAAAGTTAATTGATAAAAACGGCATGGGAATTCCCCACAGGGGAACCCCGAACCAAAATTTTAAAAAAAATGACGTGGGGGGTCCCCCTAAATTCCATACCAGGCCCTTCAGGTCTGGTATGGATATTAAGGGGAACCCCGGCCAAAATTTTAAAAAAATGGCGTGGGGTCCCCCTCAAAATCTATACCAGATCCTTCAGGTCTGGTATGGATTTTAAGGGGAACCCCGTGCCAAAATTAAAAAAAAAAAAGGCGTGAGGTCCCCCCAAAAATCCATACCAGACCCTTATCCGTGCACGCAACCTGGCAGGCCGCAGAAAAAGAGGGGGGAACGAGAGAGCGGCCCCCCCCTCCTGAACCGTACCAGGCCACATGCCCTCAACATTGGGAGGGTGCTTTGGGGTAGCCCCCAAAACACCTTGTCCCCATGTTGATGGGGACAAGGGCCTCATCCCCACAACCCTTGCCCGGTGGTTGTGGGGGTTTGCGGGCGGGGGGCTTATCGGAATCGGGAAGCCCCCTTTAACAAGGGGACCCCCAGATCCCGACCCTCCCCCCTGTGTGAAATGGTAAGGAGGTACAAAAGTACCCCTACCATTTCACAAATAAACTGTCAAAAATGTTAAAAATGATCAGAGACAGTTTTTGACAATTCCTTTATTTAAATGCTTCTTCTTTCTTCTATCTTCTATTTTCTTTATTCTATCTTTTATCTTCCTTCGGATTCTTCCTCCATCTTCTTCTTCTGGTTCTTCCTCCGGTGTTCTCGTCCGGCATCTTCCTCCACGGCGTCTTCTTCCCTTCTTCTCCTCGGGCCGCTCCGCATCCATGATGGCATGGAGGGAGGCTCCTGCTGTGTGACGCTTCTCCTCTTCTGACGGTTCTTAAATAACGGGGGGTGAGGCCACCCGGTGACCCCGCCCCCCTCTGACGCACGGGGACTTGACAGGGACTTCCCTGTGGCATTCCCCGTGACTTTAGAGGGGGCGGGGTCACCCGTTACGTAACCCCGCCCCCTTCTGATGTCACGGGGAATGCCACAGGGAAGTCCCCGTGCATCAGAGGGGGCGGGGTTACCGGGTGGCTCTGCCCCCCTGTTATTTAAGAACCGTCAGAAGAGGAGAAGCGTCACAGAGCGGGAGCCTCCCTCCATGCCATCATGGATGCGCAGCGGCCCGAGGAGAAGAAGGGAAGAAGACGCTGCGGAGGAAGATGCCGGACTAGAACACCGGAGGAAGAACCAGAAGAACTTTTTTTCCTTTGAAATGTCATTTTGCTGTCAGTTCTAAACAAGGGAAAATGCGCCCCTTTACAGGCATACTATAGACACCCCCAGGTACGAAATTTAAAGGAATATTACACTTTTATTGTTTCACTTTAAGCATTATTAAAATCACTGCTCCCCAAAAAACGGCCGTTTTTAAAACTTTTTTTTGCATTGATCCATGTCCCCTGGGGCAGGACCCAGGTCCCCAAACACTTTTTATGACAATACCATGCATATAAGCCTTTAAAATTAGCCCTTTTGATTTCTCTCATAGACTTTTAAAGGGTGTTCCGCGGCTTTCGAATTTGTCGCGAACACCCCAAATTGTTCGCTGTTCGGCGAACTGGCGAACAGCCGATGTTCGAGTCAAACATGAGTTCGACTCGAACTCGAAGCTCATCCCTACAGACGACCCTCTAATTGAACGTAGGCGTCTTGCAGCTTCTGCACTGCTTGGGTAAGTGCGGAGACCTGTGGGTACATAGCCTCTACAGGAGAAGCGTCTCTGTCGATCTCTGACATGGCTGGATTATACTGTCAGATGCGGGTATGGAGATCGAGATGCTAAGAGGGCTCCCTTGGTGGCTAAGTGCAGAGCGTTCCTGGATTTGGGAACAGGAAGCGCGATGCCCAAAGAAGCACGGTTGGCCAGGTGCTTGTCTGCAGTCCAAGGAGCTCAGCCACGGAGGGATGGTCAGTGCTGGCAAAGCAGAACTTGCAGTGTCCAGGTAAAAGGAGAAACCAGGAGACAGGCCAGGGGTCATACACGGATAAATCAGTCCAGAGAGAGTACAGGGGCGAGCAGAGGTCATGCACAGGCTGGGTCCAGGTACAAGCCGGAGGTCAATCCGGGAGGACAGGATGCAGAAATGAAGTCCAGAAGCAGGCCAAGGGTCAAAGCAGGAGATCAGGAAGCAAGGTCAAGGCAAGCCGGGTCACAACGGGTATCCACAGATCAGGAAGCAAGGTCAAGTACACAAGGAAGCTGAGAAGATAATCCAGCAAAGTTCTGTGGTCATAGGCTGGTTTAAATAGGGCCACTGGCAACAGCGTCAGTCATGGCACTTGCGCGCCATTGCGCGTTCGTGTGCGCCGTATTGCGCGTGCGCCTGCGCTGATGTGCGCCAATGCACGCTGATGCGCGGCACGTGCTCGTGCACTTCTCAGGATCCTCCGTGGGCATCCATGGAGGGTCTGGGCAACATTGCCAGTACTAGGACGGCCATGTCCCTGACAGAGCCGGTGCTACAGAGGAGGCATTGGCTTATCTGCTCCCTGCTTCCTCTGCTGCCGGCACTCTGATGCTCTAGGATAGCAGGTCGGCAACCGTTGATTGCAATGTTGGCTTGCCAACCCACCATCCCAGAGCATGGGCATGCACTTCCCTGGTTTGAGTCCACGGGCCACATCAGAGGGCCCGTGTATCATGGATTGAGCACCGCTGACCTAGAGGATAAGTAGGCTCTAATAAAAAAGCAGAGCTCAACTTTTTTTTTTTTTTTTTTTTGTGGAGACTGGATTTGTTCACATTTGGTTTTGAAACATACTTGTAACTTATATTAGAAAGTCATAATTAGTACCAAGTAATGTCCTATAAAACTGGAGTTAAAATGGTTGTAAAGGCGAAAGGTTTTTTTATCTTAATGCATTCTATGCATAGGCGTGCGCAGCCTATTACATTAGGGTGTGCACCGAAAGCTCAAGCACACATACGTGTATATATATATATATATGTATTGGGACGCCTGCCTTTACACACACTTTACCTTTAATGACATCCCAGTCTTAGTCCGTAGGGTTCAATAATGAGTTGGCCCACCCTTTGCAGCTATAACAGCTTCAACTCTTCTGGGAAGGCCGTCCACAAGGTTTAGGAGTGTGTCTATGGGAATGTTTGACCATTCTTCCAGAAGGGCATTTTTTGAGGTCAGGACTCTGTGCAGGCCAGTCAAGTTCCTCTACCCCAAACTCGCTCATCCATGTCTTTACGGATCTTGCTTTGTGCACTGGTCCAAATCATTTGGTGGAGGGGGAATTATGGTGTGGGGTTGTTATTCAGGGGTTGGGCTTGGCACCTTAGTGCCAGTAAAGGGAAACTCTTCTGTCATCAGCATACCAAGACATTTTGGACAATTTCATGCTCCCAACTTTGTGGGAACAGTTTGGGGACGGCCCCTTCCTGTTCCAACATGACTGCCCACCAGTGCACAAACAAGGTCCATAAAGACATGGACTTAGCAGGGGTGGTGGGAAATTAACTTCAAGTGCAATCATTCACATTATAACCGTAACTAAAACATATACAATTAAGTGTACCACTCTAAAAAATCACTCTAAAAAAGAAAAATTCCAAAGTCCTATACTGGTGTGAACCTCCCAACTAAAAAGTTGTTGCACTTTAAGGTAATTTGTATTGCAATTATCTGTAGAGGGGTTTCCACCATCCCTGCTAAGGCAGCACTGATGGGCACTGATAGGCAGCACTGATGGGCTCTAATAGGCTGCACTGATTGGCAGCATTGATGGGCACTAATTGGTAGCACTGATGTGCACTGATAGGTGGCAATGATAGGCAGCACTGATAGGTGGCACTGATGGGCGGCACTGATGTACGCTTATTGTCAGCACTGATGGGCACTGATTGGTAGCACTTATGGGCACTGATAGGCTCTGATTCGCTGCACTGATAGGCAGCATTGGTTGGCACTGATTGACAGCAATGGTTGGCACTGATTTACAGCATTGGTTGGCACTGATAGGGTGCACTGACTGGGACTGGTTGCCACTGATAGGCAGCATTGGTTGGCACTAATAGACAGCATTGGTTGGCACTGATAAGCAGCATTGGTTGGCACTGGTTGGCACTGATAGGCAGAATTGGTTGACACTGATAAGCAGCTCTGGCACGGATAGGCAGCACTGGTTGGCACGGATAGGCAGCATTGGTTGGCACTGTAAGCAGCACTGGCACTGATAGGCAGCATTGGTTGGCACTGGCACTGATAAGCAACACTGGCACTAATAGGCAGCATTGGTCGGCACTAATAATCAGCACTGATTTGCACTGATAGGCAGCACTGGTTTGCACTGGTTGGATAGGCAGTACTGGTTGGCACTGATTGGCAGTACTGGTTGGCACTGATTGGCAGCATTGGTTGGCACTGATTGGCAGAATTGGTTGGCACTGATTGGCAGCATTGGTTGGCACTGGTAGACCGCACTGGTTGGCACTGATAGGCAGAATTAGTTGGCACTAATAAGCAGCACTGGCATGGATAGGCAGTACTGGTTGGCATTGATAGGCAGCATTGGTTGGCACTGAGGATCAGCACTGGCACTGATAGGCAGCATTGGTTGGCACGGATAAGCAGCACTGGCACTGATAGGCAGCATTGGTTGGCACTGATAGGCAGCACTAGTTTGCACTGATAGGCAGAATTGGTTGGCACTGATAAGCAGAACTGGCACGGATAGACAGTACTGGTTGGCATTGGTTGGCACTGATTGGCAGCATTGGTTGGCACTGATAGGGGAGAGGGGGAGTTTCACATTCAGGAGATCGTGAGAATTGCCAGAGCTGTTCAGTGTATAAAACTGTCAGATGATGACACTGCATGCAGGGAGAGATACCAGCTGTTAAAAGTCAGCGGTGATGTTGGTGGTGGGCGGGACTGAACAGTTACCAAACAGCAGCCAATAGGATGGGTCTGGGCGGGCCGCTACATTTCTCTGGCTCCGCCCTCTCTCTGAAGCAGCCCAATCATTGGCTGGTGTTGGCGCTTGGTCCCGCCCACCCCCGACATCACGGCTGAGTTGTGATGACTTACAACTGAGCCGCGATGTCGGGGGTGGGCGGGACCAAGTGCTATAAACACCAGCCAATGTTTGAGCTGCTTTAGAGAGGGGGCGGGGCCATATAAATGTAGCGGCCCGCCCAGACCCCATCCCATTGGCTTGTGTTTGATGGCCGTTCAGTCCTGCCCACCCCCGACATCACCCCGACATTTTGACAGCTGGTCTCACTTCCTGCTTGCAGTGTCATTATCTAACAGTTTCATACACTGATCAGCTCTGGCAATTCTCACGATCTGCTGCCTATGAAACTGTTTCACAGGCAGCGCGGGCCACACACTATCTTGGATGCAGCATTTTGTTGCAAATCTCTGGAGACAGCATGGGGTGATTAGGGTGTGCCCAGGCACACCCGGCACACCCCGTGCGCACGCCTATGATTCTATGCATTAAGATAAAAAGCAAGCCTTCTGTGTGCAGCAGCCCCCCTCAGCCCCCTAATACTTACGTGAGGTCTGGGACTCCCCTCCTCGTTGGCTGAGACAGCAGAGCAGCGCCATTGGCTTCAATCAAAGTCAGTGAGCCAATGAGGAGAAAAAAGGGGGTGGGGCCGGGCCACAGCTCCGTGTCTGAATGTATACACAGAGCAGCGGCTCGGCTTGGGTGCCCCCATAGCAAGTTGCTTGCTGCAGGGGCACTCAACAGGTGGGAGGGGCCTGGAACACAGAAGAAGAAGAGACTTTAGTATCACTTTAAGAAAAATAACAATTACTGTTGGGCAAAACATGTATTTTTTCCTCCAGTATTTGTCTCCTGTGTAGCACTGAGCTGGTGAGGTGATCGCAGTAGTTGGGTTCATTCCTTGTTATGGCTCCCTTTCCTTCTGCAAATTATATCACATTATGAAACTCCTTGTATAAATGCTACATTAGTCCATCTATAATGACCACCATTGTTCAGGATCATGTGTGAGAGCTGGGAATGTGGGGGGTCATGGAGAATAACTGAAGAATCCTAAACAATAGTTCTTATAAGTATCAGAACGGGATGAACAGGTGTCAGGGAATTCTCAAAAAAATTCACAGCTGGGCAAGTGAGCCTTCCTGCGGCTTCCACACTTTATGTGCAAGAGAGATCATTACACAAGGAGCTATTTCACAGTCCTAGATTTAATGGCCACGGGAGGGATGTCCCTTGTTAAATGGCCTTACCATAAATCTAACAAATATGTTAAGATATATTTGTCTTTAGGTTGGGGTAGAAAGTTCTGAAGTACCCTCATAACCCTTTATTACTTGAGGTGGGTTGGACATATTCTTTGATGTGATTAGCCATGCCTAGTGATAATAATTGCTGAATACTTATAGTTCATGTACTCATGTTGTGTATCAGACTTTTTCGATAGAACGGTGCAAAAACAGACTTCAAGTGGTTGTAAAGGGAGAAGGTTTTTTTTTCTATACTGCATTCTGTGCAGTAAAGTAAAAAAAACCTACATGCAACTCCCCCCACAACCCCCCTAAATACATACCTGAGCCCAATCTCAGTGATGTGCACAAGAGCCGGGACTCTCTCAACTCTCTCGCTCCTCATTGGCTCAGATATAGCATATCTTCCTGCCAGATTACGTACATGCCCACTGTCCCTGTCCGCTTTCAATATTAGAACAGAATAAAACTGAATAGAAAGTCTGTATTGTCGTTGTACAAGAATACATTGAAAATTAAAGGAGAAGTATAGGCAAAGCTTTTTTGGCCATACTTCTATGGATCACAGGAGTGCAGTTCGTTCCAGGGTGGATTTGATTTAAAAAATCAATTTAAATCATGATTTATCTTCCTAGTAAAAAGGCTTGATTTAAATCAACTCGATTTAAATCATAGTTTTTAACCACTTCCATACTGCACAAATTCTTACACTTCTACATGTAAAAATCATTATTTTTTTTGCTAGAAAATTACTCAAAACCCCCAAACATTAAATATGTTTTTTTTAGCAGACTCCCTAGGTAAAAAAATTGGATTTTTTTTTTCATGAATAAAAAAACAAAAAAAACAGTAAAGTTAGCCCTTCGACCAAACTTCGGTACTTAAAAATCTTCATAGGCAACGGTTTATTTTTTTTACAGGTTACCTGTTTAGAGTTACAGAGGAGGTCTAGTGCTAGAATTATTGCTCTAACTCTAATGTGATACCTCACTTGTGTGGTTTGGGCGTCATTTTACATATGCAGGCGCAACTTTCCTATGCGTTCGCTTCTGCGTGTGAGCTCGCAGGGACGGAGGCACTTTAATGTTGTTTATTTTATTTTATTTATTTTATCTTTAAAACATTTTTTGATCACTTTTATTCCTATTACAAGGAATGTAAACATCCCTTGTAATAAGAATGGTGCATGACAGGTCCTCTTTGTGGAGAGATGTGGGGTCTATAAGACCCCACACCTCTCCTCCAGGCTGGAAAGCATCAGATCAAAAAAAAAATTGACGATCTGATACTGTTCTAGCCGAGATCTGGGCTTTGTTTACTTGTGCGGCCCGGGCGTGATGTCATAACGTCGCACCTGGGTCTCTGAGGGTCATAGAGATAGCCGGGGACCATCTGTCCCTCGGAAATCTCTATGCCTCTCTTCCGGTGTTGGCCGATTCGTTCTCTGGGTCCTCGATCACACAGGAGAGCCCGTAGAAGCAACGGAGGGCGGCAGGAGGTGGGGGATGTCCCCTCCCATCACCTTTAAAAATGATCAAGCGGCTGAACAGCTGCTATAATCATTCTTATTGTGCTCAGAATTGCCGGCTCTAAAAAACAATATCTGGATGATGCCTGTAGCTGCAGGCATCATTCAGATATCTCCACTGAAAGCCAAGGATGTCACACGACGGCCTGCAGTATGGAAGTGGTTAAAGAGCAACTGTCATCTCTGTCCTGCAGTGGTTTCTCCTCTGACCCGCTGTTGACTTACCGACAGTTCCATTCGCTTTAATGGGACGGCTGGTAATGCGGTAGTGACAGAACAAGGTTAAATCCCGCTGTCTGCTGACGTCACTCAGTTGGTCTAGGTGGGAAAAATCAATCCAGAAGCCTGGACCAGCACCTGGCTCATCCTCTCAGCGATCTGCTGAGAGCCTGAACCAGCCCCTCCCACCCCCTCCACAGCCCAGTGCTCCACTGAGCGCTGGAGGAGAGAGCAGAGAGCCGCTGACTGACAGTCACAGCTCTCTGCCCACTCAATCAAACTTCTCTTTTAATGATACGTCTAAGCAATGCCTTAAAGGAAAACACACACACACACACAAAAAAAACTGCAGGGTGGATAGTAAAAAAAAACTGCATTAGTAAAAAGGCTTGATTAAAATCAACTCAACTTAAATCATAATTTTTAAAAAGCAACTGTCATCTGTCCCGCAGCGGCTCCTCCTCTTACACGCTATTGACTCACCAACAGTCCCATTCACTTTAATGGGACAGCTGGTGATGCGGCAGTGATACAACAAGGTGAGGGACATGGTGGCAGCAGGTGATTGGATGCCCGCTAACGGGCGCTGCCATGATGGATCTGAAATGACAGGTTCTCTTTAAACGTAAGGACTCATTCTTGCTTGTAGTTAGAATCTATAATATTTGCAAACAAAATGAAAGTTTCTTATTTAGAATAATAAGTTGTCAGGTTAGTAAAACAGCGATATCAGAACCAATTCAATCATACAGTTTGCAGTGTACATAGATTTGCAAAACAATGGGATAAAGGAATATTCCTGAACTTTGTTTTATCTCATGGTTACTGTGAAATTGTGTGAATGCATCTATGCAGTGCATGTTATCTCAGTTTGCAGAGCTTGGATTCATTGTATGAGTTTACCAAAAATGTAAATATTGCAGAATATACAGCCTCATGCTACATGACTAAGCTCCATTTCATGCTGAATAAACTTTTTTAAATTAAATTGAATTATTAATGTATCTTAACCCTTTTACACCGTACAACACTACCCCCAGGTGGCCAAGTCCGTACGCCATACGGACCTCTTTTCTCCCTCTCCTATAAGCTCATGGTCACTTCAATGACCATAAATTTATAGACTCTGCTGAACAATTCTATAACTGATCAGCGAATTACAACCCGCTGATCAGAGTTATTAACCCTAAATGTGACCCCCCCCCCCATGCCCTTCCCTGTCCCAAGACTCTCCACCCCCGCCGCTCCCTTCCACCTAAAACTACTCCCCCCACTCTCCTTTCCTATCCCCTTCACCCCCAGCACTAAGTACCCTTTAGCCCCCCCCCACCCCCACCCGCTCCGACCCCCCCCTGCAAATTGGATCCCCTGCAGCTATCATTGTAAGCTGGCATCCCTTCTCTGCTGCTCCTGCCGGATTCAGGTGCTGTATTGGGGTTGGGGGGTCCAGATGTGTCCTCCCAATCAAAACGAAAAAGAAAAAAGAGAGCGCACCAGCCTAGTGCATTATCCTTGACAGATTTATTTAATTAAAAGCAAAAATAAAAACTACTCACAAAGGTCGAAGACAAATTCGCATAACAATGGCGCAGAGGCAATTAATTCAGTGGTAGCAGTTTTCCAGGTTCCAGGAAGGCGGCATACGGATTACTGCTGGCTAACGCGTTTCGAAGGTAACCCTTCTTCATCAGAGCCTTAGTAGTGTAAGTCTCGTGTTGGCCTCTTATACACATGTCTAACTAAACCAGACTGGTCGGGTGGGTTCTAGGGCTCCTCCCTTAATTAGTGGGCGGTCCTCTAAAGAGGGTGGGTCTTGACTGAGTTGTTACTGTTAAAGGGCCATAGTATATTAGTTTATTGCTTTATTTGTTTATTTATTTATTTAGTTAATTGATTACCGCTTTCATTAACATTATTATTAATATTATTGTTATTAATGTTGATAAATTTTATCCAGCCCATAGCAGGAAGGGTAATGCCAGTGGTTATCTATAGACCAAGGCATCCCAGAGGTTCAGCTCCTTTCTCCTCTCATCGGTATGTCACAGATGACAAGGAACGCTAGACAGTAATCAGAAGTAAAGAATTAGGGATTTACCTTATTATATATAAATCGGATGGCATCTCCTCCTCTCGAGTGTGATGTCTCTTATGGAGGCTGTAGCTGTATAGGCTTCTATTTACTGAAAAATCCTGACAATAACCCGTTCCTGTGTCCCGTAGGACCGAGTGGAACGCACGCCGCTACTTCACTTCCGGGTTGCGGTCCATGGGGCGGAAGTGCGGTCGTGACGTCACATCCCGTGCGCCCATCGGCGCACGAGAATGACCCGATTTGGTAAACA
Organism: Aquarana catesbeiana; assembly: GCF_042186555.1. Classification (NCBI taxonomy): domain Eukaryota; kingdom Metazoa; phylum Chordata; class Amphibia; order Anura; family Ranidae; genus Aquarana; species Aquarana catesbeiana. Next base: position 60,629,391 of record NC_133331.1, on the reverse strand, counting down.
AAGGCCTCCATTTTGCTGTAGGCACAGATAGAGGCCGAAGTCAGACGAAAACCGTCTGACTTTAAGCTAAAATGAGACTGATGGAAATACATGCATGTATATAATACATAAAATATATATATAATATGATATGATAAAGAAACTGGAAGGGGACCAGGGGAGGAGAGAATAAGGGATTAAAAGATAAACTAAATGGCCCAATGTTTTACCATGGTGATCTGAAAGGGGGGGGACTAGATAAAGGAAGGGGGAGGAGGGGGGGGGGGCTATTTAAAAAGACCAGTCCAGAACAGTAGCTGGAAGATGGCAATGCTCAAAACATATGTATATAATATTTAGAAGCCAGCAGGAGATACACTAGAATTAGTAATAAAAAATGATGATGATAAAATTACATATAATATACATACATTAAAATATACATACATTAAATTTAAAATTAGATCCGTATAAAAGTACAAGAATCTGCGTACTTTAGCAGTGTGATATAGAAAGAGGGTGGGGGGAGGGGGGGGAGGGAAATTTGCAGGGGGACAAGGAAGTCTATTAAAACTTCATGTATACATTAATATGATGATTTTATACATTATTTCATTATTTCAGATAGCCCAGAGGTTATTTTGTGGACATCGGCGAACGAGATGATACAACAAATGTACATGAATAAAACATATGCTCTAAAGAAAAAAAAAAAAAAAAAAAAAGGTAAGATGGTAATTAGGATATATTAAATATGAATATGAATGCGAATTATGAGGATTATGATGTTGAATATTAGTGAAAAATAACAATAACATATACCTAAAGAACAACTAAAAATCACAATAGCAAATAAATACAAAATCAATCGATAAAAGTGAATAGTATAGTAACATTATACTATTTTATGTACTTCTGGATCCTCGTTTAGGCCTCCTGGAGTGAGACTACCAAGGGTGAAGATCCAGAAGGCTTCTCTTTTGCAAAGCCTCTGGTATCTCCTTCCTGTATCCAGCTCCCTTCCAATCGACTCAATCCCAAAAACTTTCATGCCTGCGGGGTCCCCTTGATGGACTTCTACAAAGTGTCGGGGGACTGGATATTTGTCCCTTAGATTTATGATACCGCATTTATGCTCACCAATTCTAACACGCATAGGGCATTGTGTACGGCCTACGTATAGACGCCCACATGGACATACTATACCGTAGATCACGTACTCTGTTCCACAGTTAATAAATTGCTTAATTGGATGAATTCTCCCGTCTTTTCCTACAACCGTTTTTTTCCTATGCCACATGTAAATACATGTGCCACAGTTTTTGATACCACATTTATAGCAACCTTTTTGGTCGAAAATTGTCGTCCAGCTGTTAGTTGGTTTGCTGGTACATATTTTCACCCTACTTGGGGCTATCAGGCTCCTAAAATCTCGGGGCTTCCGAAAAACTATATTAGGGTGATCGGGGAGTGTCTTACCCAAAATAGGGTCGTGCTTCAGAATATTCCATTTTTTTCTGATAACACTCTGGATTTCGAACGCTTTGCTTGTGTATTGGGTAGAAAAACAGGCCTGTTGGATGTCAGGAGTAGTCTGGTGTCGAGATTTTATGTCATTCGAATCACCCCTAGGTGGATCGTCGTAGAGGGCCAGATACTTGGAAAAAGCCAATTCTATATGGTTGGCTTCATACCCTTTCTCACTGAACTTCTGCATAAGAAGTTTGCTCTGTTTTACATAATCATCTTTCTTGGTACACGTCCTTCTGAGGCGACAAAATTGGCCAAAGGGGACATTCTGTATCCACCTGGGGTGGTGGTTACTTTTAGCATGTAAATATGAATTGCCCCCACTGGGTTTAAAATGGGTTTTGGAAAAGATGTTACCATCTTGGTCACTTTGTAGTTCCAAATCTAGAAAGACCAGACATTTCTCATCCAGAACATGAGTGAATTCTATACTAAATGGGTTGTTTTTACAATGTTCTAGGATGTTCTGGAGGCTTTGATCCGACCCATCCCAGATAATCAAGATGTCATCAATGTATCTCGCATATAGGACCAGGTTTGCCCCAAAGGGATTATTCTTCCATATGAAGTGTTCTTCCCAAAATCCCATAAAAATATTCGCATAGCTAGGGGCAAACCTGGCTCCCATAGCTGTACCTTTTATTTGCAAATATTCGTATGAATAGTATGAAGCCAACCATATAGAATTGGCTTTTTCCAAGTATCTGGCCCTCTACGACGATCCACCTAGGGGTGATTCGAATGACATAAAATCTCGACACCAGACTACTCCTGACATCCAACAGGCCTGTTTTTCTACCCAATACACAAGCAAAGCGTTCGAAATCCAGAGTGTTATCAGAAAAAACTGGAATATTCTGAAGCACGACCCTATTTTGGGTAAGACACTCCCCGATCACCCTAATATAGTTTTTCGGAAGCCCCGAGATCTTAGGAGCCTGATAGCCCCAAGTAGGGTGAAAATATGTACCAGCAAACCAACTAACAGCTGGACGACAATTTTCGACCAAAAAGGTTGCTATAAATGTGGTATCAAAAACTGTGGCACATGTATTTACATGTGGCATAGGAAAAAAACGGTTGTAGGAAAAGACGGGAGAATTCATCCAATTAAGCAATTTATTAACTGTGGAACAGAGTACGTGATCTACGGTATAGTATGTCCATGTGGGCGTCTATACGTAGGCCGTACACAACGCCCTATGCGTGTTAGAATTGGTGAGCATAAATGCGGTATCATAAATCTAAGGGACAAATATCCAGTCCCCCGACACTTTGTAGAAGTCCATCAAGGGGACCCCGCAGGCATGAAAGTTTTTGGGATTGAGTCGATTGGAAGGGAGCTGGATACAGGAAGGAGATACCAGAGGCTTTGCAAAAGAGAAGCCTTCTGGATCTTCACCCTTGGTAGTCTCACTCCAGGAGGCCTAAACGAGGATCCAGAAGTACATAAAATAGTATAATGTTACTATACTATTCACTTTTATTGATTGATTTTGTATTTATTTGCTATTGTGATTTTTAGTTGTTCTTTAGGTATATGTTATTGTTATTTTTCACTAATATTCAACATCATAATCCTCATAATTCGCATTCATATTCATATTTAATATATCCTAATTACCATCTTACCTTTTTTTTTTTTTTTTTTTTTTTTTCTTTAGAGCATATGTTTTATTCATGTACATTTGTTGTATCATCTCGTTCGCCGATGTCCACAAAATAACCTCTGGGCTATCTGAAATAATGAAATAATGTATAAAATCATCATATTAATGTATACATGAAGTTTTAATAGACTTCCTTGTCCCCCTGCAAACTTCCCTCCCCCCCCCCCCCCCCCTCCCCCCCACCCTCTTTCTATATCACACTGCTAAAGTACGCAGATTCTTGTACTTTTATACGGATCTAATTTTAAATTTAATGTATGTATATTTTAATGTATGTATATTATATGTAATTTTATCATCATCATTTTTTATTACTAATTCTAGTGTATCTCCTGCTGGCTTCTAAATATTATATACATATGTTTTGAGCATTGCCATCTTCCAGCTACTGTTCTGGACTGGTCTTTTTAAATAGCCCCCCCCCCCCTCCTCCCCCTTCCTTTATCTAGTCCCCCCCCTTTCAGATCACCATGGTAAAACATTGGGCCATTTAGTTTATCTTTTAATCCCTTATTCTCTCCTCCCCTGGTCCCCTTCCAGTTTCTTTATCATATCATATTATATATATATTTTATGTATTATATACATGCATGTATTTCCATCAGTCTCATTTTAGCTTAAAGTCAGACGGTTTTCGTCTGACTTCGGCCTCTATCTGTGCCTACAGCAAAATGGAGGCCTTTGTTTACCAAATTGGGTCATTCTCGTGCGCCGATGGGCGCACGGGATGTGACGTCACGACCGCACTTCCGCCCCATGGACCGCAACCCGGAAGTGAAGTAGCGGCGTGCGTTCCACTCGGTCCTACGGGACACAGGAACGGGTTATTGTCAGGATTTTTCAGTAAATAGAAGCCTATACAGCTACAGCCTCCATAAGAGACATCACACTCGAGAGGAGGAGATGCCATCCGATTTATATATAATAAGGTAAATCCCTAATTCTTTACTTCTGATTACTGTCTAGCGTTCCTTGTCATCTGTGACATACCGATGAGAGGAGAAAGGAGCTGAACCTCTGGGATGCCTTGGTCTATAGATAACCACCGGCATTACCCTTCCTGCTATGGGCTGGATAAAATTTATCAACATTAATAACAATAATATTAATAATAATGTTAATGAAAGCGGTAATCAATTAACTAAATAAATAAATAAACAAATAAAGCAATAAACTAATATACTATGGCCCTTTAACAGTAACAACTCAGTCAAGACCCACCCTCTTTAGAGGACCGCCCACTAATTAAGGGAGGAGCCCTAGAACCCACCCGACCAGTCTGGTTTAGTTAGACATGTGTATAAGAGGCCAACACGAGACTAACACTACTAAGGCTCTGATGAAGAAGGGTTACCTTCGAAACGCGTTAGCCAGCAGTAATCCGTATGCCGCCTTCCTGGAACCTGGAAAACTGCTACCACTGAATTAATTGCCTCTGCGCCATTGTTATGCGAATTTGTCTTCGACCTTTGTGAGTAGTTTTTATTTTTGCTTTTAATTAAATAAATCTGTCAAGGATAATGCACTAGACTGGTGCGCTCTCTTTTTTCTTTTTCGTTTAATACTAGGACAATCCCATCCTCTGAGAGCAGCAAGGCCGAAATCCATAGTCCTTCTCGAACCTCTGGGACTTTTTAGCCAACACACTTGTGCGCAAGAGCACTGTTTTGTGTCCTCCCAATCACTCTGATCACCCCCCATACCGGTCCCTGCACCCTCGATCCATCCATGCTTGGAGCGGCATTTCCCCTTTACTCCCTTAGCCTGCAGCTTCTGCTCCGGCTATCTGACAGGCTGGGGATCGTGGCGGGGGTGAGGGGGAGAGCATTGCGGGTGATATTTGGACTTGGGGGGCTTGGTAAACATGTGTTTACCACCCCCCTCAGTGTAGCACCCTGTGCGCATGTAGCGGTCACTATGATCACTCCTACATGCCCACTGACATCTGATAATAGTAACCGCGAGTGTTACTATGTATCAGGCTGTCAGTTTATGAATGAATAGAATCTATACAGATTCCATGAATTCATTCAAGAAAGTGATACAGAGAAAAGGACTATCTTCAGTCCCTTTCAGTCCATTTCTCTGTCTCAAAAAAAAGAGATATGGGGGTCTGTTTAGACCTCTGATATCTCACCAAAGACCCCCCAAAAATATATATTTTTTTAAATATAACTAAAAAACAAAAACAAAAAAACCCTAGTAAGACCCAGTGACTTTTTTTGGGGGGGTGGTAAGCCCTCCCGCACCCAGCCTCTCCATGGTGATGGCCCCTCTACCTCACTCACCCCTCCACGGCGACGGTCTCCCCCCCCCGCACTCACCCCTCCACAGCGACGGTCTGCCCCCCCCCCCCCCCGCACTCACCCCTCCACGGCAATAGTCTCGCCCCTCCGTGGCGACGGTCTGCCCCCGCACTCGCCCCTCTACGGCGACGGTCTGCCCCCACACTAACCCCTCTATGGCGACGGTCTCCCCCCACACTCACCCCTCCTCAGCTTCCTCGGGAGAAGCCGGAAGACCATAGTGAATATTAATTCGCTATTGTCACAAGTGGGTGGGTTCGGGGTGCAGTGCTCTGCACCCCGAGCCCAACCTTTTTCAAGCCAATTTGAGCCTCAGGATCTAATCATGTGGCTTGAAAAAAAAAACCTCATACAAACATGAGTCCCTTGCCCTGCAGGGAAGTGGCACCCCTGCGCCTCTAATGGACCAGCCGCTCTTGGTAAGACCCCTTTCACATGGAGCGGACCCTGTCAAGCAGATCCCCCAGCTCGGCGGAGGATCTGTCTGCTGATCCCCGCTGAGCAGGCAGATGACAAGTCTGCGTCCGCTCTGCTGATGCAGAGTGGAGACAGAAACAGCCCGCTGTTCTCTATGGGGCAGTCGGATGAAAACGATTGATTTGGATGGAATCTCCACCCATCTGTATTTAGTGGAGTTGACTGGATCGGATGCAGGCAGGTGTAAATTAACATTTCAGGCGGGTCCGACTGGGCCCGCCTGAAAAACGGACAGTTAGACCCGATCGGTCTGCTTGTGTGAAAGGGGCCTAAGGCCTTGTTCACACAGGGCATACAACAGCATACCTTTACAGGGATGCACAGTTGTTCCATGCATCTCTGTGCAGGCAGACCCATTGATGTCATTTGGGATGTAGCAACTGCACGAACAGAGCCATTGCTCCCAATTTTATATCCATGTAGGTCCGCATGCATGTCCCTGAGCTCACACTGTCTGCGTTCGGGGTCGTGTACCCACACGGATGTCAGTCATTGCATCCCAATTGACATAAATGAGACTGTCTGTATGGAGATGCATGGAACACCTGTGCATCCCTGTGCGGGTAAACATGGCCCTCCATGGGTGTACACTTTAGTATGCCACATGTGAACGAGGCTTTAGTACTAATTTAGCAGGGATTTTGTAAGTTACGTTGTGTTTATGTGCAAAATTAATGATTTTAGTGTATTTATAGTGAAAATAGCGATATGATGAACATTTGCGCAATTATTGCAGGGCCCAAAAAATCTGTAGCACTTTTTTTTTATTCTGCAGGTCATGTGCTTTTAGAAAATGTCTAATTTGAGGGGTCTTTTCAATTTCTGAAAGATGTAAGTGAAAAATGGTAACCTCTGGATTTTTAGAGTAAATTGTTATTTACAGTTTTGCATACCTTCAGTTTTCATCATTTCACAAATAGGTGCCATTTAAAATGTACAAATATTTGTTATTTATTAACTAAATACAGTTTTAACTTTTATATTTATTGGGAATTTAGCAGGAACGTTGTACATTTTGCTATGTATGAATCCACTATTATTGATTTTAGTGTATTTTTAGCAAAAAATATTGCTTTGGTAAATATTTACGCAAATATGGTGGGGCCTTAAAAATCAATAGCACCTTCTTTTTATTCTACTGGTCCTATGCTTTCAGAAAATATATGGTTTGTCTTTCACAAATTCTGAAAGCTGTAAGTGAAAAATGAAAACCTCCAGATTTTTAGAGAAATTTTTGGGTACATTTTGATTTTCACCATTTTGCAAAAAGGTGCAATTTAAGATTTACAAATGTTTGTTATTTATTAACCCCATACAGGTGAAGCTTTTATATTTAGTAGGGATTTAGCAGGAATTTTGAAAAATTATCTGTGTTTTTATCTGCTAATAATGGTTTTAGTGTATTTTTTGCGAATATATTGGTTTGATAAACATTTGCGCAAACACTGCTGGGTCTAAAAAATCAGTAGCACCTTCCTTTTATTCTAGAGGTCATTTGCTTTAAGAAAATATATGGTTTTAGGGGTCTTTCACAAATTCTGAAAGCTGCAAGGGAAAATGAAAACCTTCAGATTTTTTGAGAAATTTGGATATTTACACTTTTGCGTGTGTTCAATTTTCACCATTTTGCAAAAAGGAGCAATTTAAAAATTACAAATATTAGTTATTTATTAACTCAATACAGGTTAAGCTTTTATATTTAGTAGGATTTTTTTTTAAATTTGCTGTTTTTATCTGCTATAATGGTTTTAGTGTATTTTTTGCAAATATATTTGTTTGATTAACATTTGCACGAATACCACGGGGTCTAAAAAATCAGTAGTACCTTTTTATTCTACTGATCACGTGCTTTCAAAAAATATGGTTTGGGGGTCTTTCACAAACTCTGAAAGCTATAGGTGAAAAAAATAGTCTGGCCACCTGAGTGTACAAAATGGAGCACAGGGTCTGGCAGCAAAAGGGTTAAATAGAAAACTATCCTTAGATATATTTTAACTCCAAAAGCATTTTATTAAAATAAATTTGATAAAAATAAAAAAAATCAGATTTAAATTAAAAATTTTTTCTTTTAAATCATTGATTTTCATCCACCCTGCACTACTGTCACACTCACCTGCTCCCCGCTGTACTGAGCGGCCACTATTTTTCCATGGCAGCAGACTAAGTAGAGCTTGGCCTCTTCATTGTTGCTTGACATTTGAGTAATGCTGAACACCTATACCTTTCGCTGTTCTCTGAGACTGTCTCCTTTGTGTCTCTGTGATACTCAGTGTTTCTGCCTTCAGCATCTTTCATATTTCTTGTGCGCCTCCTCATCTACTTGAGCATCCAGTGACCCTTGTATCCAGTGTTCCCAGCACCTCAATGCTACAAGAAACACTCAATCCTGTTTTCCCAGCACTCTAATCAGGACCGGTGCTACCACTAGGCAAACTTGGCAGCCGCCTAAGGTGCACTGCTGCCTAGGGCGCAGCAGGGGGACTCTGGGGACCCTGATGTAAGGGGGTGCTATGGGGACCCTAATGTAAGGGGCGGCTTTGGGATTCTAATGTGAGGAAAGACTTTGGAGATCCTAATGAAAGTGGGGTATCTGTTGTAAAGGTGAAATCTGGGGACTCTGATGTAAGGGGGGGGGGGAACTCTGAGGACCCTGATTTAAGAAGAGAGGGGTTTTGGGACCCTGATGTAAGGGGGGGGGGACTTTGGGGACCCTAATGAAAGGGTTGAAAGGGGTCAGGCCCGGGTGCCCAGGCCTAAGGCTGTGTAAGTGGCCCCAAAACTTCTGATGGCTGCTCTGTTCCCCACACACTGCGCCGTTCCTCATACCGCTGTAGGATTGGATGATGTTAGCTGGAGACAAATCCATCCATGCATTTGGAGCCTTCGTTTTTTTGGGAAGGGGGGGGAGGTGCAAGTAGCTGGTCTTGCCTAGGGCGCAAAATAGTTTAGCACCAGCCCTGACTCCAATGCTTCAAGAGACTTTCACTCCTTTGTTTCAGTGACTGCAGGATTTCTGTGCTACCAGAAACTCACTTTTTTTGTTCCTGTGATCCCCGGACCCTAGTGTACCCTTGCTCGTGCTCTGTAGCTCCCTGTGGTGCTTGGCTTACAGGTAGGACAATTACTTTAATCATTATTTTTCAAAACTGCACAGTGTACTTTAACCTACCTAGCTCACTTGACTGCATAGTCCATAAATTTAATTCAAAAGTTGAATTTAGCCTTTAACCACTTCCCGCCCGCCCACCGTCATATGACGTCCTGGGCTTTGGGCGGGTATATCTGAATGATGTCTGTAGTTACAGACATCATTCAGATATTGCCGGTTTCAGCCGGCGAATCTCTACACCATAGGAATGATCATAGCGGCCGTTCCACCACTTGATCGTTCCTATGGGAGGCGAGAGGGGATGTCCCCCCCTCCCGCCGCCCTCCGGTGCTTGCTCTGACTCACCGTTACGATCGGTGAGGCGGAGAGTGGATCCGCCGGCGCCGGATGTAGATCATAGAGATTTCCGGCGGACCAGATGGTCGCCGGAGTCTCTATGATCATCGGAGGCCAGGCGCGATGTTATGACGTCACGCCCGGCCTCTCCATTCAAAAAAACGGCGCCGCTTCGGCTGGGAAGCGGTGATCGTTTTATTTATTTTTTTATTTCAGGCTTCCCAGCCTAGTGGTGAGATATGGGGTCTTATTGACCCCATATCTCACTATTAAGAGCACCTGTCATGTCATATTCCTATTACAAGGGATGTTTACATTCCTTGTAATAGGAATAAAAGTGATCAAAAATGTTTTTTTTTTCAAAAAAGTGTCAAAATAAAAAAAAGAAAATATAATTAACAATAAAAAAAAATAAAAAAATTTTAAAGTGCTGCTGTCCCCGTGTGCTCGCACGCAGAAGCGAGCGCATACGCAAGTCCTGCCCACATGTGAAAACCATACATGTGAGGTATCGCCGCGAACGTTGGAGCGACAGCAATCATTTTGTCATTAGACCTCCTCTGTAACTCAAAACATGTAACCAGTAAAAAAATTTCAAGCGTCGGCTATGGGGATTTTTAAGTACTGAACATTGGCGCCATTCCACGAGCGTGTGCAATTTTGAAGCGTGACATGTTATCTATTTACTCGGCGTAACTTAATCTTTCACAATATGCAAAAACATTGGGCTAACTTTACTGTTTTGTTTTTTTTTAAAATACAAAACTGTTTTAAATGCCACCCCCACGCATGTAAAAATGCAGCATGTTTGCGAGTGATGAACTGCAAGGAAATCGCATTGTCAAAATTACTATGCCATTTCCCTGCGGGCAGCATTTGAAAAGGGTGCATGCATCTTTTTCTGCGGGAAATGCAGGCATGCCAGCCCATTCAAATGAATAGGCTGTTGTGTCCAAGCAAACGCAGCCCGCACACACGCATAGGTGTTATCCGAGAGTTAGGGCCAGTTCACACTATGTGCAGTTACTTCCATTTTACCTTATGGATAAACACAGGTAACTGCAATGAAACACAGAAAACAATAGTTTTCTATGTGACATGTTCACAACTCAAAACTATATCTCTGTGTTCCAAAGATGTGCGATAATTATGCAACATGTGTAGAGGTCAACTGATATGGGTTTTTCTCTGGCCGATGCCGATATTTAGAAATCGCGGTGGCCGGTGGCCGATATGTGATGCCGATTTTTTTGGGCCGATATATTTGGCCGATTTTTTTTTTTCTTTTTTCCCTTCATCTCATAAAATCTAACAGTTAGAACCCTTTCACACTGGGGTGTTTTTCAGGCGCTTTTGGGCTAAAAATAGCGCCTGTAAAACAGCTCCCCTGCAGTCTCAGTGTGAAAGCCTAAGTGCTTTCACACTGAGGTGATACGCTGGCAGGATGTAAAAAAAAGTTCTGCAAACGGCATCTTTGGAGCGGTGTATACCGCTGCTCCACCACTCCTGCCCATTGAAATGAATGCGCACCGCTGTCGAAGCGCCTGCAAAGCGTTTCGGCAGCTGCGCTTCAGGGACGCATTTAACCCCTTCCTCGGCCGCTAGCTGGGTTATAGCGCCTCTAAAATGAGGGTAAAGAGCCGCTAAAACTAGCAGCGTTTTACCGTCAACGCATGCCCGCTCCAGTGTGAAAGCAGCCTTAAGTAATAAGTGATACAGAAAATTTTTTACATTTAAACATTTATTAAACAAAACAAACCTCCAATCAGTTCACTTGTATGTATAATTTAGATAACAAAAAAAAAAAAACTATCTTAAATATTAAATACACAAAAACAGGTAATCAAAACTTTTGGACGAAAAAAAAATGGGCTAACTTTACTGCTTAGTTTTTTTTTCAAATTCATTAGTGTATTTAAAAAAAAAAAAAATTGCGTTTGAAAGACCACTGCGCAAATACCATGTGACATGGCAACAACCACCATTTTATTCCCTAGGGTCTCTGCTAAAAAAAATATATGTTTGGGGGTTCTAAGTGAATTTCTAGCAGAAAATACAGGATTTTTACCTGTAAGCAACAAGTGTCAGAAAAGATTTAGTGTTGTTTAAATGGTTAAACTGAGAACTTCTACACAAGGAGTTCAGCTCATTGATAAAAGAACCTGAAGAGATACAATGTTTCTTGTTATCAGATTTGGCAGGCTGCCCAGAGGAGGAGAGAATCCTCTCCACATAAAACTTCAGGCAACTTGCATTGACTTCTATTACAGAAGTCATTTGCAAGTCTTGCTGAAGTTATAATCTGCCTTTTTTATCAGCACAATCGGCCAATGCCGATTAAGTAAAAAACGGCAAATATCGGCCGGCCGATATATCGGTCGACCTCTAAACATGTGTGCATAATATCGCTCCTCACGGGATGGACCTGCATGTCATCACACAAGTGCAACACACCGTGCTACTGTGCGGTGACATGAATGAAGTTTCACTTTGTGCACTTCAAATAAAGTGGAAACAAAAAATAGAAAAAAACAGGGACTGTGTGATGTGCTTAAACGTGCATTACAGCACCCTCTACCGCCAGCTCACTGCAGCCGGAACAGCCAGCTACCCACGTACTAAACCGCTGCATGAATGGGCCCTAAATGAGCATACCTTTCCAGAGACACACTCCAAAATAACTCACTTGTAGCATTTTTGGAATGATTTCCAGCAAGCATATTTTCATAGGAATAGATGGTAGCACATGAAGAATATAAAAATGTGAATGTGGCCTTGGAGTGTTAAAAATAAATGTGCTCCCTGCATCTTTAGGGCATTATCTATAGGGGGATCATCAGTACTGCATGTAAAACACTTGCCAAACCTCAAGAGGGAGTTCTACATTCCCTATGATTTATTTTTTTCTTACAAAAAGTAACAAATGCCCCTTTATTGCAAAAGGCAAGAAGCAGTAGTCCAGCCATATTGTAAATCACAGAATACACAATCCCTGATGAAGAGGGTCTACATGTTGGCTTTCTTTCTACTGATTTTATAATAATGCATTGTTTGGGACTCGGACCAAGTGTGGTGTTCTTACTGCTTCTTGTATATTTAGACTTTTCTGAAGACCGCCATGGTTTTGGGGGTCTCCTGGTATATATGTGCAGCCTCACCGAAGCCTGTCAGCTCAGTTAATGAGATGGCCTTTCGCAAGACTGGACACTAATAAAATTAATAAATGGGATGTTAATGGTGCTAAACCATTACCATCAGAAAGAAATCACATACATAATAGAAGATCTAGCTACAGTGACCCCATGTCCAGTGTGTCGTTTCTGGAACTTGTATTTTACCCACACATTGTACTAAATAAACAATAAAAAAAAGATCTAGCACGTCTATATGCATTTTTTAAAAACTGATTTCAATTCCACTTTAAGGTCTTTTTTAATGTTTAATTGAATAAAGTTGAGCGGAATTAGTGGACTTTATTTTTAAATTACTTTAGATTAGCTTTGAGTACAATGGCTGATGTTTTAGAGCTTAGGCCCCTTCATTAAAGTGTTAATAAACCCAGGACCCTGCATTCTCTATATCTGCTCTCCCACAGTACACAGAACATGGAAATGGAATTATTTTAGTAAATGTAAAGTGCTAAATATCTTTTCTCAACAGCAGTATATAGCAGTCTTGTGACTTATATCAGAGTCTGGTTAAAGCTTGTAGGAGGAGTTTTCATTCTCTTCTGTCTTATGAGGCTGTAAGACCCCTGACCCTCTGTCTGGACAGTGCTGATCGGCCATGTGCTGATCACATGCACCCTCCCAAGAAAAAAAAAAAAACCTCTCTAGTAATACCCACCAAACTGAGCATGTGCAGCTTGCCCCCAAGGCTCTGTTCTATCAGGAAATGGTTTGGGGACTGTGGTAGAAGGGGAGGATCAGAGCGGACAGGATCAAACAGCCTTTTTAAACAATGCAGAGGATTAACCCCTTAGGTTCCACAGTAAGTATAACAAGCATGCTTTACTGCATATGCAGACTGCTTTTACTGTTGTGGGTTTAGTAACACTTTAAGTGTCTACAAAAGACACCTGGCTTTTCTCATAAGCTTGCAGTGGTGATCTATTCTACGGTATTTGCCAATAATAAGTATCATCTAACACTACTTTTTTTCCAGTTTGTTTCCAAGTGCTGCAATAAAATGAATTCTATTTCTTTAGTGTGTAATTTGCCAAAATACTCACATTGCAACAGATGACATTGTAAAAGATATCGTATTTTAACAATCTTGTGCCAGGGGATGCTTGGAAACATGGTAGGTTTGCTACTGTAGTAGATTCAAAGTTTATGGGCATAGTTGGGGGAGCACTAGGTCACACCACACTATAATCACAGTATAAAAAGAGGAAAACAGGCAGGTAAGTTTATTTTATTGCAGAAGAGTCATTGCATTTATCTTGTGCGATTAAGAGTCTGCCTGTTTGTAAGTTTTTTTTTTTTTTTTTACTTTGGCGCAACTTTGAGACAAACGCAGTAAGCCTTGCGGTGGCTGCAGCTGGCAGTGCGTATATATCTGACAAGCCAATGACTGGCTGATGGATGGAAGAAATCCTGCCGCGGCACATCCACCTGGATAAGCCACTAGCGTGGGGGCGCGCAGCAAGTCGGTCGGTGGTGTGGTGTGTCAGTCTGACACACCGCATCTCCGATCTAGGTAAAGAGCTTATGACGTAGGCTCTTTACCTTGTGATCAGCTGTGTCCAATCACAGCTGATCTCACTGTAAACAGGAAGAGCCGTTTATCAGCTTTTCCTCCACTCGCACTGACAGGCGTGAATAGAGGAGAGCCGATTGGCTGCTCTCCTGACAGGGGGGGGGCCTGCGCTGATAATCAGTGCATTGATTATGAGTGCAGACCCATCGAGGATGCCCACTTCAGATCACCAGGGATGCCCACTTCAGATCACCAGGGATGCCCACTTCAGACCACCAGGGATGCCCACTTCAGACCACCAGGTGAGCCTACCAGGGGTGCCAATCAGTGCCCATTAGGATGGCACTCTGTACCCATTAGTGATGCCTGCCAGTGCCTCCTGATCAATACTGCCTATCAGTGTCATCTGTCATTGCTGCCCATCAGTGCCACTCATCAGTACCCACCAGTGCCCACCAGTGCCATCTATCAGTGTCACCTATGAGTGCCCAACAGTGCCAACTATCAGTGCCCATCAGTGCCGCCTATGAGTGCCCATCAGTGCCGCCTACATGTGCCCATCAATCCTGCATATCAGTGCTGCTTATCAGTACCGCCTATCAGTGCCGCATATAAGTGCCTCATCATCAGTGCCTCATCATCAGTGCCACCTCATCAGTGCCAATCAGTACTGCCTCATTATTGCCCGTCAGTGCAGCCTCAACAGTGATCATCAGTGAAGGAGAAAACGTACTTATTTACAACAGCTCCCGGGTATAGAGGCGTACTTAGGGTCTCCAGTGCCCTTGGCGAGAATCTGTATCGCCCCCCCTTCATTAAAGAGTTAGAATTTCAGTTGTTTGTTTTTTTACATCAATTTCCTTTCATTTTTAATTGTCTGCACATCCATTAAAGATAATGTTTAGGCTATACAGTCCCTTTTTAATTGTTTTGACTTTTGAAAAAAGATATTGCATATATACATAGTAGTCAGATGAGATTTAGGATAAACACGTGGTATCACATTCAGAAGAAATATAAAACCTTATAAACCTTAATAGGTTTTATATTTTTTCTATAACTCATTTTACATTTTTAAAGCGGCTAAATATATCTTTAGTGTATTTGTTACTGGAATTTTGTGCTTCCTAAATTGCACTAATATCGTGTAACTTAAAAAATTTGATCTACCGCCATTTTATTCTCTAGGGTGTCTGCTTTCAGAAAATATGTAATGTTTTGGTCCAGGATTTACATAGATGTTTATCTGAATACTTTGACCAGTGAGATCAATCAAATCATTAGGATCTGTCTTCCTCAATTTATGATTTCACAGACATCGACGGACTCCTCCCTCTTCCCTTCGTTAGTAGACAGAGGCACACAGCGAAAGATTTAAAGCACTCCAGCTAACACTCTTAGGCAGTTAGAGAAACAATCTTTTCTGGAAAAAAAAAAAGATTTAACCATCTAAATAAACGGTTGATCAGTGTAAGCATCACTAGTAGTTTTATATGGCTTACAGACATGTAAGTAGACATGTGCACTGCCAAAAAATGTGTTCATTTTCGTTTTTGTTTCATTCGTTTTTTTTTTTTTCTTTTTTCAGGTCATTTGTTATGATCTCAATTCGTACATTTGTACGATCGTACATTCGTACATTTGTATATTCGTGCATTCGTACATTCATACATTCGTAAATCCGTAAATTAGAAAATTCATATATATGCGTAAATTTGTACATTTGTAAATTAGAAAATTTGGAAATTTGTAAATTCGAAATTCGGAACAAATTCACAATAAATAATAATAATAAAACGTTTTTATTATTATTATTGTTGTTTATTATTATTAATTCCTTACGTTCCATTCGTTTGGATACGGCATTCGTTATTTCGGATAGTTCGTAACTTCGGATAAATTTGTATGTGTTACGTTCACTAACAGCCAAATTTCAAAGGAAATTACAGTACCTATAATTTAATAGTTAGTAATAGTTAAGTTATTATTAGTTAATTATTATTTCAGATTTCCGAATGTACAAATTTCTGAATTCACTAATTTACGAATGTACACATTTACGAATGCACGTACATACGAACGTATGACTGTACGAATTTACAAACGTACTAATGTACGAATTTACAAATTTTTGAATATTCAAATTTACAAATATTCGGAAAAATTCGTTAAACAGGTTTTCGTTAATTTGGATATTTCCAAATTAATGAATTTGTTGAAATTCGTTAAAAAAGGAATTGCACATGTCTACATGTAAGCATACTTGTAAAATTTTAATTTTAGTCAAAGTTCAAGAAACCGCTGTAATAAAAAATAAATAGATCCAATATAGAGCAAAGTCAGAGAGTATTATTGAGAGAGGATTCACAGGTACATCTGAAAAAACTTTAAAAACTATAGATTCCCGTTAAAGCATATCTAAACCCCAAAAATGTAATATATTGTAACTTACCCGTCCTTAAAGCGGTTTTAAACCCTTATATATACCTAGTGAAGTGACAAGCTTTAGGTCAGCAGCAGAAAGCAGGGGGCGGGGATCTAACGTCACAAATGCAGAGCTAGAGCACTGAGATCAGTGTAATCAGACCCTCCTCTCCAGAGAAACATAGAGCTGAGGGTATGAGCCATCACTAAGGGTATGAGCCATCACTGAGGGTATGAGTCATCACGGAGGGTATGAGCCATCACTGAGGGTATGAGTCATCACTGAGGGTATGAGCCATCACTAAGGGTATGAGCCATCACTGAGGGTATGAGCCATCACTGAGGGTATGAGTCATCACTGAGGGTATGAGCCATCACTGAGGGTATGAGCCATCACTGAGGGTATGAGTCATCACTGAGGGTATGAGCCATCACTGAGGGTATGAGCCATCACTGAGGGTATGAGGAATCACTGAGGGTATGAGTCATCACTGAGGGTATGAGCCATCACTGAGGGTATGAGTCATCACTGAGGGTATGAGCCATCACTGAGGGTATGAGCCATCAGTGAGGGTATGAGGAATCACTGAGGGTATGAGTCATCACTGAGGGTATGAGTCATCACTGAGGGTATGAGCCATCACTGAGGGTATGAGTCATCACTGAGGGTATGAGTCATCACTGAGGATATGAGTCATCACTGAGGGTATGAGTCATCAATGAGGGTATGAGCCATCACTGAGGGTATGAGTCATCACTGAGGGTATGAGTCATCACTGAGGGTATGAGCCATCACTGAGGGTATGAGTCATCACTGAGGGTATGAGTCATCACTGAGGGTATGAGTCATCACTGAGGGTATGAGCCATCACTGAGGGTATGAGTCATCACTGAGGGTATGAGTCATCACTGAGGGTATGAGCCATCACTGAAGGTATGAGTCATCACTGAGGGTATTAGTCATCACTGAGGGTATGAGTCATCACTGAGGGTATGAGTCATCTGCTGTTTCCTGGAGGGGGTGCAGCTTTTCCAGGAGGCTGAGGTGTCAGATTAGTCTATTAGGAGTGGGATGTGCTCTGTTTATTTTTATGTGTGAGGTTTATAGCCACTTTAAATTTGGTAGCTGCGTCGGCTTTCATTTGATTTTGTCAAAAATGCTGTGTCCTTGTCACTTCTTGTGAGTTGATAAGAAAGCACAAACATACTTATCTTTATCCTGAAAATGACTAGTCCTATCTATCCCCCATGTAACCATGTAACAACTATGGCTCCTTCCATAGAAACAATGGAAATAGCAAAACTGGAAGAAAGCCTGAAAGAAAACTAATGCAGCCACTTTATCCAAGGCATCCTTTTTCAACCAGGGTGCCTTCAGGTTTCTTCAGGAATGCCTTGACAAAATGGCTAAAAATTGCCCAAAAAAACTGTATGCAAGGCAGCGGGTGGATCAAGCCTGCCTTTTAGTTACACAAGTAACATGTTTTCATTGTGCACCAAATAGAGCTGGGGGAAAAAATCGATTTGAATCTTGAATCGAGGTCAAATCGATTCAAATTTTCAGCATATCGATATTGTAGATTTTTTTTTTTCACCAGGACCGGCGCGGTGTCCAATAAAAAAAAAAAAAAACTCGATTCGAATTGTGAATCGAGTTTTTTTTTTTAAAAATCGCCGATTTTTTTTTCAGAGAAAATCGCCCAGCTCTAGCACCAAAACAACCTTCCAGCCATTGGCATCCTAACAACCAATAAGGTCATCAGTTGAGGAGGTCGGGCGCCTGCACAGCATCCTTGTTAGCCCCTCCCCCGCCCCCCTCGTCAGCGAGTTACATTCGCTAAATGAGGGAAAAAACTGAGGGAGAACAGAAACGCTGAAATACTAGTCATTACCAGTGTGCAATGCTGGATTTGCTTTATAAGAATAAATCGCCTGTAATGTTGGGTGTACTACACATGTGGATGTTGTTGCGTTTTGTAAAACTACTAGTTTAGTTATTTTACATTTTAGAATCGGGTGCAGAATTTTAAAGGGTGCCTTGATCGAAAAAAGGTTGAGAAATGCAGATCTAAGGAATAGTAAACTGCAATATATTACATTTTTTTAGGGGGGTTTAGATATTCTATAAATTAAGGTAGTTAATAAAGAAGGACACGAGTTTGTGCCTTGTGTACCTTAGAATGTTCCACTCACTTCCTGTTAGGGTTCATTTTTGCTGGCTGTAGTACCATTTATTTTCTTTCAGTGCAGGCAAAATTTTTGCAGTTGGCTCATTACCTTCAATGTGCTGTCTTGTATTGGACAAAGGTTGTGTACTGTAATTACATTGCGTTTCATCCTGGTCAGCTGATAGGTTGCTTTGAAAACGCGAGCATCTGAAAATACTTGGTAAAGCGTACTACTGCAAAACACAATATTGGAGGCATTATGGTGAGAATGACCCTTTACAAAATGTTTTAGGTCTGTTTTGTGCAGCGTTTAATGGTCTGCTGAGTCTTATGGTTTCTCTGCCGTTTGCCTGTGTTGATGTCAACATGTGTAAAAATAACTTCAATGCTCCTTTACTCTACTACACTGAGAAGAGACATTCTTTCCATCAAGGGCAGCAGAGAACAATGTGGGATCAGGGAAGAATCTGTAGGTCAACCTGTTTACTGGCTGAATAAAAGGCATCCCTTTGCATGTTGTATACTTACTGAGAATTAATGAGGAGTGCGTGACAGACCCGTGCAGAAGACTTGCTTCTAGAACTACTTCTATTCCATGTATTCCATGTATGCCACCTATGTTGTATGTTTCAGCATTAGGTTTTTATGTGGTTTCCAAAAGTGGACTCACTCTATTAATAGGATCATGGATGGTGATGTTGTCTATTCTAGCCTGGAAGTTATTTTACTTATACCTTATATAATTTGCTTTTTTCAAAGATCTGAACATGGCTCGCTGTAATAAGTGTTTGGATAATTATTTGAGAGCTCCAATAATCACTATTTACTCACCAGTGTCAGAAAAATAACCCGTTCTTTTGAAAAAAGTTCTCATCGTAAAATTTCCTGTGCATTTAACTATTTTATAGAAGGATTTTTAATGGCCACCCTTTAGTTTGTGAAAAGAGTAGTGGACCCGCGCAGTGGAAATAGTGGAGATATGTTAGTGAACACTTTGGAACTGCTGCCGCCCAACATGCAGTCACCATAAATGGGGACAGCTGAGTTGATTAATATAGTAGAAGGGTATGGCGCTGTTCCTTTATCTGATTAATGATTTCCTACCTGCATGTTATGTATTTCTAAGATTAAACAAGACGTACAGGTATAAAATGGTGATATCCTCAAAAGATATTTCACAATGTTGAACAGAATGTAAAAATATAAAATAATAATAGTGTCAAACTCCATACATAGTGTTGCTGTGTAAATCTTATATTTCAAATGGCACTTAGTGAACGTGCATGAAGTGAATCAGGTTTAAGGGAAACCAAAAACAAAAACAAAACGGGGGGAAGGGGGGGGGAGGAGGGGGGGGGGGGGGAACGGAGGGGGAAAAAAAAGGGGGCGTGGGAGGTCAAACGGTGGTGGAAAGAACTAGTAACTATCCAAAAAACAATCTTGGTAAAGTGCAAGCGTGCTATCAAGTTCACAAAGAGTCCTTATTGTGCAGTAAACGTTCTGTCAGATTCATAAAAAGTCCTTATTTGTGCAATAACTTTGTGCATATGGTGTTTGTGATTATAATCCTTCTGCTGTTCAAGAATCCGTACTCTAAATGTGCAGCCACTCACCAGCTCACTTCACCCCTGCAGGGGTATCAGGCAGTTACAGTTTTGAGCCACTGTACGGCAATCTCTGGCAGACTCAGGATCGTGATGTGTCATGTAAAAAGAGAGAAGGGGTGCCCATAGTGTAAAATCGTTTTTAAAAATTTATTTAAACAAGTGGAGAGGTACTCACAATTTCACAGTATGAATCAAGTATAATAGACAAAAGTCGCGGTTAACCTTCAGTGTTGCAAGCAAGTAATGTTGGGAAGCACAGATTAGGCCACGTCCTACGCGTTTCGTCGTCAGGACGTCTACGGGAGCGTGACCTGTGCTGTGTCTCCCCACCTTTATATAGCGTGCGGTGTCCCCTTGTTAATTCTTTAATTGGCATCCATTTTGCCTGTGATTCCGCGGACCGGAAGTCGTCCGCGGCCATTTTACCTATGATATGCAGACCGGAGCCTAACTTCCTGTATGAGAGAACGTGGATACAGCGGTGTCCAATTTACTTGTGTTTCTAAGGGAAGGTTTGTTTTTAGCTATTGTGTGGCCATTTTGCCTGGGATCTTTGCAGACAGAAGACAATGTCATATGTCTCTGTGTGCATATCCTTCGAAATGTTGGCGGCCATTATACCTATGGTTTTATGGACAGAGGAGACCATGGAGTTATGTCTCTTGTAACTGATTTACCTTAGTTTCGTTTTTGAGCAAATATTAATCCAAATTTGCTATTTGTAATCCCGGTGTCCCGTCCAGGAATACTATATTGGGTGTTCCGCATGTTATAATTAGGTGAAAGGTTTTTTAAAACATAACTTCCAGCTTGCATATATCACAATAAAAAATCAGAATGTTTAAAATCACCGGCATATATATATGCCTCTTTCAATAAAAACAACTACAGCGCAATAAAATATACGTACATCATCTGAAATAAATCCTCATGTATGGACAATAAAATTAAAAAATAAAAATTAAAAAATAAAAACTATTATGCTAACTCCATTAAGTATATATACCAAATATAAAATATCGCCTCTGCGCGTATTTTTATATGTCAATCTGGGAAGAGGGGGGGGGGGGGGGGGGATTCTTTTTATTTTAATGAAGAACTTATTGTATCATGGTCATATGTATATATATCAACTGCTGGGCTGTCTGTATCTGTTCACTGTATATCCATTTGTTGTTGCTATTATAAGTTGCTAAATCTATAGTGCACTATAGATTTAGCAACTTATAATAGCAACAACAAATGGATATACAGTGAACAGATACAGACAGCCCAGCAGTTGATATATATACATATGACCATGATACAATAAGTTCTTCATTAAAATAAAAAGAATCCTCCCCCCCCCCCTCTTCCCAGATTGACATATAAAAATACACGCAGAGGCGATATTTTATATTTGGTATATATACTTAATGGAGTTAGCATAATAGTTTTTATTTTTTAATTTTTATTTTTTAATTTTATTGTCCATACATGAGGATTTATTTCAGATGATATACATATATTTTATTGCGCTGTAGTTGTTTTTATTGAAAGAGGCATATATATATATGCCGGTGATTTTAAACATTCTGATTTTTTATTGTGATATATGCAAGCTGGAAGTTATGTTTTAAAAAAACCTTTCACCTAATTATAACATGCGGAACACCCAATATAGTATACCTGGATGGGACACCGGGATTACAAATAGCAAATTTGGATTAATATTAGCTCAAAAACGAAACTAAGGTAAATCAGTTACAAGAGACATAACTCCATGGTCTCCTCTGTCCATAAAACCATAGGTATAATGGCCGCCAACATTTCGAAGGATATGCACACAGAGACATATGACATTGTCTTCTGTCTGCAAAGATCCCAGGCAAAATGGCCACACAATAGCTAAAAACAAACCTTCCCTTAGAAACACAAGTAAATTGGACACCGCTGTATCCACATTCTCTCATACAGGAAGTTAGGCTCCGGTCTGCATATCATAGGTAAAATGGCCGCGGACGACTTCCGGTCTGCGGAATCACAGGCAAAATGGATGCCAATTAAAGAATTAACAAGGGGACACCGCACGCTATATAAAGGTGGGGAGACACAGCACAGGTCACGCTCCCGTAGACGTCCTGATGACGAAACGCGTAGGGCGTGGCCTAATCTGTGCTTCCCAACATTACTTGCTTGCAACACTGAAGGTTAACCGCGACTTTTGTCTATTATACTTGATTCATACTGTGAAATTGTGAGTACCTCTCCACTTGTTTAAATAAATTTTTAAAAACGATTTTACACTATGGGCACCCCTTCTCTCTTTTTACATGACACATCACGATCCTGAGTCTGCCAGAGATTGCCGTACAGTGGCTCAAAACTGTAACTGCCTGATACCCCTGCAGGGGTGAAGTGAGCTGGTGAGTGGCTGCACATTTAGAGTACTGATTCTTGAACAGCAGAAGGATTATAATCACAAACACCATATGCACAAAGTTATTGCACAAATAAGGACTTTTTATGAATCTGACAGAACGTTTACTGCACAATAAGGACTCTTTGTGAACTTGATAGCACGCTTGCACTTTACCAAGATTGTTTTTTGGATATTTACTAGTTCTTTCCACCACCGTTTGACCTCCCACACCCCCCTTTTTTTCCCCCTCCGTTCCTCACCCCCCCCTCCTCCCCCCCCCCTTCCCCCCGTTTTGTTTTTGTTTTTGGTTTCCCTTAAACCGGATTCACTTCATGCACGTTCACTAAGTGCCATTTGAAATATAAGATTTACACAGCAACACTATGTATGGAGTTTGACACTATTATTATTTTATATTTTTACATTCTGTTCAACATTGTGAAATATCTTTTGAGGATATCACCATTTGATACCTGTACGTCTTGTTTAATCTTAGAAATACATAACATGCAGGTAGGAAATCATTAATCAGATAAAGGAACAGCGCCATACCCTTCTACTATATTAATCAACCCTTTAGTTTGTCATAAGCTGGTCAAATATATTACAGCCTAATTGTACAATCTCTATTAGGGCTCATGAACGTGTACAGTTTGCAGCTGTATTGTACGCTATAGGCCCATGGAAACTGGTCCATTTTGGTCCTTGTGGCATCTTTTGTGAAGGGGAGTCTAGGGTGTAGTTGTAGTAGCCAATTCATGTAACTGAAATTGTGGAAAATGAATATGCACCTTAATAAAGCTCAACTCAGGCTTGAAGAAAGCTAATACTTTGCAGTTGCCCCCCCCCCCCCCTCCGCAATGCCAGGGTCAGGGTGGATAAAAATCAATGGTTTAAAAAAAAAATCATAAAAATTTGATTTTTTGGGTTTAAATCAGATTTTTTTGGTTTTTATCAAATTTGAATAAAATGCTTTTGGGGTAAAAATCTATCTAAAGATAGTTTTCTATTTAAGTTACAAATAGTAATTTTGTTTATTCAGCATGAAATTGAGCTTAGTTATGTAGTATGATCATGTATATTCTGCAATATTTAAGTTTTTGGTAAACTCAATTTAATGAATCCAAGCTCTGCAGGCTGAGATAACGCACCGAATTGATGCATTCACACAATTTTACAGTAACCATGAGATAAAACAAAGTTCAGGAATATTCCTTTATCCCATTGTTTTGCAAATCTTTGTACACTTCAAACTATATGATTGAATCAGTTGATATCGCTGTTTTACTAATCGGACAGTTTATTATTCTAAATAGGAAACCTTCATTTTGTTTGCAAATATTAAAGATTCTAACTACTAGCAAGAATGAGTTCTTACATTTAAAGAGCACCTGTCAGTTCAGCTCCATCATGGCAATGCCTGTTAGCAGGCATCCACTCACTTGCTGCCTCACCTTGTTGTGTCACTGCTGTATCACCAGCTGTCCCATTAAAGTAAATGGGACTGTCGGTGAGGCAACAGCGGGTCGGAGGAGGAGGCGCTGCGGGGCAGAGATGACAGTTGCTCTTTAAAAATTATTTAAATCAAGCCTTTTTACTGGTGATTTAAATCAAATCCACCCTGGCCAGGGTTAAACGCTCCTTACGTTTAGAGGAAAATGAAAAGGCAGGTTATAGACGGTCCCCTGGCATCAACATGTACAATGCACGGTTATTATCCATGCATTGTATGTAGGGGAGGCAGGAGTGTGACCGTGGCAGGGAGTGCCTTAGAAAGGAGCCTTTGCTGGACCTGTCGCTCTGCTGAAGGGACCCTGCTGGAGCAAGGAAAAAGGTAAGTATTATTCCTCTACCCCAGGCAAAAACAAGCATTTAACCTTTGCAGTGTGTATGTGTGGGGCACAAGGGTAATTTTTCTTGTGCCCAGAAGTTGACCCTTAGGGGTTCACGGAGATTTAAGAGCAATTGAAGTAAACCTGGAATTCAGTCCCTTTTTAAAACCCCACAGGGAAGCTGCCACTTTTTCTTAGGGCAGTGGAACTTTCCAAGGCAGGGGTAGGCAACCTTTTAAAAATGGAGATCCACCTAGACAACATGGCAGAGATCAAAGATTCCTGGGTTATGACCTTTAAAAAAAAAAAAAAAGAAATTAAAATGTACTCCGCCTGTGACAGTTCCCGGCACGATACAGGAAGCGTTGACTCTGCTTCCTCAGTACCAGCCAGCAGTACCCACCTGCAGTACCAGCCAGCAGTACCCACCTGCAGTACCCACCAGTAGTACCAGCCCGCAGTACTCTCCAGCAGTACTTGCCCTGGAGGACAGCAGCAGCAGCCGCCAGCCATACCCGTCTGGGCAACAGCAGCAGTCAGCGATACCTACAGGAATCCTGAAGAAGAAGTGAAGAGCAAGGTCAGTTGAGGTGCAGGTACCACAGTGCATCTGTGTAAAAGCAGCTTTAGGCCCCTTTCACATGATCGGTCCGATCGT